>NC_091284.1:417314459-417630292 GCF_032444005.1 Ranitomeya imitator | reverse complement strand
TCAACTAGTTTTGTGTTTGTCTTGGATGCACGTCCGTAATGCTATAAAGAAACCTTCAAGAGAAAACATCACACCAGTCCCACTCCCCGAATTATGGTGTGGGGTGACAGAACATACGGTAGCCAGACCCCTCAAGTCTTTATTTCAGGCACACTAACAGCTCATAGTTACATTGCCTTGGTTCTGGAACCAGTGGTACAGCCATTTCTCTACAGGGTCCCAGGAGCTGTTTTTTATCACGTCAAATGCTTGTGGTACTGTAAACAGCTTGCATGGCCTAAACGACTCTGGACTGGTCTCCCATCGAGCACCTCTGTGACATCATTGATCGGTAATTAAAAATGGAGCTGCCATCAGTGGATCTTGATGATTTGTGTGCTGAAGTGCATTCAGAATTTCAAGACATTCCTCAGACAACCATTAATAACCTTAAGCTGTGGTTTTCACTAGTGATGAGCGACTGTACTCGTTGCTCGGGTGACCTCCGAGTATTTGTTATTGCTCGGAGATATAGTTTTCATCGTCCCAGGTGCATGATTTACGGCTTCCAGATACACTGAATACATGTGAGGAACGCCTGTTTGTTGGGGAATTCCCACATGTATTCAGCGTATCTGGAAGCCGTAAATCATGCAACTGAGGCGATGAAAACTATATCTCCGAGCGGAGGTCACCCGAGCAACGAGTACACTCGCTCATCACTAGTTATCATGGTTACTAACTGGATTTTTTTTTCTGGACCACTTATCCTTAAAATCACAGACAACCCCTGTAAGGACATATTGGAAAACCACAATGAATTGTATAGATTATAGATGTCCACTGCAGGGAATAGTGAGGTAAACCATTACTAGCATTTAATATGAACTTCTTTCAATTTGATGTGGAAAGTCCACAAATAAAACACATTTACTGCAAGAGATATCGACATATCGCAAATTTCTGTTTATGATGCAAAAAAAATAAAAAATAACAGACTGAAGGCCTGAGAGCTACAGGAATCCCATAGTTTGCTGGAACTGTAAAACGCTCCGCTTTGCTGAAAAGAAAATATGTAGCTTCAAAAAACGCACCAAATACTCCTTGTAAGAACTTCGCCGTTAGGTCACATCCCATGTGCAACACTGCTTTCTTCTGTGCGTGTCCGCGCTAAAATATGCAGGAGCAATCCGCTTTGCTTATGGTGTTTTCTTCCTGCAAAAACGCTGAGATTCTGCATTAAAAAACGGCAAGTTTGTTTTTTACATTGTTTTTCCCCACAGAAGTCTATGGGGGGGGGGGGGGAAAGCCACAGTTCAACAGCCTATTGCAGCAGATTACCTGCCTACACAACAAAGCCCTGCCTATACAGTACACAGTGAGAATGTCACGAGTGTTTATCCCACTCACCAGTCATTGCATAGAAATCTCCCAAGTGTTC
This sequence comes from Ranitomeya imitator, assembly GCF_032444005.1. Taxonomy (NCBI): domain Eukaryota; kingdom Metazoa; phylum Chordata; class Amphibia; order Anura; family Dendrobatidae; genus Ranitomeya; species Ranitomeya imitator. Next base: position 417,628,872 of record NC_091284.1, on the reverse strand, counting down.
ATCTTAGCACAGCTCCTATAACAGCTAGCCATGACTGGAAGAAGCCATGTTGGCTGCCATCAGAATATGATACTAGCACTCGGTCCCTCTGAACAAGCTAATAATAACAGCACGACGCCTTCTACATTCACCCACCACTAATGGATGCACTAATGATGAACCCTAACCTCATCCCATCAGTTATACCCACCTTCCAGGCTGCGGAGCGACTGAAGCTTTTTGTCCCCCACGGGGATCCGTACACTGCAAACACTTCCTGGAGAATGGAAGCGTGCTCCGTGCTGGGGATGAAAACAAGCCGATAGCGCCACCTAGTGGCATTTAAAAGGTTCTGCGTGAGCAAATGTCTCCAAGGCTTCCACGGGGCGCAGTGTTTTTTTCCCCACATACACACATGGTGTCGCTTTAGTGTAACCTTGACAATCTTATTATTTTTTTATAGGCTACTTCACGCTCAATTTTGCATGTCATATTAAACCAGAGGGAAAAACACTTTTCATGGCGATTGGCGACTTTTATATGCAGTTTAGGTGACTTTGGCCCCTACACGTCAATGCAGTTTCTCCAATTCTTAGGCGTTTTGCTGCTTTTTTAGTGGCTTTTGTATGACCCGCTGGCGTTTATGTGCTCCCGGACCCGGTGGGCAGAAAGAGGGGGCCCGCATCGGGCCCCGTCTCGTCTGCTCACCGTGCCCCTTACGGCGCTGCGACGGTTTCCTATTGACGTGTGGGCGCGCACCCGCACGTCAATAGTTAACAACAACAGCCGCCAGCCAATTGGAGGCTGGCGGCTGAAGTCGGCTGCAGGTGCAGCGTACACGTCGCCAGCGTCTGACGTCATTGTCAGTCGCCGGCGAGTGTGCGCTGCTGGAGGGAGCTCGCCGCTGGAGCGCCAGGTCAGGTGAGGAGACTCGTTTTTTGTTTTTTTTTATAAGCTAACGGACACACTGGGGGCAATGCTGGAGACACTGGGGGAAGATTGCTGGACACACTGGGGGCAATGCTGGAGGACACACTGGGGTATATGATTGCTGGACACACTGGGGGCAATGCTGGAGACACTGGGGTAGATTGCTGGACACACTGGGGCAATGCTGGAGGACACACTGGGGCAGATTGCTGGACACAGTGGGGCAGATTGCTGGACACACTGGGGCAGATGATTGCTGGAGACATTGGGGCAATGCTGGAGACACTGGGGCAATGCTGGACACACTGGGGCAGATTGCTGGACACATTGACGGCAATGCTGGGCATACTGGGGCAGATTGCTGGACACATTGGGGGTAATATGCTGGACACACTGAGGTAGATTGCTGGACACACTGGGGGTAATATGCTGGACACACTGGGGCAGATTGCTGGACACACTGATGTAGATTGCTGGACACACTGGGGGCAATGCTGGAGACACTGGGGCAATGCTGGAGACACTGGGGCAATGCTGGACACACTGGGGCAGATTGCTGGACACTGTGGGCAATGCTGGACAATTGGACATACTGGGGCAGATTGCTGGACACACTGGTGGTTATATGCTGGACACACTGGAGCAGATTGCTGGACACACTGGCTGGGGGCAATGCTGGACACACTGGGGCAATATGCTTGACATACTGGGGAAGATTGCTGGACACACTGGGGCAATATGCTGGAGTCAGACACACTGGGGGCAATGCTGGACACACTGGGGCAGATTGCTGGACACACTGGGGGCAGGACTGGAGGCATGGGCAGAATGTAGATGCGGGGCATGATTGGAGACATGGGGCAGGATTGGATCATGGGGCAGGATGGAGACAGATGGGGCAGGATGGGGAGATCATATGGGGTAGAAATGTAGAATGGATACTCATGAGTGCAGGATGCGAGAACATATGGCTGGAGCCAGGAATGAGATAAACGGGACCAGGGTGGGGAAAATTTTTACCATAGGGGCTAATTAAGGGATATTATTACTGCAGTGATGTATTTATTTTATTTTTTGAGGACACTTTTAAATGGGGGGGCGGTCCTGTTACTGTGTAGAGTGACACTATATCGCCTTTTTTTCTTCGTGTGGTGTAATGTAGAAGTTGTGAAAAATTAAGTAATGTGTTCTGCAAGCGGAGCTCGAGATAACTGTTATTTCCTGCAGAAACGAGTCCTGGCTGGAAGAAATGATGGCGGTCTGTGCTGGATGAAAGATGAAGGACTTCACCTAGAGACGTCACTGGTGAGTCAGTGTTATCTATACACTGACACTATACACTGTATACTATATACAGAGGTCCTGTGTACAATGTCCCCAGTGATCACTGTATTACCTATACATTATATACAGAGCTCCTGTGTATAATACCACCAGTGATCTCTGTATTACCTCTACACAGACACTGCATACTAAGTACAGAGCTCCTGTGAATACTGGCACTTATGGTGATAGTATTGTGTTTTGTTTTGTTTTTATTACTGATCGGTATTGTAGTATTCAGTCACTATGTGGTGGTAATATGTGGTCTGGAAATGGTGTTGTGGTATTTGTCCCTTGTATGTGCTATTTGGTCACCAAGTGGTGGTAATATGTGGTCTTGACATGGTGCGGTGGTATTTGTTCCTTGTATGTGATATTATTGGTCAAAATATACCTAAATTGTATTGCTGATTTTAACAAATATTTAATAGGTTACAGTAGAGTAGGGCCCGGCCATTTTTCTGGAATAATCTGGTTCGGGTATATCATGACCCCCGCCACATGACCCCCGTCACATGACCCCCGTGACATGACCGGGGGGGCCCACAGTGTCTGAACAGCCCGGGGCCCTGGCTACCCTTAATCCACCCCTGCCGGCTGGTGAAGATTTCAAAACAGAAGTTTGTTCACCTCAATTTTTCTCTGACCCGGTGGAGGTGTTGTTCTTCACACTCATCACCAATGACTTTTCTTGTGTTCCATACCTAAGAACATCTCTGCTACCTGTCGGGCAAAAGTTGAACCCTATGAGAAGGTTTCCAGTTTCCATGTGTCCGGCTGGTGAAGATGTTAAGAGCAGCATTCAAATCCCTGTAACCTATGTACCCGGCAACTCCTGTGTCTTATTGAGACTGTGTGCACCTTGCTAAGGTGTCCCTGGCCAATCGCCATGAGGCTTCCTGTATTTAAGACATCCCCACCCATTGGTGGGGGCCTGTGCAACTTACTCCCTCAGTCAGTTTTTAGCTGCTGAGGTGCCAGGCCCTGTCTCTTTTACTCTCGTGTCCGCCACCCAGGGGGGCGTTGTACCCTGGTCTGTGTCCTTTGTAGCCACCCAGTGGGGCTTAGTACCCTGGCCTATGTTCTTGTGTAGCCACCCAGCGGGGCTTCCTACCCTGGCCTATGTCTGCCACCCAGAGGGGCGTCGTACCCTCTGGCTTGTGTCCATGTCTCTGTGCCTTGTCCAGTTCCTGGCTTTGTCTTAGCCTAGTCCTGTTCCTGTGTCCGTATATATCACTGCCTTGGTTTCCTTTCCCTGCTGTGCGCACTCTGTGTCTTGCTTTGCTCTGCTTTCAGCTCCGCTCTATGCGACCTTGCTTTGCTCCTTGCTCTGCATTTTGTGACCTTGCTCTGTACTCTGTGGCTTTGCTCTCAGCTCTGCTCTGTACTCTCACTTTGCTCTGCTCTCAGCTCTGCACTCTGTGGCCCTGCTCTGCGGCTCCGCTCAGCTCTCGCTCTGCGGCTCCGCTCAGCTCTCGCTCTGCGGCTCCGCTTCTTGTGGTTCTACCTTGCTCCGCTCCTTGCGGTTCTACCTGGCTCCGCTCCTTGCGGTTCTACTTCTCCTGCACTTTGCTCCACCTCCTGCATTTTTGCACTTGGCTCCGCCTCCAGCACCTGGCTCCGCCTCCTGCATTTCTGCACTTTGCTCCAGCTCTTGGCTCCGCCTCCTGAGTTTCTGCACCTGGCTCCGCCTCCAGCTCTTGGCTCTGCCTCCTGCTCTTGGCTCCGCCTCCTGTGTTTCTGTGCTTGACTCCACTTCCTGCATTTCTGTGCTAGGCTCCGCTTCCTGCTCTTGGTTCCGCCTCCTGCATTTCTGTTCTTGGCTCTATCTCCTGTGCTTTTGCTCTGCATCTGCTCTTGCGGTCTTTCTTTACCTATTCTTAAGTCCTCCTGTTTGAACAGGTTCTTACCTGTTTTACATACCTGTCTGCAGACCAATCCCTACCGGTTCTTCCAGTGTACCAGCCTGTCCTGCCAGAGTGCCAGCCGTACCTGCCTGCCTACCAGAGAGCCAGCTGTGCCCGCCTGCCTGCCAGTGTCTCTGTTGTACCCGTCTGCCTACCTGTGTCCCAGCCGTGCCCGCTTGCCTGTCTATGTTCCGTTCCCCGGTGTCATCAGCAGCTACAGCCAGACACCACCCTGGAGTGGCACCTGGTAGCTTCCTGACGCACAAGCCTGACCTCACCATCAGAGGCTCGAGCGAATACCAAGGAAGCTACTTAGTTACACCCCTTCCAGGGTAGTCTGGTCTGTGGCACAGTGGGGCCACATCCCCGCACGCCCGCGCCAACCAGTCTGGGTGCGAGTGTGACAGTATCACTGACTCAGACCATACAAAGTTAACCTCGACCAAACCAGGATGGGAGAAAACCCCCCATCCTAAATCATGACAACGCCTCTGCAAGGGACAGCTCTCAAAGCTGTGGACCGAGAATTGATCCGAGACAAGCGACCTCAAGGCAAGTTAGAGCATTGATGGGAACAAACTCCGTACCGAGAGAAACGCCGAATTGGAACTGATGGACCCGTCTATGAAGTCCAGCCTGAGGGAAAAGAAGGGGGCCCTACACGAGTAAGTCCACCAAAGCATGCTATGTCCGTGCCTGCCACAAGATCCCGAAAGAGAAGGAGAAGCACCAAGTGTTCCCAAAGTGTCCATTCCAGCAACCCTCGATTGTGAGGAAGAAGAAGAATCTCCATTACCCTCTGACCTGGATGGTCTGTTACCCACTGACACAGGGGAAGTGTGAGAACCTGAAACTCCTGATATGGCTGCTCCATCGATCCCGAATACGTCCCCGTCCTCAACTGCCCAACCTGACTCTACTACCCAGCCTGACTTATGTCGCACCGAATGAACGACAGCTGGAATACCTCCCAACCGTTATGAACAAGTCCAGTTTATTTGGCAGTGGATCATTCGAGAGATGGAGGAATGTCAACAACTGCTACAAGAACTTTCGCCTGTGGAATGGCGAGCTAAAGAAGAGGGGGAGTGTAAGGAGGAAGACCGGGCTGCGGGTACCTGTACCGAGCCAGGTCCGGAACTGTTGAGGCTGCCTCCCTTGTTGCCTGGGGGAAGAAATGAGGAGCCGGACTGACCTCATGACCTGGGTAGGAGGGGCAGCTTAAAAAGAAAAGCGCGCGCAGCCGCAGGCAGATCGGCGTGAATCTGCAGCAGCGCGCAGCTGGGTGAGCAGCATGCTCTGTCCTCTGAGCACTGGCACCACGACGGGCTGCGTTGTTTGGGCCCTACCTCCTCCAGTGGGACCGCTGTAGAGAGAAGTACCATTCGCTCAGTAGCTGCAGAGAGAAGTACCGTGCGATCAGTAGCTGCCAGAGACAGAAGTGCCATGCGCTCAGTAACTGTGAGTACCGCGCCCGTGCAGAGGAGGGAAGGCCGAGTACCAGACAGACTTTTGCGGCCTAGCCTGCCACTTGCTTCCCTCCCGTCTACATTTTACTCTGAGAGTGCCGTGTTTCGGCCGCACGTGCTTATGGACTAGGGGTCAGCGGAAGGTACCAGAGACCGACCGCTGCCTCCAGAAGACAGACCATCATTTAAAGGTCCCCATCTGAAGACATCGCCTGGCCGCTGACGGTTCTACAACCTTCCCTCCTGCGGGATCATCTGCTGCAGAGGACCATACAGGACACGATAAGCTTTTTCGCTGGACTGCCATTGTTTTACAGTTGTTATCCCTATTATCCCTCCTTTAACCATTAACCTCCCTGTGAGGTGTGAATACCTTGTTTATCAAATTGTTACATCATGTTAACCCTTGCCCTGCCAATTGTCTGTCACTGCATCCCGCAACCTGCTAACATCACCTCTCCTGCAGAGATGTCAATCTGACCAGCTTAATTGTCCCCAGTGACCCCCCCCCCTCCCCCTGCGCAATAAGACTGCTGGTGGGGGGAGGGATTCAGTGAGGTTACCATAGCAGCCACTTGCTGGGGCAATATGCACACCGTCACAGCCCTCGGCACCTCAGAGTGAGAGCTTGGTGAGGCTGTGATGTGATTGGTGCTGGGTGATGGCAGCAGCTGTCTGGACCTCCTCTCCTTCCTCTTCGGTGGCTAATGTTATAATCGACAAGACTCCTTCATGGAGCTCAGAAGACTGGTATGAGAAGCAGTCTTTATTATTAAATACTATTTTATGTGAAACTGATATGTACAGTTAAGTCCATATATATTTGGACAGGGACAACATTTTTCTAATTTTGGTTATAGACATTACCACAATGAATTTTAAACAAAACAATTCAGATGCAGTTGAAGTTCAGACTTTCAGCTTTCATTTGAGGGTGTCCACAATAAAATTGGATGACGGGTTTAGGAGTTTCAGCTCCTTAACATGTGCCACCCTGTTTTTAAAGGGACCAAAAGTAATTGGACAGATTTAATCATTTTAAATAAAATGTTCATTTCTAGCACTTGGTTGAAAACCGTTTGTTGACAATAACTACCTGAAGTCTTGAACTCATGGACATCACCAGACGCTGTGTTTCCTCCTTTTTGATGCTCTGCCAGGCCTTCACTGCGGTGGTTTTCAGTTGCTGCTTGTTTGTGGGCCCTTCTGTCTGAAGTTTAGTCTTTAACAAGTGAAATGCATGCTCAATTGGGTTGAGATCAGGTGACTGACTTGGCCATTCAAGAATATTCCACTTCTTTGCTTTAATAAACTCCTGGGTTGCTTTGGCTTTATGTTTTGGGTCATTGTCTATCTGTAGTATGAAACGACGACCAATCAGTTTGGCTGCATTTGGCTGGATCTGAGCACACAGTATGGCTCTGAATACCTCAGAATTCATTCGGCTGCTTCTGTCCTGTGTCACATCATCAATAAACACAAGTGACCCAGTGCCACTGGCAGCCATGCATGCCCAAGCCATCACACTGCCTCCGCCGCGTTTTACAGATGATGTGGTATGCTTTGGATCATGAGCTGTACCACGCCTTCACCATACTTTTCTCTTTCCACCATTCTGGTAGAGGTTGATCTTGGTTTCATCTGTCCAAATAATGTTCTTCCAGAACTGTGCTGGCTTTTTTAGATGTTTTTTTAGCAAAGTCTATTCTAGCCTTTTTATTCTTGATGCTTATGAGTGGCTTGCACCATGCAGTGAACCCTCTGTATTTACTTTCATGCAGTCTTCTCTTTATGGTAGATTTGGATATCGATACGCCTACCTCCTGGAGAGTGTTGTTCACTTGGTTGGCTGTTGTGAAGGGGTTTCTCTTCACCATGGAGATTATTCTGCGATCATCCACCACTGTTGTCTCCCGTAAGCGCCCAGGTCTTTTTGCATTGATGAGTTCACCAGTGCTTTCTTTCTTTCTCAGGATGTACCAAGCTGTAGATTGTGCCACTCCTAATATTGTAGCAATTTCTCGGATGGTTTTTTTTCTGTTTTTGCAGCTTAAGGATGGCTTGTTTCACCTGCATGGAGAGCTCCTTTGACCACATGTTTACTTTACAGCAAAACCTTCCAAATGCAAGCAACACACCTCAAATCAACTCCAGGCCTTTTATCTGCTTAATTGAGAATGACATAATGAAGGGATTGTCCAAACCTGTCCATGAAATAGCCTTGGAGTCAATTGTCCAATTACTTTTGGTCCCTTTAAAAAAAGGGTGGCACATGTTAAGGAGCTGAAACTCCTAAACCCTTCATCCAATTTTAATGTGGATACCCTCAAATGAAAGCTAAAAAGTCTGAACTTCAACTGCATCTGAATTGTTTTGTTTAAAATTCATTGTGGTAATGTCTATAACCAAAAGTAGAAAAATGTTGTCTCTGTCCAAATATATATGGACTTAACTGTATAATATAAAAATGGATCCATATGCATCAATTTTAGGAGAGTGGGGACTTGGATATGTATGCTATATGTGAGGGGGACTAGGCTATATGTTAAGGGGGGACTAGGCTACATGTAAAGTGGGGACTAGGCTATATGTGTGGGAGGGGGTAATAGTATACTGTATATAGGCTATTTGTGGGGGAGGTGGCTAGGCTATATAGGTGATACACTCCCTGACAGAAGTTATGTCGCTTATCCATGTTATGTAAATAAAAACTTATAACCTGACGTTAAATTCATCCATTGGTTGTATAAATTATTCTTTTGAAAGCTGAAACCCTCCGAAATATGGTTTAGGTGAAGAAAATAAATTGGCATCACTGCAGAAATATTGATCAGTTTATGGACACAGAATGGTCAGATTTTCAAGACAAAAGTTTTGTCGCCCACAGAATGTAATGTGATATTCAAACAAATAAGTAACTTAAAATACAAATATATGTTGCATAACATTGGTGAATGAAGTTGTTGTGCTATTAGAGTCATATTTAATATTTTGTGTGACTTCCATGAGCTTGAAGGACTGCATCAATGCAGTTCAACAATGATTCATACAATTTATTAACCCTGCTGTTGTCTTCGGTCTGGGGAGAACGATTTTGAACTTTGGTATTTTTTGGGGTGTTCAAGATGCGGTTCTGAAACTTGTGGCTGATTGACTTAAATGAGGATGGGTCGGTCGGCCACGGGTTTCAGAGCCGCATCTTGAATATTTAAAAGAATATTGAAGTTCAAGGTCGGTCGTTTTTGACCGAAGACAACAGCAGGTAATAAAATCATCAGGAATAGGAAAGAATGCAGTCTTACATGCCTCCCAGAGTTCATCTAGATTCTTTGGTTTTGTCTTCCAAGCTTCCTCTTTCATCCTACCCCAAACATGCTTAATGATGTTCATGTCTGGTGACTGGGCTGACCAGTACTTGAGCACCTTGATCTTTTTTGCCTGGAGGAAATTTGTTGTAGAGATGGATGTATGAGATGGAGCACCATCCTGCTGCAGAATGTGACCCCTTTATGATTTGGAATACAAGAGGTAGCTAATACTTCTTGATATTTTAGGCTATTGATATTGACTTCCACCTTGCAAATGTTTCGCACACCCCAATATTGAATGTAACCCCAGACCATGATCTTTCACCACCAAATTTGCTGCAGCTGTGGTGTAATTCTACTGACGATTCATCAGAGAAATCCACCTTCTGCCACTTTTCCAGCGTCCATCTGTTTAGCAGGCTGTGGGACTTTGCAAATACCACACGGTTTTTTATTTGCCTTTTGTTTAGTGCTGGCTTCAGGGCACTGATTCGACCAAGGAGGCCATTTCGAGACAGGATCCTGCAAACTGTTCTAGTTGATACAGGGACTAGAGGTGACCCGGCCTGTTGGAGCTCTGCTTGTTATGATCCGTTGACCTTGGAGCTGCATGAGAACTTTCACTGGAGAAGGTGGCCACTGTACTGACCGCAATCCTGAACTTAACACCGCAACTAGAAGTAGCCGTGGAGTGTACCTAACACACCTAGACACCTCGTCACAGCCTGAGAACTAATTACCCCTAAAGATGGAAATAGGAAAACTATCTTGCCTCAGAGAAAATCCCCAAAGGATAGACAGCCCCCCACAAATATTGGCGGTGAGTCGGAGAGGAAAAAACACACACAGGCAGAAAACAGGATTTAGCACAGGAGGCCACACTAGCTAGATAGGACAGGATAGGACAGAGTTCTGTGCGGTCAGTATAAAACCCTTCAAAAACATCCACAGCAGAAATTACAAAAACTTCCCACATCTAACTAATAGATGTAGGAGAGTAAATCTGCAACTCCAGTGAATCCTACAATCAGAGCAGGAATAAAACTGAAACAAGCACACAGCAGTGTGCCACAGATACAAAAACCAAAAACTTATCTTTGCTGAATTTGGCAGCAGGCAGGAGAAGCCAGAAAGTGATCCATCACTTCACAATGAACATTGACAACTGGCAAGGGCTAAAGGATCCAGCACACCTAAATATCCAGTGTGCCACAGATACAAAAACCAAAAACTTATCTTTGCTGAATTTGGCAGCAGGCAGGAGAAGCCAGAAAATGATCCATCACTTCACAAGGAACATTGACAACTGGCAAGGGCTAAAGGATCCAGCACACCTAAATATCCCAGTCCGAATTGTAATTATCAGATACACCTGGCCAGGGCTGTGACTCAGAGACAACTGCATTCCCACCTACAACCACTGGAGGGAACCCAAGAGCAGAATTCACAACAGTACCCCCCCCTTGAGCAGGGGTCACCGAACCCTCACCAGAGCCCCCAGGACGATCAGGACGAGCCAGATGAAAGGCACGGACCAAATCAGCAGCATGGACATCAGAGGCAAAAACCCAAGAATTATCCTCCTGGCCATAACCCTTCCATTTGACCAGGTACTGAAGCTTCCGCCTCGAAAAACGGGAATCCAAAATCTTCTCAACAACATATTCCAACTCCCCATCAACCAACACAGGGGCCGGAGGATCAACAGAGGGAACAACGGGCTCCACATATTTCTGCAGCAAAGATCTATGGAAGACATTATGGATAGCAAAAAAGGCCGGAAGTGCCAGTCGAAAAGACACCGGATTAATAATCTCAGAAATCCTATAAGGACCAATAAACCGAGGCTTAAACTTAGGAGAAGAAACCTTCATAGGAACATGACGGGAGGACAACCAGACCAGATCCCCAAACCAAAGCCGGGAACCAACACACCGACGACGATTAGCAAAACGTTGAGCCTCCTCTTGAGACAACACCAACTTGTCCACCACATGAGCCCAAATCTGCTGCAACCTGTCCACCACAGAATCCACACCAGGACAGTCAGAAGGCTCAACTTGCCCAGAAGAAAAATGAGGTGAAAACCAAAATTACAAAAGAAAGGCGAAACCAAGGTAGCAGAACTAGCCCGATTATTAAGGGCAAACTCGGCCAATGGCAAGAAAGCCACCCAATCATCCTGATCAGCAGACACAAAGCATCTCAAATAAGTCTCCAAGGTCTGATTAGTGCGCTCGGTCTGGCCATCTGTCTGAGGATGAAATGCAGAAGAAAAAGACAAATCAATGCCCAGCCTGGCACAAAAGGCCCGCCAAAACCTAGAAACAAACTGGGAACCTCTATCGGACACAATATTCTCCGGAATACCATGCAAACGAACCACATGCTGAAAAAACAACGGAACCAAATCTGAAGAGAAAGGCAATTTAGGCAAGGGCACCAAATGAACCATCTTAGAGAACCGGTCACAAACAACCCAGATAACAGACATCTTCTGGGAGACCGGAAGATCAGAAATAAAATCCATCGAAATATGCGTCCAGGGCCTCTCAGGAATTGGCAATGGCAAAAGCAACCCACTAGCACGGGAACAACAAGGCTTAGCCCGCGCACAAGTCCCACAGGACTGCACAAAATAACGCACATCACGTGACAATGAAGGCCACCAAAAGAACCTACCAACCAAATCTCTGGTACCAAAAATGCCAGGATGACCAGCCAACACGGAACAGTGAACCTCAGAAATCACTCTACTAGTCCATCTGTCAGGAACAAACAATTTCCCCACAGGACAGCAGTCAGGTCTGTCAGCCTGAAATTCCTGAAGAGCTCGTCGTAAATCAGGGGAAATGGCAGAAAGGACCACCCCTTCTTTCAGAATACCGACCGGCTCCAAGACATCAGGAGAATCAGGCAAAAAACTACTAAAGAGGGCATCAGCCTTAATATTCTTAGAACCCGGAAGGTACGAGACCACGAAATCAAAACGGGAAAAAAACAAGGACCATCGAGCCTGTCTAGGATTCAGCCGTCTAGCAGACTCGAGGTAAATCAAATTCTTATGATCGGTCAAGACCACAATACGGTGCTTAGCTCCCTCAAGCCAATATCGCCACTCCTCAAACGCCCACTTCATAGCCAACAACTCCCGATTGCGGACATCATAATTGCGTTCAGCAGGCGAAAATTTACGGGAAAAGAAGGCACACGGTTTCATTAAGGAACCAACAGGATCCCTCTGAGACAAAACGGCCCCTGCCCCAATCTCAGAAGAGTCAACCTCAACCTGAAACGGAAGAGAAACATCCAGTTGGCGCAACACTGGAGCAGAAGTAAATCGACGTTTAAGCTCCTGAAAGGCAGAGACAGCCGCAGAGGACCAATTCGCCACATCAGCGCCTTTCTTCGTCAAATGGGTCAAGGGTTTAACCACGCTAGAAAAATTAGCAATGAAACGGCGATAAAAATTTGCAAAACCCAAAAATTTCTGAAGGCTCTTCACGGATGTGGGCTGAATCCAATCATGAATGGCCTGAACCTTAACCGGATCCATCTCTATAGACGAGGGAGAAAAAATGAAGCCCAAAAAAGAGACTTTCTGCACCCCAAAGAGACACTTAGACCCTTTCACAAACAGGGCATTGTCACGAAGGATCTGAAATACCATCCTGACCTGTTCCACATGAGACTCCCAATCATCGGAAAAAATCAAAATATCGTCCAAATATACAATCAAGAATTTATCAAGATAACTCCGGAAAATATCATGCATGAAGGACTGAAAAACAGATGGAGCATTAGAGAGTCCGAATGGCATCACAAGGTATTCAAAATGGCCTTCGGGCGTGTTAAACGCAGTTTTCCATTCATCACCCTGCTTAATACGAACAAGATTATATGCCCCTCGAAGGTCAATCTTAGTAAACCAACTAGCTCCCTTAATCCTAGCAAATAAATCGGAAAGCAAAGGTAAAGGGTATTGAAACTTGACCGTGATTTTATTCAAGAGGCGATAATCTATACAGGGTCTCAAGGAACCATCTTTTTTAGCAACAAAAAAGAACCCCGCTCCCAACGGTGAAGAAGATGGTCGAATATGCCCTTTCTCCAAAGACTCCTTAATATAGCTCCGCATGGCGGTATGTTCAGACACAGATAGGTTGAAAAGTCGACCCTTAGGAAACTTACAGCCTGGAATCAAGTCAATAGCACAATCACAGTCCCTGTGCGGTGGAAGGAAACTGGACTTGGGCTCATCGAATACATCCTGAAAATCAGACAAAAACTCTGGAATTTCAGAAGAGGAAGAAGAGGAGATTGACATCAAAGGAACATCATTATGAACCCCCTGACAACCCCAACTAGTCACAGACATGGACTTCCAGTCCAACACAGGATTATGTACCTGCAACCACGGAAAACCCAGCACGACAACATCATGCAAGTTATGCAACACCAGAAATCGAAAATCTTCCTGATGGGCTGGCACCATGCGCATGGTTACCTGTGTCCAAAACTGGGACTTATTTTTAGCCAAGGGTGTAGCATCAATGCCCCTTAAAGGAATAGGGTTCTGCAAAGGCTGCAAGGGAAAACCACAACGCTTGGCAAACTCAAAGTCCATTAAATTCAAGGCGGCGCCTGAATCCACAAACGCCATGACAGAAAATGATGACAATGAGCAGATCAAGGACACAGATAACAAAAATTTAGGTTGTACAGTACTGATGGTAATTGAACTGGCGATCCTCTTTGTCTGCTTAGGGCAGACAGAAATGACACGAGAAGCATCGCCACAATAATAACACAACCCATTCTGACGTCTGAATCCTTGTGGTTCCATTCTAGACAGAATTCTATCACATTGCATAGGCTCAGGAATTTGCTCTGAGGATAACGCCACAGCGCGCACAGTTCTGCGCTCCCGCAGGCGTCGGTCAATCTGAATGGCCAGAGACATAGATTCACTCAGACCGGAAGGCGTGGGAAACCCCACCATAACATCTTTAACGGATTCAGAAAGCCCCCTTCTGAAAATTGCCGCTAAAGCATCATTATTCCATTTAGTCAACACAGACCATTGTCTGAATTTTTGACAATACAATTCTGCCGCCTCTTGACCCTGAGACAGGGCCAACAAGGTCTTCTCAGCTTGATCCACAGAATTAGGTTCATCATACAATAATCCTAAAGCCTGAAAAAAAGAGTCAATATTAAGCAAAGCCGGATTCCCAGATTCCAGGGAAAACGCCCAATCCTGCGGGTCGCCACGCAGCAGTGAGATAACGATCTTTACCTGCTGAATGGAATCACCAGAGGATCGAGGTCTCAGGGCAAAAAAAAGGTCACAGTTGTTTTTGAAACTCAAAAATTTAGACCTGTCACCAGAAAACAAATCAAGAGTAGGAATCTTTGGTTCTAAAGCAGGAGTCCAAATAATATAATCAGAAATACCTTGCACCCTAGCAGCAATCTGGTCTACATGAGAAGCTAAATCCTGAACATTCATGCTTGCACCAGGCTCCTCAGCCACCCAGATATTAAGAGGGACAAGAACACAAAACATACTGGAGAAAAAAAAATGGCTCAAGAGCTTCCTTCCCTTCTTCTGAGATGCATTTAACTCATTGTTGGCCAGTTGTACTGTTATGATCCGGTGACCTTGGAGCTGCATGAGAACTTTCACTGGAGAAGGTAGCCACTGTACTGACTGCAATCCTGAACTTAACACCGCAACTAGAAGTAGCCGTGGAGTGTACCTAACACACCTAGACACCTCGTCACAGCCTGAGAACTAATTACCCCTAAAGATGGAAATAGGAAAACTATCTTGCCTCAGAGAAAATCCCCAAAGGATAGACAGCCCCCCACAAATATTGGCGGTGAGTCGGAGAGGAAAAAACACGCACAGGCAGAAAACAGGATTTAGCACAGGAGGCCACACTAGCTAGATAGGACAGGATAGGACAGAGTTCTGTGCGGTCAGTATAAAACCCTTCAAAAACATCCACAGCAGAAATTACAAAAACTTCCCACATCTAACTAATAGATGTAGGAGCGTAAATCTGCAACTCCAGTGAATCCTACAATCAGAGCAGGAATAAAACTGAAACAAGCACACAGCAGTGTGCCACAGATACAAAAACCAAAAACTTATCTTTGCTGAATTTGGCAGCAGGCAGGAGAAGCCAGAAAGTGATCCATCACTTCACAAGGAACATTGACAACTGGCAAGGGCTAAAGGATCCAGCACACCTAAATATCCCAGTCCGAATTGTAATTATCAGATACACCTGGCCAGGGCTGTGACTCAGAGACAACTGCATTCCCACCTACAACCACCGGATGGAACCCAAGAGCAGAATTCACAACATCTGCTGCAGTGGAAGAGGGGCTTGCTTTGGATTTTCTAACCAACAAACGTTCCTCCTGAGCAGTTGTCTTGCGGGGTCTGTCAGACCTGGGCTTGTCAAACACATCTCCAGTTTCTTCAAATCTTTTTTTATTTCTTTGTACTTGACGCTGAGACACGTTAAAGGTGCCAGCCACCTCTGCAGTGGATCTGGTCTTCAGCCTCTTAATAATCCAGGCTTTGGTCGCAGGGTGGATTTTTGGCATGTTGTCAAAGCCAAGTTGCAGTTCAAGTGAAGGTCTAGGGTGCTGGGTTTCTTTTTATACACACACTAATTAACTGATCATTTACTGAGCACAGGTGAGTTTGTAAACTAGGATTGGGTGCATTATATGACCAGGTGACAAAACTTTTGTCTTGCCAAAATCTGACCATTCTGTGTCCATTAACTGATCAATATTTCTGCATCGATGCCAATTTATTTTCTTAACCTAAACCACATTTTGGAGGGTTTCAGCTTTCAAAAGAATAATTTATATAACCAATGGATGAATTTAAAGTCAGGTTATAAGCTTTAATTTACATAAAATGGATAAGCAACTTAACTTCTGTCAGGGAGTGTATGTGAGGGAGGTGGACTAGAATATAGAGGCTATATGTGGGGTAGGGGGACTAGGCTATATGTGGGGAAAGGGGATTAGGCTACATAGGCTATATGTGTGAGAGTGGGGACTAGTCTATATAGGCTACATGCGTGAGAGTGGGGACTAGGCTATATGTAGGGGAAAGGAGGCTAGGCTATATAGGATATATGTGGGGGAAAAGGGACTGGGTTATATAGGCTATATTTATGAGAGGGGACTAGGCTATGTAGGCTATATATGTGAGAGTGGGGTCTAGGCTATATAGGCTATAAGTGGGGGAAAGGGGACTAGGTTACAGAGGCTATATGTGTGAGAGTGGGAACTAGGCTATATAGGCTATATGTGTGAGAGTGGGGACTATACTATATAGGCTATATGTGTGAGAGTGGGGACTAGGCTATATAGGCTATATTATTATTATTGTTATTATTATTTATTTATATAGCACCATTGATTCCATGGTGCTGTACATGAGAAGGGGTTACATACAAATTACAGATATCACTTACGGTAAGCAAACAAACAATTACAGACTGATACAGAGGGGCGAAGACCCTGCCCCTGCGGGCTTACATTCTACAGGATGGTGGGGAAAGAGACAATAGGTTAAGGGTTGCAGGAGCTCCGATGTTGGTGAGGTGGTAGCTTCGGTAGTGGTGAAGAGGCAGCATGGTCAGTGCAGGCTGTAGGCTATCCTGAAGAGGGGGTTTCAGGTTCCGTCTGAAGGATCCGAATGTGGTTGATAGTAAGACGTGTTGGGGCAAAGAATTCCAGAGGATGAGGGATATTCGGAGGAAGTTTTGGAGGGGGTCGGGTGAGGAGCGAATAAGTGTGGAGGAGAGAAGGAGGTCTTGGGAGGACAGGAGATTACGTGAGGGAAGATATTGGGAGATTAGTTCAGAGATATATGGTGGAGACAGGTTATGGATGGCTTTGTAGGTTAGTATTAGTAATTTGAACTGGATACGCTGACGGAATGGGAGCCAGTGAAGAGATTTGCAGAGGGGGGAAGCGGAGGAGTAGCAAGGAGAAAGATGAATTAGTCGGGCAGCAGAGTTAAGGATGTACTGCAGAGGTGCAAGGGTGTTAGCAGGGAGCCACAGAAAAGGATGTTGCAGTAGTCAAAATGGGAGGTGATGAGGGCATGCACAAGCATTTTCATAGATTGTCGGTTGAGGAAAGGACAGATTCTGGAGATATTTTTGAGCTGGAGGTGACAGGAGGTGGAAAGAGCTTGGCTGTGCGGTTTGCAGGACAGAGCAGAGTCAAGGGTTACTCCGAGGCAGCGAACTTCCGGTATGGGGGAAAACATGATGTCGTTAATTGCGATAGATAGGTCAGGTAAGGAAGATCTATGAGATGGAGGAAAGATGATGAGCTCAGATTTGTCCACATTGAGTTTGAAGAAGCGAGAGGAGAAGAAGGAGGATATGGCTGATAGACACTCCGGGATTCTGGACAGCAGAGAGTTGACGGCTGGGCCAGAAAGGTAGATCTGAGTGTCATCAGCATAAAGGTGGTACTGGAATCCATAGGACTTTATGAGGTGTCCCAGGCCAAGTGTATAGATTGAGAAGAGTATGGGTCCTAGAAAAGAGCCTTGGGGGGCTCCAACAGAGAGAGGGAGGGATGAGGAGGTAGTGTGGGAGTGGGAGACGCTGAATGTGCAGTTGGAAAGGTATGCAGAGATCCAGGATAGGGCGAGGTCTTTGATGCCAAAGGAGGCGAGGATCTGTAGTAGGAGGCAGTAGTCAACTGTGTCGAAAGCAGAGGACAGGTCTAGAAGGAGGAGTACAGAGGATTATCCGTTACCTTTGGCTGTAAATAGGTCGTTAGTAATTTTGGTCAGGGCTCTCAGTTGAGTGATGGAGCGGAAACCAGATTGCAGATTGTCAAAGAGCAAGTTAGGTGAGAGGTGGGAGGAAAGTTCAGCGTGGACGTGCTGCTCCAGGAGTTTGGAAGCGAAAGGGAGCAGTGATATTGGGTGATAGCTGGACTTAGCAGTTGGATCGAAGGTTGGCTTTTTAAGGATAGGCATGATTGTGGCATGTTTGAAAGCAGAAGGGAAGGTGCCAGAAGTTAGTGATAGGTTGAAGAGGTGGGTTAAGGATGGGATGAGCGTGGTGGTGAGGTTGGGGAGGAGGTGGGATGGGATGGGGTCGAGTCCACAGGTGGTAAGGTGCGATTTGGAGAGGAGACAGTTAAGCCCCCTTCAGTGATGTTGGATAGGGAGGTTATGGGGTTTGGGCATGGGTCTGGTATACAAAGGGGTTGTGGTGGTTGAACAATGAAGACTTGCCTTGTTTGGTCAATCTTATTTTTAAAGTGTGTGGCAAAGTCTTCAGCAGAGATGAGGGAAAGGGGACTGGGTTATATAGGCTATATTTATGAAAGTGGGGATGAGGCTATATAGGCTATATGTGTGAGAGTGGAGACTAGACTATATAGGCTATATATGTAAGAGTGGGGACTAGGCTATATAGGCTATGTGTGGGGAAAAGGGTACTAGGCTATATAGGCTATATGTGGGGGAAATGGGACTAGGTTATACAGGCTATATGTGTGAGAGTGGGGACTAGGCTATATAGGCTACATGTGTGAGAGTGGGGACTAGGCTATATAGGCTATATGTGAGAGTGGGGACTAGGCAGTATAGGCTATATGTGTGGAGTGGAGACTAGGCTATATGTGTGAGAGTGGAGACTAGACTGTATAGGGCTATATGTGTGAGAGTTTGGACTAGGCTATATGGGTGAGAGTGAAGACTAGGCTATATAGGCTATATGTGTGAGAGTGGGGACTAGGCTATAGACTATATGTGGGGGAGTGGGCACCAGGCTATATGTGGGAGTGTGGGGACTAGGCTATATATTCTATATATGGGAGAGTGGAGACTAGGCTGTATAGGCTAAATGTGGGACAGGAGGGACTAGGCAATATATGCTATGTGTGGGGGACGGGGGCTTTTTAAAAAGCGGGCAAGGTTCATGGAAAGGGGGTACAGGCAAGAGCTGCTTAGAAATTCAACATAATTTACTCCACAAAACTGGTGTGATGCCCTATCACCGCTATGAATGTGATGTGGAGACATGTGATGCTTTATCAGCACTGTAAGGGGCTCTAAGGACTGGTCCTTGCCCCTACCCCTTTAAGAACTGACTCGGTTCTCATTATAACATGTGGATGTTTTATACATTTGTAATTGCTGATATGTTCATGTGTGCTGCTATGTTGCCATATTTACTATGCCATTTTATATGCTGCTGAGTGTCCTTTCCCATCCCCCACACAGGCCGCCTGGATAGAGGAGGTCATCCTCTGTAAGAAACAGCGGGAGGAGGTGTGGGCGGAACTGCGACAAGCGGGAGGGGGCACTATGGCCGGACGGCGCACAAGCAGACAAGTGATATACACTGATGTGAAACATGGCTACGGTTTCATCCGAGAAGACGACACCCACGCTAAAGTGTATGTTAATGCTGCCTAGGTGAAATTCAGTAGGCCCTTAAAAGAAGACGGGGTCAATTTTTACAGGGAGGATGGCCTTCAGGGGTACTATGCTGTTGTCGTTACCTTACAGGAAGAAGGGGGATTGGGGCTTTATGCGGGCACAGAGTCGGCCCAGGCAGAACCCAGTTCCGAGCCATTCCGTGGCCAAATAATGCTCCTGCCATGTCTTGGCAGCCTATGATGACTGCGGCGTCATCATCAGCTCCAACACGGGCACAAAATTTAAGAGGAGACCAGGCGACACGGGACAGATGTCGCTGAAGAAATGGACTCCAGTAAGCTTCGGCTGATATATAGTGCTTGTTGCACCAAATAAAGCGAGACTGTTTCACGTCCTGGTGGGCAAAGGAGCCCTGTAGCACTAGAACAGTGGTGTGCAGTTAGGCCGGTATGGGCCAAAAGTTTAACGTTTTTGTGTGGACCCCCACCTTTAAGTTTTTGATGCGCCTGTTGTGCCCTTTCTGCTGGATGGCAGAACTTTGCCTTTAAGGAAAAAAAGTGTGCGGCTGTAGCAACAGACTATGTTTCAGGACCAGGCAGCCCACACACACCGCCTGGAACTGTACTTTGCACAAAGGAAGGGGGGACAAGCCCTTTGGACTGATAACCTGTCGTACAGATCAGATTAATAAGGTACTGTAAAAAAAAGATTTATGGACAGCTTATAAGCTTTGGCTTTGTGAGCAGTTGGGACCGGGGACTTATGGACTGTAGGTGCATCTGGAGGACTTTCTGCCAGGCATCGATGTTTTATAAAGGCATTTATGTGTTTTGTACAAATGGCTCACGCATGGGCCGTAAAAATTTCTGCTGCGGGTGATGGCACATTCAGCTGTGCTGAAAGACCTACTACCTCGTTTAACCGTTTACCTCACAGCGTGGAGTATTACACTGAAGAAGCCGTCAGTGAAACGCGCGTTGGGGCAGAGGGACGCCGAGGAGAGACCACACTATATACTGCGGGTAACGAGCATCTTTTCATGCCGACTTTGGCACTTACCACTTTAGTCATTGGGGCTTCCCCCCTTAGAGTACCATATGTGTCACTTGCACAATATAGGATGGTCTAAAAATTTAGACAGGAACACATGATACAACATATGGTTCATACTAGATTATGATCTTTTCTATTAGTGGGGTATATTGCCTCTCTTTACTTTACATTACTGCAAAATTATAGTATTTAGTGGTTCTCCCATGGTTATGTCCCTCTTTTTAGTGGTTTCTGTACCCTTTTTTGTGAGTTTTTGTGATTTTGTGTTTATTTTTTTTTGTCATTTGATGTCTACGTATGTTTTAATTTTTGTGTAATAAACTATATTTTATTTAGAAAGTACCTCTTGTTTTGGAATTTACTGTGTAGTATTATCACCAAAACCATGTGATTTATGTTCTAGTATTTATTGGTACTTATATCCCCAATTCAGGGGTATTCTACTAAGGGGCAACCTATGTGAAATGTAAAAATAAAGGTTTTTATAGGACATGGTCGAGGACGACCACTTTAAAAAGAAGGACGAATGTAAGGGGCTCTAAGGACTGGTTCTTGCTCCTACCCCTTTAAGAACAGACTCGGTTCTCATTATAACATATCATGTGGATGTTTTATGCGATTGTAATTGCTGATAGGTTCATGTGTGCTGCTATGTTGACATATTTAATATGCCATTTTATGTGCTGCTATACAATGTAAATTACTTTATTGTAGGGAAAGTGTAGTATCTCAGTTGGAGCACTAAATGGGGCGCATTAGTGTACAGTTAACTCATAGGAGGGGTTAGTGTGGAATAAGGCTACGTTCAGACTAGCGTTGTGCTAGTGTGCGTCGGGTTAGCGTCGGGCGACGCAGCGGCGACGCACGTGTCATGCGCCCCTATGTTTAACATGGGGGACGCATGCGTTTTTGTTTGTTGCGTTTTGCAACAAATGCATCTTTTTTGCCGCGTCGGACCAAGAAAACGCAACAAGTTGCATTTTTCTTGCGTCCGATTTTCGGCAAAAAACGACGCACGCGTCGCAAAACGCAGCATTTTTGCGTGCGTTTTGCCGCGTTTTTGCGTGCGTTGTGCGTTGCGTCGCCGACGCAGCAGCGCACAACGCTAGTCTGAACGTAGCCTAAGAGAGGAGGATTTCCTGTTTAGAGTTTAGTGAAGACAGGGAGCTGAGACAGCTCAGAGGACCAGGGAGCCCCATGTGTCCCAAGAGGCTTAAGAGCCCAGGACAGCGCAGCAACTACGCAATGTTCTATGAAAAGGCCCAGCCATCCAGTGTCAGTGGGTCAAAAGGTTACAGCCAAAGAATTGCAACAAGATAAAGATGCAAGTCGCTCAGAAAATGTGTCAGCTATCTACATGGGCTGAAGCCCTTCTGTCTGGTTCTAAACAGACGAGGGAACACCTAAGAGTAGACATGCTGGACAGGGAGGACACTGCAGTATCGAATGGTTCGGTACGTCCCGGGGAAACTCTGGGAGGAATAAGTGAAGACACGGAAAGTAAAAGATGTGAAAGATGCCGTACTCTGTGTTGATGCTGTAACTGATGTGGATGTGCTGCAATTGAAACCAAGTAAAGTTCTTCATTTACAGTTTGAAATGGACTGTCTCTTTGTGCTCAACAACACAGCAGCCGAACTTCAGCAGCCCCGATGGGACCCTGATGGTGCAGAGGGTGCAGCAGAAGGTATGCAAGAAAAGGGACATTGTTTATATGTGACGGGAGGCCAGAGCAGATATACTCAGCCACGAACACGGCCCTGGCTCTGCCCCTCACACCACTGTGGATGTGATATTGGAGACATGTAACATCTTTATCATCACTGTGGATGTGATGTGGTGTGGGAGACATGCGACCGCTCTGTCTCCACTGTGGATGTGACATGGAGTGCAGTGTTTGTGTTGCTTCCCACAGAAACAGGACACTTATCTGTAATTTCCAATACTGGAGTGATGATAGAAGTCAGCCCAGGGGCAGAATACTGACAGCCAGTGAGTGTTCAGAGGACGGTGCTGGACACTGAGGCGGGTGGTGCCAGCTCTGGCTGGGAGGTTAGATTATAAAGCACAGGAAGCTGTCAAGTTTGGAAGAGCCACAGGTAAACAAACTGGATGCAGGGAATGAAGTAAAATTCAGGAGGAACGAAAGGCAGAAAAAAACAAAAAACAAATATATATATATATATATATATATATATATATATGTATCACATTACAGCATAGATTAGCTTTAAAAAATGGATTTCAGTGTTGGACATCCTCTTTAACCCCTTCAAGACCCAGCCTATTTTGACCTTAAAGACCTTGCCGTTTTTTGCAATTCTGACCAGTGTCCCTTTATGAGGTAATAACTCAGGAACGCTTCAACGGATCCTAGCGGTTCTGAGATTGTTTTTTCGTGACATATTGGGCTTCATGTTAGTGGTAAATTTAGGTCAATAAATTCTGCATTTATTTGTGATAAACACGGAAATTTGGCGAAAATTTTGAAAATTTCGCAATTTTCACATTTTGAATTTTTATTCTGTTAAACCAGAGAGATATGTGACACAAAATAGTTAATAAATAACATTTCCCACATGTTTACTTTACATCAGCACAATTTTGGAAACAAAATTTTTTTTTGTTAGGAAGTTATAAGGGTTAAAATTTGACCAGCGATTTGTCATTTTTACAACGAAATTTACAAAACCATTTTTTTTAGGGACCACCTCACATTTGAAGTCAGTTTGAGGGGTCTATATGGCTGAAAATACCCAAAAGTGACACCATTCTAAAAACTGCACCCCTCAAGGTACTCAAAACCACATTCAAGAAGTTTATTAACCCTTCAGGTGCTTCACAGCAGCAGAAGCAACATGGAAGGAAAAAATGAACATTTAACTTTTTAGTCACAAAAATTATCTTTTAGCAACAATTTTTTTATTTTCCCAATGGTACAAGGAGAAACTGAACCACGAAAGTTGTTGTCCAATTTGTCCTGAGTACGCTGATACCTCATATGTGGGGGTAAACCACTGTTTGGGCGCACGGCAGGGCTTGGAAGGGAAGGAGCGCCATTTGACTTTTTGAATCAAAAATTGGCTCCACTCTTTAGCGGACACCATGTCACGTTTGGAGAGCCCCCGTGTGCCTAAAAATTGGAGCTCCCCCACAAATGACCCCATTTTGGAAACTAGACGCCCCAAGGAACTTATCTAGATGCATAGTGAGCACTTTGAACCCCCAGGTGCTTCACAAATTGATCCGTAAAAATGAAAAAGTACTTTTTTTTCACAAAAAAATTCTTTTAGCCTCAATTTTTTCATTTTCACATGGGCAACAGGATAAAATGGATCCTAAAATGTGTTGGGCAATTTCTCCTGAGTACACCAATACCTCACATGTGGGGGTAAACCACTGTTTGGGCACATGGTAAGGCTCGGAAGGGAAGGAGCGCCATTTGACTTTTTGAATGAAAAATTATTTCCATCGTTAGCGGACACCATGTCGCGTTTGGATAGCTCCTGTGTGCCTAAACATTGGCGCTCCCCCACAAGTGACCCCATTTTGGAAACTAGACCCCCCAAGGAACTTATTTAGATGCCTAGTGAGCACTTTAAACCCTCAGGTGCTTCACAAATTGATCTGTAAAAATGAAAAAGTACTTTTTTTTCACAAAAAAATTATTTTCGCCTCAATTTTTTCATTTTCACATGGGCAGTAGGATAAAATGGATCATAAAATTTGTTGGGCAATTTCTCCCGAGTACGCCGATACCTCATATGTGGGGGTAAACCACTGTTTGGGCACACGGCAGGGCTCGGAAGGGAAGGCGCGCCATTTGACTTTTTGAATGGAAAATTAGCTCCAATTGTTAGCGGACACCATGTCGCGTTTGGAGAGCCCCCTGTGTGCCTAAACATTGGAGCTCCCCCACAAGTGACCCCATTTTGGAAACTAGACCCCCCAAGGAACTTATCTAGATGCATATTGAGCACTTTAAACCCCCAGGTGCTTCACAGAAGTTTATAACGCAGAGCCATGAAAATAAAAAATAATTTTTCTTTCCTCAAAAATGATTTTTTAGCCTGGAATTTCCTATTTTGCCAAGGATAATGGGAGAAATTGGACCCCAAATATTGTTGTCCAGTTTGTCCTGAGTACGCTGATACCCCATATGTGGGGGTAAACCACTGTTTGGGCGCACGGCAGGGCTCGGAAGGGATGGCACGCCATTTGGCTTTTTAAATGGAAAATTAGCTCCAATCATTAGCGGACACCATGTCACGTTTGGAGAGCCCCTGTGTGCTTAAACATTGGAGATCCCCCAGAAATGACACCATTTTGGAAACTAGACCCCCAAAGGAACTAATCTAGATGTGTGGTGAGGACTTTGAACCCCCAAGTGCTTCACAGAAGTTTATAACGCAGAGCCATGAAAATAAAAAAAAAAATTATTTTCTCAAAAATGATCTTTTAGCCTGCAATTTTTTATTTTCCCAAGGGTAACAGGAGAAATTTGACCCCAAAAGTTGTTGTCCAGTTTCTCCTGAGTACGCTGATACCCCATATGTGGGGGTAAATCACTGTTTGGGCACATGCCGGGGCTCGGAAGTGAAGTAGTGACGTTTTGAAATGCAGACTTTGATGGAATGCTCTGTGGGCGTCACGTTGCGTTTGCAGAGCCCCTGATGTGGCTTAACAGTAGAAACCCCCCACAAGTGACCCCATTTTGGAAACTAGACCCCCAAAGGAACTTATCTAGATGTGTGGTGAGCACTTTGAACCCCCAAGTGCTTCATAGAAGTTTATAATGCAGAGCCGTGAAAATAATAAATACGTTTTCTTTCCTCAAAAATAATTATTTAGCCCAGAATTTTTTAATTTTCCCAAGGGTAACAGGAGAAATTTGACCCCAATATTTGTTGTCCAGTTTCTCCTGAGTACGGTGATACCCCATATGTGGGGGTAAACTACTGTTTGGGCACATGCCGGGGCTTGGAATTGAAGTAGTGACGTTTTGAAATGCAGACTTTGATGGAATGCTCTGCGGGCGTCACGTTGCGTTTGCAGAGCCCCTGATGTGCCTAAACAGTAGAAACCCCCCACAAGTGACCCCATTTTGGAAACTAGACCCTGAAAGGAACTTATCTAGATGTGTGGTGAGCACTTTGAACCCCCAAGTGCTTCATAGAAGTTTATAATGCAGAGCCGTGAAAATAATAAATACGTTTTCTTTCCTCAAAAATAATTATTTAGCCCAGAATTTTTTATTTTCCCAAGGGTTACAGGAGAAATTGGACCCCAAAAGTTGTTGTCCAGTTTCTCCTGAGTACGCTGATACCCCATATGTGGGGGTAAACCACTGTTTGGGCACACGTCGGGGCTCAGAAGGGAAGTAGTGACTTTTGAAATGCAGACTTTGATGGAATGGTCTGCGGGTGTCACGTTGCGTTTGCAGAGCCCCTGGTGTGCCTAAACAGTAGAGACCCCCCACAAGTGACCCCATTTTAGAAACTAGACCCCCCAAGGAACTTATCTAGATATGTGGTGAGCACTTTGAACCCCCAAGTGCTTCACAGACGTTTACAACGCAGAGCCGTGAAAATAAAAAATCATTTTTCTTTCCTCAAAAATTATGTTTTAGCAAGCATTTTTTTAGATTCACAAGGGTAACAGGAGAAATTGGACCCCAGTAATTGTTGCGCAGTTTGTCCTGAGTATGCTGGTACCCCATATGTGGGGGTAAACCACTGTTTGGGCACACGTCAGGGCTCGGAAGTGAGGGAGCACCATTTGACTTTTTGAATACGAGATTGGCTGGAATCAATGGTGGCGCCATGTTGCGTTTGGAGACCCCTGATGTGCCTAAACAGTGGTAACCCCTCAATTCTAACTCCAACACTAACCCCAACACACCCCTAACCCTAATCCCAACTGTAGCCATAACCCTAATCACAACACTAACCCCAACACACCCCTAACCCTAATCCCAACTGTAGCCATAATCCTAATCACAACCCTAACCCCAACACACCCCTAACCACAACACTAACCCCAACACACCCCTAACCCTAACCACAACCCTAATTCCAACCCTAACCCTAAGGCTATGTGCCCACGTTGCGGATTCGTGTGAGATATTTCCGCACCATTTTTGAAAAATCGGCGGGTAAAAGGCACTGTGTTTTACCTGCGGATTTTCCGCGGATTTCCAGTGTTTTTTGTGTGGATTTCACCTGCGGATTCCTATTGAGGAACAGGTGTAAAACGCTGCGGAATCCGCACAAAGAATTGACATGCTGCGGAAAATACAACGCAGCGTTCCCGCGCGGTATTTTCCGCACCATGGGCACAGCGGATTTGGTTTTCCATATGTTTACATGGTACTGTAAACCTGATGGAACACTGCTGCGGATCCGCAGCCAAATCCGCACCGTGTGCACATAGCCTAATTCTAAAGGTATGTGCACACGCTGCGGATCCGCAGCAGTTTCCCATGAGTGTACAGTTCAATGTAAACCTATGGGAAACAAAAATCGCTGTACACATGCTGCGGAAAAACTGCACGGAAACGCAGCGGTTTACATTCCGCAGCATGTCACTTCTTTGTGCGGATTCCGCAGCGGTTTTACAACTGCTCCAATAGAAAATCGCAATTGTAAAACCGCAGTGAAATGCGCAGAAAAAAACGCGGTAAATCCGCCATAAATCCGCAGCGGTTTAGCACTGCGGATTTATCAAATCCGCAGCGGAAAAATCCGCAGAGGACCAGAATACGTGTGCACATTCCTAACCCTAACCCTACCCCTAACCCTAACCCTACCCCTAACCCTACCCCTAACCCTAGCCCTAACCCTAACCCTAACCCTACCCCTAACCCTACCCCTAACCCTAACCCTAACCCTAACCCTACCCCTAACCCTACCCCTAACCCTAACCCTATTCTAACATTAGTGGAAAAAAAAAATTTCTTTATTTTTTTATTGTCCCTACCTATGGGGGTGACAAAGGGGGGGGTCATTTATTATTTTTTTTATTTTGATCACTGAGATAGATTATATCTCAGTGATCAAAATGCACTTTGGAACGAATCTGCCGGCCGGCAGATTCGGCGGGCGCACTGCACATGCGCCCGCCATTTTGGAAGATGGCGGCGCCCTGGAGAAGACGGACGGGACCACGGCTGGATCGGTAAGTATGATAGGGTGGGGGGGGGACCACGGGGGGGGGATCGGAGCACGGGGGGGGGGAATCGGAGCGCGGGAGGGGTGGAACGGAGCGCGGGGGGCGTGGAACGGAGCACGGGGGGGCTGGAATGGAGCACGGGGGGGTGGAACGGAGCACGGGGGGGTGGATCGGAGTGCAGGGGGGGTGATTGGAGCACGGGGGGGTGATTGGAGCACGGGGGGAGCGGACACGAGCACGGGGGGGAGCGGAGCACTGGATGGAGGGGAGCCGGAGCAGTGTACCGGCCAGATCGGGGGGGTGGGGGGGCGATCGGTGGGGTGGGGTGGGGGCACACTAGTATTTCCAGCCATGGCCGATGATATTTCAGCATCGGCCATGGCTGGATTGTAATATTTCACCCGTTATAATGGGTGAAATATTACAAATCGCTCTGATTGGCAGTTTCACTTTCAACAGCCAATCAGAGCGATCGTAGCCACGAGGGGGTGAAGCCACCCCCCTTGGGCTAAACTACCACTCCCCCTGTCCCTGCAGATCGGGTGAAATGGGAGTTAACCCTTTCACCCGATCTGCAGGGACGCGATCTTTCCATGACGCCGCATAGGCGTCATGGGTCGGAATGGCACCGACTTTCATGACGCCTACGTGGCGTCATGGGTCGGGAAGGGGTTAAAGGGAATCAGTCACCACTTTTTTGGCATATCATGTAACAATATCATTCTATTCATAGTAACATAGTAACATAGTAACATAGTTAGTAAGGCCGAAAAAAGACATTTGTCCATCCAGTTCAGCCTATATTCCATCATAATAAATCCCCAGATTTACGTCCTTCTACAGAACCTAATAATTGTATGATACAATATTGTTCTGCTCCAGGAAGACATCCAGGCCTCTCTTGAACCCCTCAACTGAGTTCGCCATCACCACCTCCTAAGGCAAGCAATTCCAGATTCTCACCGCCCTAACAGTAAAGAATCCTCTTCTATGTTGGTGGAAAAACCTTTTCTCCTCCAGACGCAAAGAATGCCCCCTTGTGCCCGTCACCTTCCTTGGTATAAACAAATCATCAGCGAGATATTTGTATTGTCCCCTTATATACTTATACATGGTTATTAGATCGCCCCTCAGTCGTCTTTTTTCTAGACTAAATAATCCTAATTTCGCTAATCTACCTAGGTATTGTAGTTCTCCCATCCCCTTTATTAATTTTGTTGCCCTCCTTTGTACTCTCTCTAGTTCCATTATATCCTTCCTGAGCACCGGTGCCCAAAACTGGACACAGTACTCCATGTGCGGTCTAACTAGGGATTTGTACAGAGGCAGTATAATGCTCTCATCATGTGTATCCAGACCTCTTTTAATGCACCCCATGATCCTGTTTGCCTTGGCAGCTGCTGCCTGGCACTGGCTGCTCCAGGTAAGTTTCTCATTAACTAGGATCCCCTAGTCCTTCTCCCTGTCAGATTTACCCAGTGGTTTCCCGTTCAGTGTGTAATGGTGATATTGATTCCTTCTTCCCATGTGTATAACCTTACATTTATCATTGTTAAACCTCATCTGCCACCTTTCAGCCCAAGATTCCAACCTATCCAGATCCATCTGTAGCAGAATACTATCTTCTCTTGTATTAACTGCTTTACATAGTTTTGTATCATCTGCAAATATCGATATTTTACTGTGTAAACCTTCTACCAGATCATTAATGAATATGTTGAAGAGAACAGGTCCCAATACCGACCCCTGCGGTACCCCACTGGTCACAGCGACCCAGTTAGAGACTATACCATTTATAACCACCCTCTGCTTTCTATCACTAAGCCAGTTACTAACCCATTTACACATTTTCCTCCAGACCAAGCATTCTCATTTTGTGTACCAACCTCTTGTGCGGCACGGTATCAAACGCTTTGGAAAAATCGAGATATACCACGTCCAATGACTCACCGTGGTCCAGCCTATAGCTTACCTCTTCATAAAAACTGATTAGATTGGTTTGACAGGAGCGATTTCTCATAAACCCATGCTGATATGGAGTTAAACAGTTATTCTCATTGAGATAATCCAGAATAACATCCCTCAGAAACCCTTCAAATATTTTACCAACAATAGAGGTTAGACTTACTGGCCTATAATTTCCAGGTTCACTTTTAGAGCCCTTTTTGAATATTGGCACCACATTTGCTATGCGCCAGTCCTGCGGAACAGACCCCGTCGCTATAGAGTCCCTAAAAATAAGAAATAATGGTTTATCTATTACATTACTTAGTTCTCTTAGTACTCGTGGGTGTATGCCATCCGGACCCGGAGATTTATCTATTTTGATCTTATTTAGCCGGTTTCGCACCTCTTCTTGGGTTAAATTGGTGACCCTTAACCCCTTTCTGACATCAGACGTACTATCCCGTCCATGTGGGGTGGGCCCCTATGACCATGGACGGGATAGTACGTCCAGCGCGATCGGCGGCGCTCACGGGGGGAGCGCCGCCGATCGCGGCCGGGTGTCAGCTGCCTATCACGGACCGCCCCCGGCACATTAACCCCCGGCACACCGCGATCAAAGATGATCGCGATGTGCCGGCGGGACAGGGAAGCTTCCCGCAGGGAGGGGGCTCCCTGCGGGCTTCCCTGAGACCCCCGCAGCAACGCGATGTGATCGCGTTGCTCCGGGGGTCTCACCTCCCTCCCTGCTCCCTCCAGCCCCGGATCCAAGATGGCCGCGGATCCGGGTCCTGCAGGGAGGGAGGTGGCTTCACAGAGCCTGCTTAGAGCAGGCACTGTGAAGGCTGCAGCGCTGCATGTCAGATCAGTGATCTGACAGAGTGCTGTGCAAACTGTCAGATCACTGATCTGTGATGTCCCCCCCCGGGACAAAGTAAAAAAGTAAAAAAAAAAAATTTCAAATGTGTAAAAAAAAATTTAAAAAAATATTCCAAAATAATGAAAAAAAAAAAAAATATTATTCCCATAAATACATTTCTTTATCTAAATAATAATAAAAAAACAATAAAAGTACACATATTTAGTATCGCCGCGTCCGTAACGGCCCGACCTATAAAACTGGCCCACTAGTTAACCCCTTCAGTAAACACCGTAAGAGAAAAAAAAAAAAAACGAGGCAAAAAACAACGCTTTATTATCATACCGCCGAATAAAAAGTGGAATAACACGCGATCAAAAAGACAGATATAAATAACCATGGTACCGCTGAAAACGTCATCTTGTCCCGCAAAAAACGAGCCGCCATACAGCATCATCAGCAAAAAAATAAAAAAGTTATAGTCCTGAGAATAAAGCGATGCCAAAATAATTATTTTTTCTATAAAATAGTTTTTATCGTATAAAAGCGCCAAAACATAAAAAAATGATATAAATGAGGTGTCGCTGTAATCGTACTGACCCGAAGAATAAAACTGCTTTATCAATTTTACCAAACGCGGAACGGTATAAACGCCTCCCCCAAAAGAAATTCATGAATAGCTGGTTTTTGGTCATTCTGCCTTGCAAAAATCGGAATAAAAAGCGATCAAAAAATGTCACGTGCCCGAAAATGTTACCAATAAAAACGTCAACTCGTCCCGCAAAAAACAAGACCAATAAAAAGCGTCTTTCAGTGTGTGACGGCTGCCAATCATAAAAATCCGCTAAAAAACCCGCTATAAAAGTAAATCAAACCCCCCTTCATCACCCCCTTAGTTAGGGAAAAATTAAAAAAATGTATTTATTTCCATTTTCCCATTAGGGCTAGGGTTAGAGTTAGGGCTAGGGTTAGGGCTAGGGTTAGGGCTAGGGCTAGGGTTAGGGCTAGGGTTAGGGTTAGGGCTAGGGTTAGGGCTAGGGCTAGGGTTAGGGCTAGGGTTAGGGCTAGGGTTAGGGCTAGGGTTAGGGTTAGGGCTAGGGCTAGGGTTAGGGCTAGGGTTAGGGCTAGGGTTAGGGCTAGGGTTAGGGTTAGGGCTAGGGCTACAGTTTGGGTTGGGGCTAAAGTTACAGTTAGGGTTTAGATTACATTTACGGTTGGGAATAGGGTTGGGATTAGGGTTAGGGGTGTGTCAGGGTTAGAGGTGTGGTTAGGGTTACTGTTGGGATTAGGGTTAGGGATGTGTTTGGATTAGGGTTTCAGTTATAATTGTGGGGTTTCCACTGTTTAGGCACATCAGGGGCTCTCCAAACGCGACATGGCGTCCGATCTCAATTCCAGCCAATTCTGCGTTGAAAAAGTAAAACAGTGCTTCTTCCCTTCCGAGCTCTCCCGTGTGCCCAAACAGGGGTTTACCCCAACATATGGGGTATCAGCGTACTCAGGACAAATAGGACAACAACTTTTGGGGTCCAATTTCTCCTGTTACCCTAGGGAAAATACAAAACTCGGGGCGAAAACATATTTTTTGTGGGAAAAAAAAAGATTTTTTATTTTCACGGCTCTGCGTTATAAACTGTAGTGAAACACTTGGGGGTTCAAAGTTCTCACAACACATCTAGATTAGTTCCCTGGGGGGTCTAGTTTCCAATATGGGGTCACTTGTGGGGGGTTTCTACTGTTTAGGTACATTAGGGGTTCTGCAAACGCAATGTGACGTCTGCAGACCATTCCATCTAAGTCTGCATTCCAAATGGCGCTCCTTCCCTTCCGAGCTCTGCCATGCGCTCAAACGGTGGTTTCCCCCAACATACGGGGTATCAGCGTACTCAGGACAAATTGGACAACAACTTTTGGGGTCGAATTTCTCCTCTTACCCTCGGGAAAATACAAAACTGGGGGCTAAAATATAATTTTGGGGGGAAAGATTTTTTTTTTTAATTTTCACGGCTCTGCGTTACAAACTGTAGTGAAACACTTGGGGGTTCAAAGCTATCACAACACATCTAGATGAGTTCCTTAGGGGGTCTAGTTTCCAAAATGGTGTCACTTGTGGGAGGTTTCTACTGTTTAGGTACATTAGGGGCTCTGCAAATGCAATGTGACACCTGCAGACCATTCCATCTAAGTCCTCATTCCAAATGGAGCTCCTTCCCTTCCGAGCCCTCCCATGCACCCAAACAGTGGTTCCCCCCCACATATGGGGTATCAGCGCACTCAGGACAAATTGGACAACAAATTTTGGGGTCGAATTTCTCCTGTTACCCTCGGGAAAATACAAAACTGGGGGCTAAAAAATAATTTTTGTGGGAAAAAATTCTTGTTTTATTTTTACGGCTCTCCATTATAAACTTCTGTGAAGCCCTTGGTGGGTCAAAGCGCTCAGCACACATCTAGATAAGTTCCTAAGGGGGTCTACTTTCCAAAATGGTGTCACTTGTGGGGGGTTTCTACTGTTTAGGTACATTAGGGGCTCTGCAAACGCAATGTGACACCTGCAGACCATTCCATCTAAGTCTGCATTCAAATGGCACTCCTTCCCTTCTGAGCCCTCCCATGTGCCCAAACAGTGGTTCCCCCCACATATGGTGTATCATCGCACTCAGGACAAATTGGGCAACAAATTTTGGGGTCCAATTTCTCCTGTTACCCTCAGGAAAATACAAAACTGGGGGCTAAAAAAATAATTTTTGTGGGAAAAAAATTTTGTTTTATTTTTACGGCTCTGCATTATAAACTTCTGTGAAGCACTTGGTGGGTCAAAGTGCTCACCACACCTCTAGATAAGTTCCTTAGGGGGTCTACTTTCCAAAATGGTGTCATTTGTGGGGGGTTTCAATGTTTAGGCACATCAGTGGCTCTTCAAACGCAACATGGCGTCCCATCTCAATTCCTGTCAATTTTGCTTTGAAAAGTCAAACAGCGCTCCTTCCCTTCCGAGCTCTCCCATCCGCCCAAACAGTGGTTTACCCCCACATATGGGGTATCAGCGTACTCAGGACAAATTGTACAACAACTTTTGGGGTCCAATTTCTTCTCTTACCCTTGGGAAAATAAAAAATTGGGGGCAAAAAGATAATTTTTGTGAAAAAATATGATTTTTTATTTTTACGGTTCTACATTATAAACTTCTGTGAAGCACTTGGTGGGTCAAAGTGCTCACCACACCTCTAGATAAGTTCCTTAGGGGGTCTACTTTCCAAAATGGTGTCACTTGTGGGGGGTTTCAATGTTTAGGCACATCAGTGGCTCTTCAAACGCAACATGACGTCCCATCTCAATTCCTGTCAATTTTGCATTGAAAAGTCAAACGGCGCTCCTTCCCTTCCGAGCTCTCCCATCCGCCCAAACAGTGGTTTACCCCCACATATGGGCTATCAGCGTACTCAGGACAAATTGTACAACAACTTTTGGGGTCCAATTTCTTCTCTTACCCTTGGGAAAATAAAAAATTGAGGGCGAAAAGATAATTTTTGTGAAAAAATATGATTTTTTATTTTTACGGTTCTACATTATAAACTTCTGTGAAGCACTTGGTGGGTCAAAGTGCTCACCACACCTCTAGATAAGTTCCTTAGGGGGTCTACTTTCCAAAATGGTGTCACCTGTGGGGGGTTTCAATGTTTAGCCACATCAGGGGCACTCCAAACGAAACATGGCGTCCCATCTCAATTCCAGTCAATTTTGCATTGAAAAGTCAAATGGCACTCCTTCGCTTCCGAGCTCTGCCATGCGCCCAAACAGTGGTTTACCCCCACATGTGGGGTATTGGCATACTCAGGACAAATTGTACACCAATGTTTGGGGTCCATTTTCTCCTGTTACCCTTGGTAAAATAAAACAAATTGGAGCTGAATTAAATTTTTTGTGAAAAAAAGTTAAATGTTCATTTTTATTTAAACATTCAAAAAATTCCTGTGAAGCACCAGAAGGGTTAATAAACTTCTTGAATGTGGTTTTGAGCACCTTGAGAGGTGTAGTTTTTAGAATGGTGTCACACTTGGGTATTTTCTATCATATAGACCCCTCAAAATGACTTCAAATGAGATGTGGTCCCTAAAATAAAATGGTGTTGTAGAAATGAGAAATTGCTGGTCAACTTTTAACCCTTATAACTCCCTAACAAAAAAAAATTTTGGTTCCAAAATTGTGCTGATGTAAAGTAGACATGTGGGAAATGTTACTTATTAAGTATTTTGTGTGACATATCTCTGTGATTTCATTGCATAAAAATTCAAGGTTGGAAAATTGCGAAATTTTCATAATTTTCGCCAAATTTCCGTTTTTTTTCACAAATAAACGCAGGTACTATCAAAGAATTTTTACCATTGTCATGAAGTACAATATGTCACGAGAAAACAATGTCAGAATCACCAGGATCCATTGAAGCGTTCCAGAGTTATAACCTCATAAAGGGACAGTGGTCAGAATTGTAAAAATTGGCCCGGTCATTAACGTGCAAACCACCCTTGGGGGTAAAGGGGTTAATATAGGGTTTTCATTGTTTCTTGGGATTTCACCTAGCATTTAATTTTCCACCGTGGAGAAGAAGGTGTTTAATATGTTAGCTTTTTCCTCGTCATCTACAACCATTCTTTCCTCACTATTCAATGTTACCTATGCATTATAACAGTACTTTTGATACCCCTTGACTCCCCACCTTTGATCAATAAATGCCGTTTATATTCCTCCTGCGGTGTATGTAAATTTGCTCGGTCTGGTCCGATGGGCGGGGCTTATTGTCCGTCTCTCTCCCCCAACCCTGTCTTGCTCTACACATTTCTTTCGGGTAAGTCCTGCGTTTGGGTGCTGTTACCGCACATGTGCATTCAAACGGTCTTTCGCGCGTGCGCAGTATGCTTTGCCCAACAGAGGCCAAAGCATAAAATCATTATTGCGCATGCGCTGGCCTACACCATTACGCTCTATGGCCCAGAAGTATTGCAGCAAAGCATACTGCGCACGCACAAAAGGCCATTTGATCACGCACGCGTGGTAACACTACGTGATCTGTAATATTCACAGAAACGAATATGTACAGCAAGCCGAAGGGGTTGGAGACAGACAATAAGCCCCACCCATCGGACCGGACCGAGCAGATTTACATACACCGCGGGAGGTATATAAACGGTATTTATTGATCAAAGGTGGGGAGTCAAACGGTATGAAAAGTACTGTTGTAATGCATAGGTAACACTGAATTGAATGATATTTTTACATGATATGCCAAAAAAGTGGTGACAGATTCCCTTTAAGTTGTGAGACATGTTTGGGAGAAGGAGAGGAAAACCAGGCTATTGCTAATATGCCATCAGACATGTTTTTTCATTAGGATGTGTTGCCTTGCATTGTAGCAGCTTAATCATAATAATGGGTAAAGATGCCGTTTATAGCCCAATGAGAGCATGTTTTAATTACATTTGTCAGTGTGTCAACTCAGATAATTACTGTGAGTCTTAAATCCCTAAGCATTCAAAGTAGGTGAGTTGATAAAAATAGATGAAGACTTTCTGGTATCTGTGATGTCTAGGCAAGAGAAAGTGTTTCATGTTTATCTTCTTTACTTTCTCATTAATAATTAAAATCAAATTAGGCTTTTTAAACACAACAGATAAAAACTATTTAGTTGGCAACTATCCTTCGATCACCAACCTTCTTTATTTTCTATAAATCAAACTTCTGTTTTTAAGCCCAACTTGACTTATCTTAAAAAAAAGTTTGGTGGCTTTGTCCTTCTACAAACTTCCTGTTTGTAGCACATTAGTATATGGGAGGGGGAAAACTTTTCAAGATGGGTGGTGAGTGACCATGGCGGCCCTTTTGAAGTCGGCCATTTTGGATCCAACATCATTTTTTTCAATAGGAAGAGGGTGATGTGACACATCAAACTTATTGAGAATTTCACAAGAAAAACAATGGTGTGCTTGGTTTTAACGTAACTGTATTCTTTCATGAGTTATTTACAAGTTTATGACCACTTATAAAATGTGTTGAAAGTGCTGCCCATTGTGTTGGATTGTCAATGCAACCCTCTTCTCCCAGTCTTGACACACTGATACCAACACTGCAGAAGAAATGCTAGTTCAGGCTTCCAGTAGCCGTTGTTTCAGATGCTGCACATCTCGTATCTACACAGCAAAGACAATTTAATTCTGATGACCCCAAAGATAAAAGTCTAAGGGGGTCAGATCTGGAGACCTTGGTGACCATTCAACTGGCCCACGATGACCAATCCACTTTCCAGGAAACTGTTCATGTAGGAATGCTCAGACCTGACACCATAATGTGGTAGTGCACCATCTTGGGTGTGTCACATGACCCTCTTCCCATTGAAAAAAATAGAGTTGGATCCAAAATGGACAACTTCAAAATGGCCGCCATGGTCACCACCCATCTTGAAAAGTTTTCCCCCTACCATATGCTAATGTGCCACAAACAGGAAGTTGATATCACCAACCATTCCCATTTTATTTAGGTGTGTCCATATAAGTGGCCTACCCTGTATAACACTGAGAGAATACTCCATTCCTGATTAAGGAGAGCATGTGTCTCAGAAATGTGTTAGATGACATGTGGACCCTGCTGTGTTCCGTAGAGTATCATGACGTCACAATTGAATACCTGGAGCTCCATTTTTGAATGGCGAGAGACAGTGTGGAAATTTTCTACCAGCTGGGGCACTTTCCACGGAGTATTCTGGTTGATATGTCGCTGGATCTATACAGAAAAACATTGTCATCTTCTTGGATATTAAAAGGGTTGTTCGGCCATGGAGTACAAGTATGCAGTCACTTTGTGACTGCAGACTTGTGAATCCTTACAGCATGCATTGCATGTTGTGAGGGTTCTCCGGTGCCAGAAGTGGGTGTTCATGTGACCACAAGTATGCGATCTGCATATTTACAGCAACATTCTGACTAGATATGTCCAGCCTCGCTTAATACACTTGCATTGAGCAAGGCTGTGCATGTCTAGTTGGAAAGTGACCGCATGTATGTGCAGCGCCCCAGAGTCCTGGTCGTTGCAGTAATGTCGCTCTGCCACTAAGGGGAGTGATGTTACGTCTGATGGCACTAATGGAGTTCACCTGACCAGGAATCACAGTCACACACTACACTTCACACTCCGGCTACCAGGGGGGGGGGGTTCTATCTATTAGGCCGCTCCTCACACTCTGGTAAAACTGGGGGTTGGACAGGAAGTTAGGCAGAAAGCAGCCCGGAAGAGTTCGGGAGAGGACCTGTCAGAGGTGGGATCCTGGCAGGGACCTAGCAGAAAGGACAGATCGTTATGGAGCCGCGCCTGCCTTATCTTGCGGTGGCATCTTAAGGAAGGACACGAAGCGAAGTATATTGTGGAGAAGTGAGAAGCGAGATCATAGCACGAAGGAGATAGCACCAGAAGGAGTCGTGCCCCTAAGACCGCGACAACATCCTTCTGAGGCGCGTAGCCGGTGGCCGGAGCGCCGAGGAAGTAACAGCCTCTACGCATTACTTCAAAAAGCGGCAGGACAGCTAATTATAGGTCGGCTGTCTCACCTAAATCACCTAAACAGACATAGGAGGCAATTGTGGGAGAGGGGCGTCTCTAGGGTCCCAGAATAACTCCAAGCCTACCTGTCATACGGGTGCGTCCTAGCCATATTATCTGGGGGACGGAGAGAGAAAGAACAGATACAACAGTTGTGAGGACTATCCCATGGTGCTCAGCAGGGAAAGACTACAACACACAGGTGCTAGAAGGTAGGCACTGATTTCCACCTGCAAAGGGAACTCTGGATGTGCCTTCGGACCGGCCGGTCTCAGACAGCCCTGTTAGCAGTGCTCTGGATTGCGGACCCCGAAGCCTTCAGTAAAAAGGTAAAGAGACTGCAACCCTGCATCCTCGTTATTCCTCGCGTCTTGCACCACGCACCATCACCTTTCATTGGACACCCCTTAGCAGGGTCACAGACCGGGTCTAGCCGCCATGACAACCCCAGGACCGAGTACCCAGCGGCCCTGCGTCTGGGGGCGCTTCAACTTGGCGTCACGAACAGGATGTACTTAAGCCTGAAGAATCAGGTCATGTGTGCCTTGGAACTGTGATTGAACTGTGACTTATTACAAAGACTGTGTATTGCCATTTGCCGCCAAAAATCCGCCATCGCCGCGCCGTGTGGAGCACGAGGGGAGGAGTCATAGCTTAATGGGTGGAGCCGGCCGAAAAGAGCGCGGAGCGAGAAGACGCGGTGAGGTGCCGATCCCGGAAGAGGAACCCCGACCCCGGCAGGTTAG
The DNA here is from genome assembly GCF_032444005.1 of Ranitomeya imitator. Classification (NCBI taxonomy): domain Eukaryota; kingdom Metazoa; phylum Chordata; class Amphibia; order Anura; family Dendrobatidae; genus Ranitomeya; species Ranitomeya imitator. Next base: position 417,590,147 of record NC_091284.1, on the reverse strand, counting down.
CGGGGGCAGGAACGGCCATGTCGGATCCCGGAGGAGCGGAGGCGGCGGCCACAGCCGCAGACTCTGGGGCACTTCCAGACTCCATAGTAGACGCAGCCACGGGGCTTGCCGCTCCCATCAGCCGGATGTGCCCGTTTCCGCCGAGGCCGATGCCCAGATCCTGGAAGACGACTCCCCTGCAGGACTGCGCCTCCAGATACAGGAGCTGACCAAGAGCGTTGCTGCCCTAGCCCGGACCGTCCAATCCCTACAGGAGGCCCCCAAGGAGAAGATCCAGTTGGCTTCCAGACCGGAAGATGTCCCCTGGCAGCGACCGAGGACAGTTCCGTCAACCAGAGGCAGAGACGACGATCGCTTTCATCGGGATGAACGACCTATCTGCCGCCGCTGCCACCAGGTGGGCCATCTTGCAAGGTACTGTCATTTAAACGAGCAACCTCTGGGGCAGAGGGCCAACCCCCAGGAGTAGGACGGTCAGGCCCGCAAAATTGGAGAGCCAAATACATTGGAGGGCGACCAGTTCTCCCCATCGTGATCGACGGTATCCCCATGAACGCTTTGCTGGACACCGGTTCCCAGGTGACAACTATGCCCTACATTCTTTATAGACATTATTGGGAGGACACCGACATTACCCGTGGCCCCGATGATGATTTTACCATAGTAGCTAGTAATGGTCAGCCACTGCCACAAGTGGGGTATAAAGAGGTCACCATTAAGGTGGGGTGGGTAGAATTGGAGGCCCAGGGAATTGTCATTGTTGATATTGACCGACGTGAATGTAACCCCATGATGACCATCGGTACTAATGTCATAGAAAATTATCTTGCCAAAGTTATTGTCTTGTTGCAGCAGGTAGCAGAGACAGCTGGTTACAGTGAACAATGTGCCTTGCAGAAAGAAATCAGAGCCCTGATGCGGAGACAGCAGGTGGAGCTGACTGGTGGTGAAATTGGCCGGGTCACAGTGAGTGATTCGAACCCCATTGCGATACCCACCAGGAGTGAAATGTTAATATGGTGTCGGGCAGCCATAGGCCTCAGGGGTAAAGACTATCAGGCCCTGGTAGAACCTGTGTATTCAGATAATAGGCCTACCCTCCTGACAGCCAGAGGGGTGGTTGACGTCCGCAAGGGGAGGGTGCCAGTACGTGTTCTTAACTGTGGGGAGGAAGAAGTCCACCTAACCAAATATGTCACGCTTGCCAAGCTGTTTACTGTTAATAATAGTGTGATACAGGCACCCGGGCCCTTGGTCCCGTCCAATCCGGCGGAGAACAACGGCTCTGCAGGGAAATCGAAAGATTGGTGTCGAGAATTACATGTGGGCACTGATTCTACCCCATCTCACCAGATACAGGGGGCCTACAGGGTGGTTCACGAGTATGAGCGGGTGTTCAGCAAGCACCCCCTAGATTTCGGGCGGGTAAAAGGGATTCAACATCATATCCCCACAGGAGATCACCCACCCGTAAAAGAGAGATACCGTCTTGTACCCCCAGGTCATTATCAGTGTGCCAAGGACATGTTGCGAGAGATGAAGGAGGCTGGGGTAGTGAGAGACAGCTGTAGTCCCTGGGCAGCTCCATTAGTCCTCGTTAGGAAGAAAGATGGCACCATAAGGATATGTGTGGATTATAGGCAACTAAACCGCATTACACATAAGGATGCATACCCCCTGCCTAGGATAGAGGAGTCCTTGGCTGCTTTAAAGTATGCTAACTACTTCTCTACCTTGGATCTCACCAGTGGGTACTGGCAGGTTCCCGTGGCAGAGGCGGACAAGGAAAAGACGGCCTTCACGACGCCGATGGGTCTCTGCGAGTTCAACTACATGCCCTTCGGATTGTGTAACGCCCCGGGTACGTTCCAGAGGATAATGGAGTGCTGTCTGGGACACAAGAACTTTGAGACCGTGCTGCTATATCTGGACAATGTCATTGTCTTCTCTAAGACCTATGAAGACCATTTGAAGCACCTGGCCGAGGTGTTTGAAGCTCTGTCCAACTTTGGCTTAAAGGTGAAACTGTCCAAATGCCATCTGCTAAAACCCAAAGTGCAGTACCTGGGCCATGTGGTGAGTGCCGAAGGAGTGGCCCCAGACCCCGACAAGGTCACGGTGATCAAGGACTGACAGCCCGGTAACCTCCATGAAGTCCGGCAGTTCCTCGGGTTGGTGGGCTACTACCGGAGGTTTATCAAAGACTTCACCAAGAAGGCCGCGCCGTTGCAGGACCTGTTGGTGGGCCAATCCAAGAAACCCAAGGGTAAGAATACCCCATTTGACTGGAACGATGGACTGGAAGGATCGTTCACCTGCTTAAAATCGGCGCTGACGGGAGAAGAGGTACTGGCCTACCCTGAATATGACCAACCGTTTGTATTAGCAACGTGGGGCTGGGAGCCGTAGCCGTGCTGTCCCAGGTCCAGAAGGGCAAGGAAAGAATAATCGCTTACGCCAGCAGGAAACTTCGCCCCACTGAAAGGAACCCTGACAACTACAGTTCCTTTCAGCTGGAGTTCCTCGCCGTCGTTTGGGCCGTGACGGAGAGGTTCAAGCACTACCTGGCCTCAGCAAAATTCATCGTCTTCACGGATAATAATCCACTAACGCACTTGGACACAGCAAAACTCGGTGCCTTGGAGCAGCGGTGGATGGCCCGGTTGTCCAATTATGACTTCACCATCAAGTACCGGGCGGGGCACGAGAATGCGAATGCCGATGCATTGTCCCGAATGCCTCACTTGCCCAAAACGGGGGAAGATCCAGAAGCATTTGAAGAGGTAGAGCTGCCCGCTTTCCATTGCCCCAAGGCAACCCAGTGTTCCCATCAGGTGGAGAACAGGCGCAGGGATAAACAGGGCACCCCGTTGAATCCCCTGCCTCATCACGGGTGGACAGAGAACCAGGATGGTGACCCTGCAGTCCGTCGGGTGAAAGAGCTCCTGACGCAGGCAGGCTTGCATCCCGGCCCGGATGATCCACCAGAGGCATTACAGTTGTAGAAGGAGAGGGGCAAACTGTTTATTCACGATGGCAAACTGTGCTGGAGGAGCATCGACCCACGCATTCATGAATTGGTATGGCAGATCGTGGTCCCAAGACAAGATGTGCCAATGGTCCTGGGAGCGTACCAAGATGGGGCAGGATACTTCGGATGGAGGAAGCTGGAGAGGCTACTCCGTGGGAGGTTCTACTGGATTGGCATGAAAAAAGCCATCGAGAAATGGTGTCGAGAGTGTGGCCCCTGTAGCCTACGCCGGAAGGATCGTGACAGCCAACGGGCTCCCTTGCAGCCCATCATCACCAAACGGCCGCTCGAGTTGGTCGCGCTGGATCACGTAAAGCTAACACCTAGCCGGTCAGGCTATATCTACGCTCTCACCATCGTGGACCACTACTCCAGATTCCTGGTAGTCGTGCCGGTCAAAGATCTAACGGCTAGAACGGCTGCCAAAACCTTCCAGCAGTACTTCTGTAGACCCCATGGGTACCCGGAGAAGGTGCTGACCGATCAGGGACCAGCATTTGAAGCGGAGGTGTTCCAGGAGTTCTGCAATTTGTACGGGTGTAAGAAGATCAGAACCACACCGTACCATCCACAAACCAACGGGATGTGTGAGAAGATGAACCAGGTGGTGATTGACTTACTGAAGACCTTACCTGTAGAGGAGCGGAACTTGTGGCCCACAAAGTTACCAGACTTGGTAGATATGTAGAACCACATCCCAGTGAATTCCACCAACTGCACTCCAGCGTACCTGATGCGAGGAAGGTCTAGCAAGTTACCTGTCGATCTGGACATGGGGGTCCTGACCCCCGAAGATATATCGCCAGATGCGGATTGGGATACCGAGAGGCATAAAAGGTACCGCAAAGTACAGGAATGTGTAGAAAGAAGTCTTGCCCAAGAAAGACAAAAACAAGAAAGGGACTACAACCAGCATGCTCCCGGGACCCCCTTGTCACACGGTGAGCAGGTACTCAAACGGAAGAGGAGACTACACAAGCTTGATGACCAATGGGAAGCGGAACCGTATACCATTCTGCCCTCCAATTTCCACAATATGAAGGTCTGTCTCATCAGCAAAGATAGAGAGGAAACCTCAACGGAAATATCCAGAGACCACCTTAAAATATGCCCTGATAAGCTGAGAGATGGGGAAACAGACCCCGGGACTTCTCCGCCCGTGGAAGAGGAGAAGATGATACACATTGTTCTTGACGATTTTCCCCAGTCTTGGACTCAAATAAATCAGGCCATTGTGGTACCTGTCTTAACGTTTCGTCAACTGAAACCGCCAGAACTAAATGTGAGCCAGGTCAGCCCGGCCCGCAAGCACAGCCGACCCCACCGGAAGATGCGATGCCAACAGTTAAACTGGCAAGCCCTCCCTCTGCTATCGGTGAATCTGCCATGCCCACCATTAGTAGTGGCAGCTCCGAGAACTCCAGCATGCTAGTGCTGCCCAGACTCACTAGAAGTGTAGCTAGAAGACATTGCACTACACCAGCGATAGCAAGCGTAGCGGGCCCTGTCAGGCCAATAGCAACCCCTGCGCTGCGGAGGTCTACGTGTAGCACCAAGAATCAGACTCCACTTCGCTATAAAACTTGGAGATACTAATGATAGTTGCTATTTGGTTGAAAATGTTTGTGTAAATATCCTTGTTACAGGTTTAAAAATGGACAATGGTGTGATGGACAGTGAATCGCTCCAAAACTTTCACAGGGACCCCTTTGTTTACCCGGGGTCCCTGCTGTTCCATGGTTGCACCTACTGAACTGGGAGTCATGAACTATGCATGACCAACCTTTTGCAACGTTCAAGCGTCCTCACCTTCCATAACGGGAATCACTGTTATCGTTACTTGTTCATAGTATTTAAAACTTTTGTGTGTTTTCAATTAACATGTATTGTTATTCTTCTTTTCCCAGTCCGGGAGTCCTGGACTTAACCCGGGGGGGGGGGGGGGGGGGGGGGGGAGCGCAGCGCCCCAGAGTCCTTGTCGTTGCAGTAATGTCGCTCTGCCACTAAGGGGAGTGATGTTACGTCTGATGGCACTAAAGGAGTTCACCTGACTAGGTATCACAGTCACACACTACACTTCACACTCCGGCCACCAAGGGGGGTGGTTCTATCTATTAGGCCGCTCCTCACACTCTGGTAAAACTGGGGGTTGGACAGGAAGTTAGGCAGAAAGCAGCCCAGGAGAGTTTGGGAGAGGACCTGTCAGAGGTGGGATCCTGGCAGGGACCTAGCAGAAAGGACAGATCATTACGGAGCCGCACCTGCCTTATCTTGCGGCGGCATCTTAAGGAAGCTGTCCTGCAGCTGTTTGAAGTAATGTGTAGAGGCTGTTACTTCCTCAGTGCTACGGCCACCGGCTACGCACCTCAGAAGGATGTTGCCGCGGTCTTAGGGGCACGACTCCTTCTGGTTCTATCTCCTTCATGCTATGATCTCTCTTCTCACTTCTCCACAATATACTTCGCTTCGTGAACTAATTATAGGTCGGCTGTCTCACCTAAATCACCTAAACGGACATAGGAGGCAATTGTGGGAGAGGGGCGTCTCTAGGGTCCCAGAATAACTCCAGGCCTACCTGTCATACGGGTGCGTCCTAGCCATATTATCTGGGGGACGGAGAGAGAAAGAACAGATATGACATTTGTGAGGACTATCCCGTGGTGCTCAGCAGGAAAAGACTACAACATACAGGCGCTAGAAGGTAGGCACTGATTTCCACCTGCAAAGGGAACTCTGGATGTGCCTTCGGACCGGCCGGTCTCAGACAGCCCTGTTAGCAGTGCTCTGGATTGCGGACCCCGAAGCCTTCAGTAAAAAGGTAAAGAGACTGCAACACTGCGTCCTCGTTATTCCTTGCGTCTTGCACCACGCACCATCACCTTTCATTGGACACCCCTTAGCAGGGTCACGGACCGGGTCTAGCCACCGTGACAACCCCAGGACCGAGTACCCCGCGGCCCTGCATCTGGGGGCGCTTCATATGCAAATCGCATACTTGCAGTCACATGAATACCTGCTCCTGGCACCAGTACTGTAGCATCCTCACAATGCACAGTGTGTACGCTGTAAGGCTATGTGCGCATGTTGAGTATTTGCTTGCAGAAATTTCTGCAAGGTTTCTGCATCTCTTGGTAGGAAAAACTCTGACAAAAACGTGCGTTTTGCTGCGATTTTTGGTGCGTTTTTACCACGGTTTTGTATGCGTTTTTGTACAGCAATGAAGACTTTTTTTGAGCTAAATAAAGATACTAAACAAAAAGTTTTGTGATGTAATTTCTTGGTTCAACACCACCTTTTTTAGCCTCACTCTTACCACTTGACCTGTAGCGGTGGCAAGTGGAGTGATGGTTGGGAGGGTTGATATCACCTTTGTACTGTCAGATGCCATCAAGCCCCGAGGTTAGTAATGGAGAGGCGTCTGTAAAATGCCGCCATTACTAACCCCATAGTGAATGTCACGAAGTAACTGTCCTAGCGTGACCCGACCCGACGAGGGGACGGTCACAAAACAGCGAAACACACAAGGGTCCACTGGGGACACAATTACAATGGTGGTCCCTGACAATAGGGAATGGGGAAATAGACACCTCCTGCACTCACCTGAGGCTGTACCATAATCTCCCTAATGTCCCTATATGGGTTTTTTTTCACCCCGTCGCCGAGCAGAAGACCTAAACCCTCACTTGCCCTGCTCTTATACCTAAGTAGGGAGTTGGCAAGTGAAGACACGGGTCCCACCGCTGCACTAAAACAACACATGGTAAGGTAAGACAAACAAGACCGGGAAAAGGAAACACAAAACTACACTTAGCTTTTGTCTGCTGAAAAGCACCGCACAGCAGAGTAAGGTACCAAGTTTGAGCATTCAACTGAAGCACCACTGAACAAGCAACCTCCAGTCTTCAGCACGGTTGGTATCCAAAAGGACCTGTATAACTAACAGTCAGCTGATGCATCAGTTGACCTTTGAAGGATGGAGGGAGTGGTCACCAACCACATCAGCAGACTAGGTAGCAATGTAATTACACCAGCGGCCACCGGGGGGTAAACAGACATTGACCCCCAGTGGCCTGAAAGAAAAAAGTTTTAATATCAAAGGCCAAATCTGCCACAAATCCAAAAATGGATAGTGACAGTGATATAAAAACACACACCTAGAAGAAGGTCAGTTATTTGAAATAATGACACAGACTCCTTTATTGAATCTAAATTAAACCATACTCACACCTAATCCACTGACGCCAACGTGTCCTGGAACAAAAATAAAATAATAAACCACAATATTCCTCACCTGTCCACAGAGAACATAATCCATAATGTCCCACGATGATCCTGATGACTTTGAGAGCAGTCACTAATGTGACTGCTCTCAAAAACAGACGGCGATACACTGACAGGAGGTAATCGCTCCCACAGTGTATCTCTGTACTGCCGTGAGTGTGTTCACCGGAGTTCATCAGCTGATCAGCTCCGGTGATCTCCCTTACTTCTGCGTGAGAAAGTTCTCAAGCAGTGGTGGTGCCGTGAGAGCACCAGAACAGATCAGCTGATGAAATCCGGTGACCTCTTTCACAGCAGCTCAGTGATATACTGTGGGAGTGATTACCTCCTGTCAGCATATAACTGGTGGCCATATATCTCCCGATGTGACTATTCTTCATGGGAGATTGCCGTGAGACACTCTGGATTACGAGGACTACGTCGGACAGGTGAGTATATGGTGGTTTATTATTTTTTATTATTTCTAGGAGACATGGGTTTCGGGAATTGGGCATTAGGTGAATTTAATGTGGTTTTTTTATTTGAATATGTACAGTGGGAACGGAAAGTATTCAGACCTCTTTAAAATTTTCACTCTTTGTTTCATTGCAGCCATTTGGTAAATTCTAAAAAGTTCATTTTTTTCTCATTAATGTACACTCTGCACCCTTTCTTGACTGAAAAAAAACCCAGAAATGTAGAATTTTTTGCACATTTAATAAAAAAGAAAATCTGAAATATCACATGGTCATAAGTATTCAGACTCTTTGCTCAGTATTGAGTAGAAGCACCCTTTTAAGCTAGTACAGCCATGAGTCTTCTTGGGAATGATGCAGCAAGTTTTCCACACCTGGATTTGAGGATCCTCTGCCATTCTTCCTTGCAGATCCTCTCCAGTTCTGTCAGGTTGTATGGTGAACATTGGTGGACAGCCATTTTCAGGTCTCTCCAGAGATGCTCAATTGGGTTTAGGTCAGGGCTCTGGCTGGACCAGTCAAGAATGGTCACAGAGTTATTCTGAAGCCACTCGTTTGTTATTTTAGCTGTGTGCTTAGGGCCATTGTTTTGTTGAAAGGGGAACCTTCGGCCAAGTCTGAGGTCCAGAGCAGTCTGGAAGAGGTTTTCATCCAGGATATCTCTGTACTTGGCCACATTCATGTTTCCTTCAATTACAACCAGTCGTCCTGTCCCTGCAACTGTAAAACACCCCCATAGCATGATGCTGCCACCACCATGTTTCACTGTTGGGATTGTATTGGGCAGGTGATGAGCAGTGACTGGTTTTCTCCACACATGCAGCTTAGAATTATCACCAAAAAGGTGTATCTTTGTAATGACCAGAGGTCCGAATAAGATCCAGTGAGTCACAAACCAAGACCAAGGCAGAAATCTCCAACGGTATTTACTCAAAGGCAAAATAATCAAGGTAATATGGAGAATATTAAGGCAGATGCACCCCAAAGATACACTAGCTCAGCAGCAGCTGAAATCACTGTGCCACTCCAAGGTCTCCTGAGAACTGTATACTACAACAGACTAGTAAGAAATTTACCTAACAGGCAACTAAAAACAGTAACAAGTGTAAATTGAATGTAGTGTTATCAAGGGGAGGCCCTGGAACGGCACACTGAGTATAACTTACACAACTCTAATATAAGATACACCTCTAAAGTAACAATTTAACACTCTGAGCAGAGATACCCGGGTATCTATAACTATGGTACCGTATCCTGAGATGGATTTCCTCTCAGGCAGGAATCCGCACAGGCTGCAGCCAGTCCATATCTTCAGCGCCAATAAGTTACAGCAAGCTCCTCTTGTCTTGTCGGCCAATGCCGAGCCCAAACGCCGGGGACTTAGTTAGTGGTCTCACGATGTTGTCTCTGCTTCTGTAGCTCCTAGGAATGCTTCCACGATAAGCCGTGCGTCTCTGTATCAGCAGTCTGCCCAGACTTGTTTCTCCACTCAATGCACAGGGAATCCACAGCCTTCCAAATACGTACTGGGTTTTAGTAAAGTCTCAGTCTTTTCTTAGATAAAGGGTTAGCTCCTCTCCAGGAAACGTTAGCAACACAAGTCTCTCACAGAGTTAAACAAAAGGTTAGCTCTTCTCCAGTGGAACGTTAGCAACAAAAAGTCTCTCAAAAGCTTCTTTTCCTCCAAAAACACTTGCAGTAAATCCACACACAGTCTCTTTTTAAGATCTCACAGCAGCTTCTGCCTTTGCTTCCCGCCTTTTCTCTCTCAGCTCTCACTTCCTAGTTTCACTTTACACACGAGACACTAGACCCCACCCCCCAGCACACATTGTCTCTGGGAGTTTTGCACGGTCCGTCCTCTGCTGCAACAGGCAAAAACCACAGGGTCCTAGTGCCCTCTCAGTGGGACTACAGTTCACCCTCTTACATACCACCCCACTAGAGGTTGGCATCCTCGACATACCTTCCCACTCAAATTCATCTTGAGCATATTGCTGAGGCGGTATTCCTGCCGTAGATCGTGTAGTTCTCCTGAGTCCTACATCAACAGGTGCGACCTTAGAGGGAGCTAGAGTCTCTTCCGTGGTCGTGTTAGTGGGCGTAAGTGGAGTTGTCTCCTCCTGTGGCTCGATGTCCTGTGATACAGCGTCAGGACCAAGCAGTTGACCTGATGCACTCTCCTCAACAACATCCTCCATATCCCCAACATTCTCATCACCCGAGGCCAGATCGGTCACAGGGGGCAAATAAGCAGGCGCAGGAGTAAGCACACCATCAAACTCAAGATCATTCAGAGCTTCCGCCCCTTGAAACATGGCCTCTGGCTCTAGGGGGGTAGGCGCCAAATCTTCAAACCAGCACCACTGTAACATGTTACGATGCAAATTACAGGTTGGCCCCCCTGTCCCCACCGGTTCGACCTCGTACACTGGAATCTCAGGGTTCACCTGTTTTTTTATCAGATACGGTATCGCCTCTCATCGGTCACTCAGCTTTCCTGACCGTCGTTTTGTCCTCACCAACACTCTGTCTCCCGGAGAGAACAGCTCTGTTTGTACAGGTCGCGTGTCCTTATGGACCACCTGGCGAAGGCGGTCGCCCACCACCTGATGCACCACCCTCAACCGCCGCCGATGCTCTCGTACCCACTCGGATGCAGTCCGAAGGGGGGCGGAGGAGGGATCTGGCATGTTCAAATCCTCAATGTCTCGGCCAGGTCTACCAAACATCAACATGTGTGGTGAGTAACCAGTAGTACTGTGCACCCTGTTATTGTAAGCCCACATCAATTCGGGGAGATACTCAGGCCAGCATGTCTGTTGCTGACTCTCTAAGGACCTCAACATTTGCAACAGGGTCCGATTAAAACGCTCACACGCCCCGTTACCCTGAGGGTGGTAAGGCGTTGTTCTCGACTGCTCGATACCATAGAGCTGGTGCAACTCTTTCATCAGCGTCCCCTGAAAGCAGGCCCCTTAATCTGAATGTATTCTCTGCGGACACCCGAACACTTGGAAGAAATGTCGGCACACTGCCTCAGCCGCCGACTTGGCCATCTGATCTCTTGTCGGCACCGCTACAGCATACTTGGTAAAGTGATCTGTCATCACCAGGCAATAGGAGTACCCTGACGTAGAGTACCCTATCAACACGTAGTCAATCATGAGTAGTTCCAGTGGAGCTGAAGTCTTAATAGATTGTGTGGGAGCCCGCTGCTCAGGGCTTTTGTTGAGCCCACAAATTCGGCACTGCCGACACGCGTCGGCCACCATCCCTCCCAACTCAGGGCAGTAGAGGACTCGCTGCAACCACTGAAGTGTCTTTTCACTTCCAAAATGGGCCCCCTTCTCATGCGCCTCACGAGCGACCACTGGCCCCATCCCCACAGGAATTATCAGTTGGTACCGATGCTGCAGCTCCGATGGCAGGTACACCTTACGATACAAAAGACCTTGTTCCACACACAATTTATCCCATTGTCGAAGGAGTTTCATTCCTTCTGTTATGAAAGGTAATTCAGTACCACAATGGACCTAGAGGTCAGCGCACATACAGTGACCTGGCAATAACCCAAAAAACAAGAACGAGCTCTGAGACGTGGGAACTCTGTTGACCACAATCCCTAATCCTCTCCAACAACACTAAAGGCAGCCGTGGATTGCACCTAACGCTCCCTATGCAACTCGGCACGGCCTGAGAAACTAGCTAGCCTGAAGAAAGAAAATAAGCCTACCTTGCCTCAGAGAAATACCCCAAAGGAAAAGGCAGCCCCCACATATAATGACTGTGAGTTAAGATGAAAAGACAAACGTAGAGATGAAATAGATTTAGCAAAGTGAGGCCCAACTTTCTGAACAGAGCGAGGATAGGAAAGGTAACTATGTGGTCAACACAAAACCCTACAAAAACCACGCAAAGGGGGCAAAAAGACCCTCCGTACCGAACTAACGGCACGGAGGTACACCCTCTGCGTCCCAGAGCTTCCAGCAAGCAGAAAAAAACAAATTGACAAGCTGGACAGAAAAAAACAGCAAACAAATAGCAAAGAGGAACTTAGCTATGCAGAGCAGCAGGCCACAGGAACGATCCAGGAGGAAACAGGTCCAATACTAGAACATTGACTGGAGGCCAGGATCAAAGCACTAGGTGGAGTTAAATAGAGCAGCACCTAACGACTTCACCACATCACCTGAGGAAGGAAACTCAGAAGCCGCAGTACCACTTTCCTCCACCAACGGAAGCTCACAGAGAGAACCAGCCGAAGTACCACTTGTGACCACAGGAGGGAGCTCTGCCACAGAATTCACAACAGTACCCCCCCCTTGAGGAGGGGTCACCGAACCCTCACCAGAGCTCCCAGGACGACCAGGATGAGCCATATGAAAGGCACGATGTTATGGCTGGCAATCAGGCAACACAGCGTGCAGTAATCAGCGCACATACAGAGATCTGGCAATAACCAAAAACAATAGGACGAGCTCTGAGACGTGGAATCTCTGTAGACTGCAGTACCTGATCTATCCTCACACAACTATAAGCAGCAGTGGATTGCGCCTATCACTACCTATGCAACTCGGCACTGCCTGAGGAGCTGACTAGCCTGAAGATAGAAATACAAGCCTGACTTACCTCAGAGAAATACCCCAAAGGAATAGGCAGCCCCCCACATATAATGACTGTTAGCAAGATGAAAAGACGAACATAGGAATGAAATAGATTCAGCAAAGTGAGGCCCGATATTCTAGACAGAGCGAGGATAGCAAAGAGAACTATGCAGTCTACAAAAAACCCTAAAACGAAAACCACGCAAAGGGGCAAAAAGACCCACCGTGCCGAACTAACAGCACGGCGGTGCACCCCTTTGCTTCTCAGAGCTTCCAGCAAAAGTTAATAGCAAGCTGGACAAAAAAAACAGAAAACAAACTAGAAGCACTTATCTAGCAGAGCAGCAGGCCCAAGGAAAGATGCAGTAGCTCAGATCCAACACTGGAACATTGACAAGGAGCAAGGAAGACAGACTCAGGTGGAGCTAAATAGCAAGGCAGCCAACGAGCTCACCAAAACACCTGAGGGAGGAAGCCCAGAGACTGCAATACCACTTGTGACCACAGAAGTGAACTCAGCCACAGAATTCACAACAGTACCCCCCCCTTGAGGAGGGGTCACCGAACCCTCACCAGAACCCCCAGGCCGACCAGGATGAGCCACATGAAAGGCACGAACAAGATCTGGGGCATGGACATCAGAGGCAAAAACCCAGGAATTATCTTCCTGAGCATAACCCTTCCATTTGACCAGATACTGGAGTTTCCGTCTAGAGACACGAGAATCCAAAATCTTCTCCACAATATACTCCAATTCCCCCTCCACCAAAACAGGGGCAGGAGGCTCCACAGATGGAACCATAGGTGCCACGTATCTCCTCAACAACGACCTATGGAATACATTATGTATGGAAAAGGAGTCTGGGAGGGTCAGACGAAAAGACACCGGATTGAGAATCTCAGAAATCCTATACGGACCAATAAAACGAGGTTTAAATTTAGGAGAGGAAACCTTCATAGGAATATGACGAGAAGATAACCAAACCAGATCCCCAACACGAAGTCGGGGTCCCACACGGCGTCTGCGATTAGCGAAAAGCTGAGCCTTCTCCTGGGACAAGGTCAAATTGTCCACTACCTGAGTCCAGATCTGCTGCAACCTGTCCACCACAGAATCCACACCAGGACAGTCCGAAGACTCAACCTGTCCTGAAGAGAAACGAGGATGGAACCCAGAATTGCAGAAAAATGGAGAGACCAAGGTAGCCGAGCTGGCCCGATTATTAAGGGCGAACTCAGCCAACGGCAAAAATGACACCCAATCATCCTGGTCAGCGGAAACAAAACATCTCAGATATGTTTCCAAGGTCTGATTGGTTCGTTCGGTCTGGCCATTAGTCTGAGGATGGAAGGCCGAGGAGAAAGATAGGTCAATGCCCATCCTACCACAAAAGGCTCGCCAGAACCTCGAGACAAACTGGGAACCTCTGTCAGAAACAATATTCTCAGGAATGCCATGTAAACGAACCACATGCTGGAAGAACAAAGGCACCAAATCAGAGGAGGAAGGCAATTTAACCAAGGGCACCAGATGGACCATTTTAGAAAAGCGATCACAGACCACCCAAATGACCGACATTTTTTGAGAAACGGGAAGGTCAGAAATGAAATCCATCGAAATATGTGTCCAAGGCCTCTTCGGGACCGGCAAGGGCAAAAGCAACCCACTGGCACGTGAACAGCAGGGCTTAGCCCTAGCACAAATTCCACAGGACTGCACAAAAGCACGCACATCCCGTGACAGAGACGGCCACCAGAAGGATCTAGCAACCAACTCCCTGGTACCAAAGATTCCTGGATGACCGGCCAGCACCGAACAATGAAGTTCAGAGATAACTTTACTAGTCCACCTATCAGGGACGAACAGTTTCTCGGCCGGACAACGATCAGGTTTATTAGCCTGAAATTTCTGCAACACTCTCCGCAAATCAGGGGAGATGGCAGACACAATGACTCCTTCCTTGAGGATACTCGCCGGCTCAGATAACCCCGGAGAGTCGGGCACAAAACTCCTAGACAGAGCATCCGCCTTCACATTTTTAGAGCCCGGAAGGTATGAAATCACAAAATCAAAACGAGCAAAAAATAACGACCAACGGGCCTGTCTAGGATTCAAGCGCTTGGCAGACTCAAGATAAGTAAGGTTCTTATGATCAGTCAAAACCACCACGCGATGCTTAGCACCCTCAAGCCAATGACGCCACTCCTCGAATGCCCACTTCATGGCCAGCAACTCTCGGTTGCCCACATCATAATTACGCTCAGCAGCAGAAAATTTCCTGGAAAAGAAAGCACATGGTTTGAACACTGAGCAACCAGAACCTCTCTGTGACAAAACCGCCCCTGCACCAATCTCAGAAGCATCAACCTCGACCTGGAACGGAAGAGAAACATCAGGTTGACACAACACAGGGGCACAGCAAAAACGACGCTTCAACTCCTGAAAAGCTTCCACGGCAGCAGAAGACCAATTAACCAAATCAGCACCCTTCTTGGTCAAATCGGTCAATGGTCTGGCAATGCTAGAAAAATTACAGATGAAGCGACGATAAAAATTAGCAAAGCCCAGGAATTTCTGCAGACTTTTTAGAGATGTCGGCTGAGTCCAATCCTGGATGGCCTGAACCTTAACCGGATCCATCTCGATAGTAGAAGGGGAAAAGATGAACCCCAAAAATGAAACTTTCTGCACACCGAAGAGACACTTTGATCCCTTCACGAACAAGGAATTAGCACGCAGTACCTGGAAAACCATTCTGACTTGCTTCACATGAGACTCCCAATCATCTGAGAAGATCAAAATGTCATCCAAGTAAACAATCAAGAATTTATCCAGATACTCACGGAAAATGTCACGCATTAAAGACTGAAAAACAGATGGAGCATTGGCAAGTCCAAACGGCATCACCAGATACTCAAAATGACCCTCGGGCGTATTAAATGCCGTTTTCCATTCATCTCCCTGCCTGATTCTCACCAGATTATACGCACCACGAAGATCAATCTTAGTAAACCAACTAGCCCCCTTAATCCGAGCAAACAAGTCAGAAATCAATGGCAAGGGATACTGAAACTTAACAGTGATCTTATTAAGAAGGCGGTAATCAATACACGGTCTTAGCGAACCATCCTTCTTGGCTACAAAAAAGAACCCTGCTCCCAATGGTGACGACGATGGGCGAATATGTCCCTTCTCCAGGGACTCCTTCACATAACTGCACATAGCGGTGTGTTCAGGTACGGACAAATTAAATAAACGACCCTTAGGGAATTTACTACCAGGAATCAAATCGATAGCACAATCACAATTCCTATGCGGAGGTAGGGCATCAGACTTGGACTCTTCAAATACATCCTGAAAGTCCGACAAGAACTCTTGGATGTCAGAAGGAATGGATGACGAAATAGACAAAAATGGAACATCACCATGTACTCCCTGACAACCCCAGCTGGTTACCGACATAGAGTTCCAATCCAATACTGGATTATGGGTTTGTAGCCATGGCAACCCCAACACGACCACATCATGCAAATTATGCAGTACCAGAAAGCGAATAACTTCCTGATGTGCAGGAGCCATGCACATGGTCAGCTGGGCCCAGTACTGAGGCTTATTCTTGGCCAAAGGTGTAGCATCAATTCCTCTCAACGGAATAGGACACCGCAAAGGCTCCAAGAAAAATCCACAACGTTTAGCATAATCCAAATCCATCAGATTCAGGGCAGCGCCTGAATCCACAAACGCCATGACAGAATACGATGACAAAGAGCACATTAAGGTAATGGACAAAAGGAATTTGGACTGTACAGTACCAATAACGGCAGAGCTATCGAACCGCCTAGTGCGTTTAGGACAATTAGAAATAGCATGAGTAGAATCACCACAATAGAAACACAGTCTGTTCAGACGTCTGTGTTCTTGCCGTTCTACTTTAGTCATAGTCCTGTCGCACTGCATAGGCTCAGGTTTACTCTCAGACAATACCGCCAGATGGTGCACAGATTTACGCTCGCGCAAGCGACGACCGATCTGAATGGCCAAGGACATAGACTCATTCAAACCAGCAGGCATAGGAAATCCCACCATTACATCCTTAAGAGCTTCAGAGAGACCCTTTCTGAACAAAGCCGCTAGTGCAGATTCATTCCACAGAGTGAGTACTGACCACTTCCTAAATTTCTGACAATATACTTCTACATCATCCTGACCCTGGCATAAAGCCAGCAGATTTTTCTCAGCCTGATCCACTGAATTAGGCTCATCGTAAAGCAATCCCAGCGCCTGGAAAAATGCATCAACATTACTCAATGCAGAATCTCCTGGTGCAAGAGAAAACGCCCAGTCCTGTGGGTCGCCGCGCAAAAAAGAAATAATAATCAAAACCTGTTGAATAGGATTACCAGAAGAATGAGGTTTCAAGGCCAAAAATAGCTTACAATTATTTCTGAAGCTCAGGAACTTAGTTCTGTCACCAAAAAACAAATCAGGAATCGGAATTCTTGGTTCTAGCATCGATTTCTGATCAATAGTATCTTGAATCTTTTGTACATTTACAACGAGGTTATCCATTGAGGAGCACAGAGCCTGAATATCCATGTCCACAGCTGTGTCCTGAAGCACTCTAATGTCTAGGGGAAAAAAAAAGACTGAAGACAGAGCTAAGAAAAAAAAATGATGTCAGGATTTCTTTTTTCCCTCTATTGGGAATCATTGGTGAGGCTCCTTGTACTGTTATGGCTGGCAATCAGGCAACACAGCGTGCAGTAATCAGCGCACATACAGAGATCTGGCAATAACCAAAAACAATAGGACGAGCTCTGAGACGTGGAATCTCTGTAGACTGCAGTACCTGATCTATCCTCACACAACTATAAGCAGCAGTGGATTGCGCCTATCACTACCTATGCAACTCGGCACTGCCTGAGGAGCTGACTAGCCTGAAGATAGAAATACAAGCCTGACTTACCTCAGAGAAATACCCCAAAGGAATAGGCAGCCCCCCACATATAATGACTGTTAGCAAGATGAAAAGACGAACGTAGGAATGAAATAGATTCAGCAAAGTGAGGCCCGATATTCTAGACAGAGCGAGGATAGCAAAGAGAACTATGCAGTCTACAAAAAACCCTAAAACGAAAACCATGCAAAGGGGCAAAAAGACCCACCGTGCCGAACTAACAGCACGGCGGTGCACCCCTTTGCTTCTCAGAGCTTCCAGCAAAAGTTAATAGCAAGCTGGACAAAAAAAACAGAAAACAAACTAGAAGCACTTATCTAGCAGAGCAGCAGGCCCAAGGAAAGATGCAGTAGCTCAGATCCAACACTGGAACATTGACAAGGAGCAAGGAAGACAGACTCAGGTGGAGCTAAATAGCAAGGCAGCCAACGAGCTCACCAAAACACCTGAGGGAGGAAGCCCAGAGACTGCAATACCACTTGTGACCACAGAAGTGAACTCAGCCACAGAATTCACAACAGCACGAACAAGATCGGGAGCATGGACATCAGAGGCAAAGACCCAGGAATTATCTTCCTGAGCATAACCCTTCCACTTAACCAGATACTGGAGTTTCCGCCTTGAAACACGAGAATCCAAAATCTTCTCCACAATATACTCCAACTCCCCCTCCACCAAAACCGGGGCAGGAGGATCAACAGATGGAACCATAGGTGCCACGTATCTCCGCAACAATGACCTATGGAATACGTTATGTATGGAAAAAGAATCTGGAAGGGTCAGACGAAAAGACACAGGATTAAGAACCTCAGAAATCCTATGCGGACCAATAAAACGAGGTTTAAACTTAGGAGAGGAAACCTTCATAGGAATATGACGAGAAGATAACCAAACCAAGTCCCCAACCCGAAGTCGGGGACCCACACAGCGTCTGCGATTAGCGAAACGTTGAGCCTTCTCCTGGGACAAAGTCAAATTGTCCACTACATGAGTCCAAATCTGCTGCAACCTGTCCACCACAGTATCCACACCAGGACAGTCCTAAGACTCAACCTGCCCTGAAGAGAAACGAGGATGGAACCCAGAGTTGCAGAAAAACGGTGAAACCAAGGTAGCCGAGCTGGCCCGATTATTAAGGGCGAACTCAGCCAAAGGCAAAAAGGACACCCAGTCAACCTGATCAGCAGAAACAAAGCATCTCAGATATGTTTCCAAGGTCTGATTGGTTCGTTCGGTCTGGCCATTAGTCTGAGGATGGAAAGCCGAGGAAAAAGACAAGTCAATGCCCATCCTACCACAAAAGGCTCGCCAAAACCTCGAAACAAACTGGGAACCTCTGTCAGAAACGATATTCTCTGGAATGCCATGTAAACGAACCACATGCTAGAAAAACAATGGCACCAAATCAGAGGAGGAAGGCAATTTAGACAAGGGTACCAAATGGACCATCTTAGAGAAGCGATCACAGACCACCCAAATGACTGACATCTTTTGAGAGACGGGAAGATCTGAAATAAAATCCATAGAGATATGTGTCCAAGGCCTCTTCGGGACCAGCAAGGGCAAAAGCAACCCACTGGCACGAGAACAGCAGGGCTTAGCCCGAGCACAAATCCCACAGGACTGCACAAAAGTACGCACATCCCGCGACAGAGATGGCCACCAAAAGGATCTAGCCACTAACTCTCTGGTACCAAAGATTCCAGGATGACCAGCCAACACCGAACAATGAACCTCAGAGATAACTTTATTCGTCCACCTATCAGGGACAAACAGTTTCTCCGCTGGGCAACGATCAGGTTTATTAGCCTGAAATTTTTGCAGCACACGCCGCAAATCAGGGGAGATGGCAGACACAATTACTCCCTCTTTGAGGATACCCGCCTGCTCAGATACACCCGGAGAGTCGGGCACAAAACTCCTAGACAGAGCATCCGCCTTCACATTTTTAGAGCCCGGAAGGTATGAAATCACAAAGTCAAAACGGGCAAAAAACAACGACCAATGAGCTTGTCTAGGATTCAACCGCTTGGCGGACTCGAGATAAGTCAAGTTCTTATGATCAGTCAAGACCACCACACGATGCTTAGCTCCTTCAAGCCAATGACGCCACTCCTCGAATGCCCACTTCATGGCCAGCAACTCTCGATTGCCCACATCATAATTTCGCTCAGCAGGCGAAAACTTCCTGGAAAAGAAGGCGCATGGTTTCATCACCGAGCAATCAGAACTTCTCTGCGACAAAACAGCCCCTGCTCCAATCTCAGAAGCATCAACCTCGACCTGGAACGGAAGCGAAACATCTGGTTGACACAACACGGGGGCAGAAGAAAAACAACGCTTCAACTCTTGAAAAGCTTCCACCGCAGCAGAAGACCAATTGACCACATCAGTACCTTTCTTGGTCAAATCGGTCAATGGTTTAGCAATACTAGAAAAATTGCAGATGAAGCGACGATAAAAATTAGCAAAGCCCAGGAACTTTTGCAGACTTTTCAGAGATGTCGGCTGAGTCCAATTATGGATGGCTTGGACCTTAACAGGGTCCATCTCGATAGTAGAAGGGGAAAACATGAACCACAAAAATGAAACCTTCTGAACACCAAAGAGACACTTTGATCCCTTCACAAACAAAGAATTAGCACGCAGGACCTGAAACACCGTTCTGACCTGCTTCACATGAGACTCCCAATCATCCGAGAAGATCAAAATGTCATCTAAGTACACAATCAGGAATTTATCCAGGTACTCTCGGAAGATGTCATGCATAAAGGACTGAAACACTGATGGAGCATTGGCAAGTCCGAATGGCATTACTAGATACTCAAAATGGCCCTCGGGCGTATTAAATGCAGTTTTCCACTCATCGCCTCGCTTAATACGCACAAGATTATACGCACCACAAAGATCTATCTTGGTGAACCAACTAGCCCCCTTAATACGAGCAAACAAATCAGATAACAATGGCAAGGGGTACTGAAATTTAACCGTGATCTTATTTAGAAGGCGGTAATCTATACAAGGTCTCAATGAACCATCCTTCTTGGCTACAAAAAAGAACCCTGCTCCTAATGGCGACGATGACGGGCGAATATGCCCCTTCTCCAAAGACTCCTTCACATAACTCCGCATAGCGGCGTGCTCAGGCACAGATAAATTAAACAGTCGACCTTTTGGGAATTTACTACCAGGAATCAAATCGATAGCACAATCACAATCCCTATGCGGAGGTAGGGTATCGGACTTGGGCTCATCAAATAAATCCCGGTAATGAGACAAGAACTCAGGAACCTCAGAAGGGGTGGATGACGAAATAGTCAGAAATGGGACATCACCATGTACCCCCAGACAACTCCAGCTGGACACAGACATGGATTTCCAATCTAATACTGGATTATAGACTTGTAGCCAAGGCAACCCCAACACGACCACATCATGCAGATTATGCAACACCAGAAAGCGAATAACCTCCTGATGTGCAGGAGCCATGCACATGGTCAGCTGGGTCCAGTACTGAGGCTTATTCTTGGCCAAAGGCGTAGCATCAATTCCTCTCAATGGAATAGGACACTGCAAGGGCTCCAAGAAAAACCCACAACGCCTAGCATACTCCAAGTCCATCAAATTCAGAGCAGCGCCTGAGTCCACAAATGCCATCACAGAATACGATGACAAAGAGCAGATCAAGGTAACAGACAGAAGAAATTTTGACTGTACCGTACCAATGGTGGCAGACCTAGCGAACCGCTAAGTGCGCTTAGGACAATCAGAGATAGCATGAGTGGAATCACCACAGTAGAAACACAGCCCATTCAGACGTCTGTGTTCTTGCCGTTCAACTCTGGTCAAAGTCCTATCGCACTGCATAGGCTCAGGTTTAAGCTCAGGTAATACCGCCAAATGGTGCACAGATTTACGCTCGCGCAAGCGTCGACCGATCTGAATGGCCAAAGACATAGACTCATTCAGACCAGCAGGCATAGGAAATCCCACCATGACATCCTTAAGGGCTTCAGAGAGACCTTTTCTGAAAATAGCTGCGAGCGCACCTTCATTCCACTGAGTGAGTACGGACCACTTTCTAAATTTCTGACAATATACCTCTATTTCATCCTGACCCTGACACAGAGCCAGCAAATTCTTCTCTGCCTGATCCACAGAATTAGACTCATTGTACAGCAATCCGAGCGCCAGGAAAAATGCATCGATATTACTTAATGCAGGATCTCCTGACGCAAGAGAAAATGCCCAGTCCTGAGGGTCGCCACGCAAAAAAGAAATAACGATCCTAACTTGTTGAACTGGGTCACCAGAGGAGCGAGGTTTCAAAGCCAGAAATAGTTTACAATTATTTTTGAAACTCAGAAATTTAGTTCTATCTCCAAAAAACAAATCAGGAATAGGAATTCTCGGTTCTAACATAGAATTCTGAACCACAAAGTCTTGAATACTTTGTACTCTTGCCGTGAGCTGATCCACACATGAAGACAGACCTTTAATGTCCATTGCTACACCTGTGTCCTGAACCACCCAAATCTCTAGGGGAAAAAAAAGGCAAAACACAGTGCAAAGAAAAAAAAATGGTCTCAGAACTTCTTTTTTCCCTCTATTGGGAATCATTAGTACTTGTGGCCTCCAGTACTGTTATAAAAGGTAATTCAGTACCACAATGGACATAGAGGTCAGCGCACATACAGTCACCTGGCAATAACCCAAAAAACAAGAACGAGCTCTGAGACGTGGGAACTCTGTTGACCGCAATCCCTAATCCTCTCCAACAACACTAAAGGCAGCCGTGGATTGCGCCTAACGCTCCCTATGCAACTCGGCACGGCCTGAGAAACTAGCTAGCCTGAAGAAAGAAAATAAAATAAGCCTACCTTGCCTCAGAGAAATACCCCAAAGGAAAAGGCAGCCCCCAAATATAATGACTGTGAGTTAAGATGAAAAGACAAACGTAGAGATGAAATAGATTTAGCAAAGTGAGGCCCAACTTTCTGAACAGAGCGAGGATAGGAAAGGTAACTATGTGGTCAACACAAAACCCTACAAAAACCACGCAAAGGGGGCAAAAAGACCCTCCGTACCGAACTAACGGCACGGAGGTACACCCTCTGCGTCCCAGAGCTTCCAGCAAGCAGAAAAAAACAAATTGACAAGCTGGACAGAAAAAAACAGCAAACAAATAGCAAAGAGGAACTTAGCTATGCAGAGCAGCAGGCCACAGGAACGATCCAGGAGGAAACAGGTCCAATACTAGAACATTGACTGGAGGCCAGGATCAAAGCACTAGGTGGAGTTAAATAGAGCAGCACCTAACGACTTCACCACATCACCTGAGGAAGGAAACTCAGAAGCCGCAGTACCACTTTCCTCCACCAACGGAAGCTCACAGAGAGAACCAGCCGAAGTACCACTTGTGACCACAGGAGGGAGCTCTGCCACAGAATTCACAACATCCTTCCTTGGACAACTGAGCCTTGTCCTCTGCACTGGGCCAGGCCTTGTTTTGTACCCAACGGCGCACAAGTGCAACGTCCGGACACTCATCCTGGACTCTTGTCTAATCTGAAATCTGAGGGTGTTTTACCCAGGACACAGGGCATCCCGGTGGCCACCCCACTTGAGTGTACCACACTTTGGAAGATAGGTATTTGCCCCAAAGCTGGAGTTTCAGTATCCTCAAGTTGTTCGTCAACATCTTCCCCGGATGACCCAAGGGGCACTCTTGACAATGCATCTGCATTGCCGTTCTCTCGACCAGAGCGAAATTTAATACGGTAATTGAACTTGGCCAGTCTGGCGACCCACCGCTGCTCCAACGCCCCCAGTTTTGCATTCTCTAAGTGAGCTAGCGGGTTGTTATCTGTCATGACTAGCACCTCAGCTCCTGTTAGATACTCGGCGAAGCGTTCTGTCATTGCCCACACCAGGGCCAGCAATTCCAGCCGGAATGAGCTGTAGTTAGCCGGATTTCGCTCGGAGTCTCTTAAAGATCTGCTGCCATAAGAAATCACTCGTTCTCGGCCGTCCTGCACCTGTGCTAGTACTGCCCCAAACCCATGAAGACTACCATCGGTATACAACAAAAAAGGGGTGTCAAACCGGGCGTAGGCCAGTAATGGGGCACTCGTTAGGGCGGTTTTCACTCCATCAAATGCCTTTTTCTGTAGGGGCCCCCATGGAATGGGGCGATTTCGAGGACCCAGCGCTGTCCCTCTCAAAAGTTCATTCAAGGGACTAACCACTTGTGAGAATTTAGGCACAAACCGCCGATAGTATCCTGCTAGGCCCAGGAAGGCCCGCACTTCTCGCAGGTCACAAGGAGGTGGCCACTCTTGTACCGCCTTAATCTTACTGGCTAAAGGTAGTACCCCGTCCGGGGTCACCAGATGCCCCAAATATTCAATCTGGTTTCGTAACAGTTGACATTTTTTTGGCTTTATTTTCAGGCCGTAGCTCTTGAGCCGCCGGAGAACTTGACGCAGCTTCTCCAGATGATCTTCAAATGAGGTTCCGAACACCACAATGTCGTCTATATATATCAGGACTGATTCAAAATTTAGATCGCCCAAGCAATGTTCCATCAGGCGTTGGAAGGTTCCCGGGGCGGTAGCGAAGCCAAAGGGCATCCGATTGAACTCAAAGAGCCCCATTGGCAAGACAAACGCCGTCTTGGCCCGATCTTTTTCAGCCATTGGGACCTGCCAGTACCCGCTTGCCAAATCCAACGTTGAGAAATACTTGGCCCGACCCAGGGCCGACAGGGATTCTTCAATACGGGGTAAAGGATATGCGTCCCGTACGGTGTGGGCATTCAATTTCCGATAGTCCACACAAAATCGGAGTGTCCCATCCTTCTTGCGGACCAAGACTACAGGGGCCGCCCAGGGACTCCGGCTCTCTCGGATCACTTGGTTGTCCAGCATACTGGCCACCATGCTCTTCACCTCTTGATAGAGCGCCGGAGGAATTTGACGATATCTTTCTCTAATGGGTTGAGTATCCCCCGTTGGAATCTCATGCTCAATCGTCTGGGTACACCCAAAGTCCTCTCCATGTCGGGAAAAGGTCTCTTGATGTTCCCACAAAACTCTCTCCAACTGCTCCAACTGCATGGGGGTCAGCTTCTCCCGATCCACTCCCATCTGCTCCATGATCACATGAACATTCCATTCCTCCGTAGGAGGTTCAGTCCAGCCTACCTCGACCGCGAATGTCCAGGATGACTGTTGGTCTGGTCGCAATTCGAACCCAGCATTTTCCGGCACCTTCTCTGCCGGCACGAACAGTTCAGCCAGTATGGTCCCAGCGGGAATTGCAACAGCTTCATCTAAAACATTGATGCATCGGACCGGCACTCGTCCATTCTTCACAATCGCCAAAGACCGGGCCACATGTACCTTGGCAAATGAGGAACCCTCTCGGGCGGGCTCAAGTAGCACTTCAAGCCCATTCAATCTCTGTGCAGCTCCCACAGGCAGCATTAAGAGTTCCTCTTGTCTGGGTCCCAGCAGGATCGGGGCCCTCGAAGTCACTCGGACCCGGCCCACCCGGCCACCTGGGACCGCACTTTTCAGCAAGTCGCAACTCAGCACTAGCCGGTGTAGAATTCTCTGTGTGGGTCGGTGTCTTGTCGCACGGGCCCAGTATCGGGGTCCTTCACTGGCATACATCTGGTGATTCAAATCTCGCAGCACGCTCATTCCGAGCGTCACTTCCATCCCTCTTCTAGGGGGGCGATCCACCAGTACTACCCCTTTCTGCCCCAGCTCTTGAACAAACATTTTTAGTTGCATCCACACGATCCCTTTGACTGACAATTGACCATTATTTGCGGCGGTCAGTCGTATCACTCGGCCATCCTCTGGAATCACTAGTCGACTGAAGTATCTCTCATATACTTCTAGAGGCATTATAGTACATTCGGATCCCGTGTCAACCAAGCACCTCATCTTCCGCCCTTCAAATTCTGCTTCTATCACTGGACTACATGCAAACAAATCTTGTTCATTCCGTCGAGGGCTTTGTGTGGGTGGGGCCGCTGCTGCCCCTCATGGCAGCGGCCGGAAGTTTAAAGCCGGCGACGGGGTTTCTGGGGCTGTAAGCGCTCGGCAGTAACGCGAGATGTGTCCCTGGCGGCCACACTTCCAGCAGGTGATTGTTCCTCTTGGGCGAGGGCTTGACTCATTCTGATAGGACAACCTGGCCATTTGCGGGGTCACCGTTCCAGGGGGTGGGGCAGGAGGTTCCTGTGAGGGGGTAGAGGCGGGATCAACTGTCAGTTGAGACAATTTCAGCTTCAACTCCTTCACCTCAGCACGCAAAGCTTGTACCACGCTTACCAGCCCCTCTCCCCCCGACCCTGATGACCCACCTTCCTCCAGCTGGGCACTGTTCACTGACCCCTCAGGAACATAGGCTGATTTCTCTTCCCTTTCCACTGCAGCTCGGTAAATCTGCCAGAAAGATAACTCTGGTGCAACCCGGGCCATTTCCAACAGTTTGTCCCAGAGAAGTCTATTGGCTAAACCGGTGATGAATTGGTCCCGGAGCAAGCGGTCTACCTCCCGGAACGCCCCCATGGCCCCCGGGTCTAGTCGCTGCATCTCATTCAACATCTCTTGCAAAATATTAGAGTACTGCATCAGGGACTCACACTCTCTCTGGGGACGATTAAAGAATAGGGACCGAAGCTGGGCCACACGCGCTCGGCCCCCCAAACTCCCCTCTAACAGTTCCAAAATATTTTCTAATGTATCCCTCTCTGATTCTGGGCGCACCATCACCATACGCCTAATATCACCCTCCAGTGCATTTAATGCCAGCCCAGCGCGTAACGCGGGGGTCAAATTACACATGCGCAGAATACTCCGGATTCTCTCAGCCCAATCTTGCAACGCCATATTGCGCCCATCGTATTTCGGCATGTGCTGAAGTAAAGCTCCTACAAGCACATACCCTCCCGGAGTCGCCGCGGCTGCCAGGGGAACCCCAACCCCCGAGGAGGATGCGGATACAGCGGGGTCATTTCCACCCTCGCCCTCGTCCATGACAAACACTGGATCCTGCCGACTACGCCAAAAATGTAATGACCAGAGGTCCGAATAAGATCCAGTGAGTCACAAACCAAGACCAAGGCAGAAATCTCCAACGGTATTTACTCAAAGGCAAAATAATCAAGGTAATATGGAGAATATTAAGGCAGATGCACCCCAAAGATACACTAGCTCAGCAGCAGCTGAAATCACTGTGCCACTCCAAGGTCTCCTGAGAACTGTATACTACAACAGACTAGTAAGAAATTTACCTAACAGGCAACTAAAACAGGAACAAGTGTAAATTGAATGTAGTGTTATCAAGGGGAGGCCCTGGAACGGCACACTGAGTATAACTTACACAACTCTAATATAAGATACACCTCTAAAGTAACAATTTAACACTCTGAGCAGAGATACCCGGGTATCTATAACTATGGTACCGTATCCTGAGATGGATTTCCTCTCAGGCAGGAATCCGCACAGGCTGCAGCCAGTCCATATCTTCAGCGCCAATAAGTTACAGCAAGCTCCTCTTGTCTTGTCGGCCGATGCCGAGCCCAAACGCCGGGGACTTAGTTAGTGGTCTCACAATGTTGTCTCTGCTTCTGTAGCTCCTAGGAATGCTTCCACGATAAGCCGTCCGTCTCTGTATCAGCAGTCTGCCCAGACTTGTTTCTCCACTCAATGCACAGGGAATCCACAGCCTCCCAAATACGTACTGGGTTTTAGTAAAGTCTCAGTCTTTTCTTAGATAAAGGGTTAGCTCCTCTCCAGGAAACGTTAGCAACACAAGTCTCTCACAGAGTTAAACAAAAGGTTAGCTCTTCTCCAGGGGAATGTTAGCAACAAAAAGTCTCTCAAAAGCTTCTTTTCCTCCAAAAACACTTGCAGTAAATCCACACACAGTCTCTTTTTAAGATCTCACAGCAGCTTCTGCCTTTGCTTCCCGCCTTTTCTCTCTCAGCTCTCACTTCCTAGTTTCACTTTACACACGAGACACTAGACCCCACCCCCCAGCACACATTGTCTCTGGGAGTTTTGCACGGTCCATCCTCTGCTGCAACAGGCAAAAACCACAGGGTCCTAGTGCCCTCTCAGTGGGACAACAGTTCACCCTCTTACATCTTCATCTCATCAGACCAGAGAATCTTATTTCTCATACTCTGGGAGTCCTTCATGTGTTTTTTAGCAAACTCCATGCGGGCTTTCATATGTCTTACACTGAGGAGAGGCTTTCGTTGGGCCACTCTGCCATAAAGGCCCGACTGGTGGAGGACTGCAGTGATAGTTGACTTTGTGGAACTTTCTCCCTACTGCATCTCTGGAGCTCAGCCACAGTGATCTTGGGGTTCTTCTTTACCTCTCTCACCAAGGCTCTTCTCCCACGATTGCTCAGTTTGGCT
Organism: Ranitomeya imitator; assembly: GCF_032444005.1. Classification (NCBI taxonomy): domain Eukaryota; kingdom Metazoa; phylum Chordata; class Amphibia; order Anura; family Dendrobatidae; genus Ranitomeya; species Ranitomeya imitator. Next base: position 417,562,371 of record NC_091284.1, on the reverse strand, counting down.
GGACAGCCAGGTCTAGGAAAACTTCTGGTGGTCCCAAACTTCTTCCATTTAAGGATTGTGGAGGCCACTGCCACTGTGCTCTTAGGAACCTTGAGTACTGCAGAAATTCTTTTGTAACCTTGGCCAGATCTGTGCCTTGCCACAATTCTTTCTCTCAGCTCCTTGGCTAGTTCCTTTGACCTCATGATTCTCATTTGGTCTGATGTGCACTGTGAGCTGTGAGGTTTTATATAGACAGTTGTGTGCCTTTACAAATCAAGTCCCATCAGTTTAATTAAACACAACCTGGACTCCAATGAAGAAGTAGAACCATCTCATGGAGGATCACAAGGAAATGGACTGCATGTGACTTAAATATGAGTGTCTAAGCAAATGGTCTGAATACTTATGACCATGTGATATTTCAGTTTTTATTTTTTAACAAATTTGTAAAAAATTTCTACATTTCTGTTTTTTTTAGTCAAGTTTGGTTGCAGAGTGTACATTAATGAGAAAAAATGAACTTTTTTTAATTTACCAAATGACTGCAATGAAACCAAGAGTGAAATATTAAAAGGGATCTGAATACTTTCCGTACCCACTGTATGTAATTATTTTGCATGTTTTTTTAAGTGTGAGCACAGGCGCCGGCTGAAGAGAAACTACATCTCCCATCAGCGGCTCCTGCCATCACTGTTATCAGTGACAGCAGTCATAGGCTGATGGGATGAGTAGTAGTATCATCAGCCCAGCCTGCTGACCTTTGGTAAGCTTTTTACTGCGAGTCACCGCTGCGGGTCACAATATCTCTGCGGGTTCACACTGACATCTGACAGCATGACCCCACAGCTCTCTGACAGACAGTCTTACCGGTGATAGAGTTACAGCCAATAAGAACTAACGCCCCACTGTGTTTCCCACGCTGTCACACAGATGACAGCTGGGAAACACCGTAGGAATCCTGTAAAAATGCAAAAAAAACTCAGCAAATCTGCAAACATTTTTATATCTGCAATTTTGCTTCAGATTTAACTGACTCAGTTGAAGTCAATGTGTGGAAAACGCTACAAATCCGCTGAAAGAATTGACATGCTGCAGAGAAAAACGCGCTGCAAATACTCAAAGGAAATTTACTGATCATGTGCACAGCACTTCAGGATTGTCATTGAATTAGCTTGCATAAGGTTTCCTTAGCGTTTTTGGCCCATTTCCGAGCGGAAAAAATGCCGTGACAACACGTCAAAAACACACTGCACATAGCCTAAGGATTCACAGATCTGCAGTCACATAGAGTGACTACAGATTTATACTCTAAGGGCAGACAACCCCTTAAGGGTATGTGCACACGTTGCGGATTTCCTGCGGATTCACAGCGTTTTTGCGGTGCAGAAATGCTGCAGATCCGCAAGTGATTTACAGTACAATGTAAATCAATGTGAAAAAAAAACCCGCTGTGCTGATGGTGCGGAAAATTCCGTGCGGAAACGCTGCAGATTAAAAGAAGTAGCATGTCACTTCTTTTCTGCGGATCTGCAGCGTTTTGGTACCCATTTAAATATAGAAATCCGCAGGGGTGAAAAACGCAGTAAATCCGCAAATAATCCGCAGCAAATTCGCATCAAAAACACACAAAAACCGCGACAAATCCGCACCTGCGCTTTCTGCCAAGAGATGCAGTATCCGCACCAGAAATTCCTAAGCCTAATCCGCAACGTGTGCACATAGCCTTAAAGAAAGCCCTAAGTAAATGCGACAACCACCAGGGCCATGGAGTACTCAGAACCAGGTCAGAAAGTTCTTTGGGGAAGTAACGGGGCAGTAACCCGACTCTGTGGCCCTGGACGTGCAATAAAAATGCAAGGGGGAACGTTATATGGGATTGATTTGTGACGCCACCCGTGGTGACGCAGCAAAAATGGTACAGCTCCCCACGGATAGAACGGGGCCCCATGGCAGTTATCAGGATAAATTGATGATGGTATGTCTTATAGTACAGAGCAGCTGACACAGTAAATAATTCTGAGGACACAGCGGGGTGAAGTATTCACACTTTACTTACAGTTTTTAGGTTACAATCACCAGCTGGGTGCTGTGTCCTCCTTGTTGGTGGTCCAGCAAGCTCTCAGGTAGTTTGGGTGCACTTTTCTGGGCCCTCATTCTTGTGTACCTTCCCAGGTCGTCTCTCTCTGTGCTGGCTCACAGCCTCCTGCCCTACGCCTCACACACAGTGTTGCAAGCCAGCAGCCTCAGGTCCTGTCGGGTGACGATCTCTTGGTCCCCTTGACCCTATGTGGCTGCCTTTTTAGCGATTGTGTGTAAGTTTGGCTGTCGCACATACAGATACTACAGCCTCCGGTGCACTAGCTTAGTCCTACAGTCTCTCCACTAGTCTGGGGCCGGTCCCCATTGCAACCTGGTCCCTCCACCCGACTATGGTCGGCATGAATTCGGGTGCCACGCGTGGATTCTTCACTTCCCTTGCACCTAGGACCTCTTCTCTCTCCAGCTCCTCTTACTCTTCTTACTCCTCTTACTGACCCCGCCTCCAGGTCTCCTACCCTTATCTACTTCCTCCACCCACTCCCTCTACCTAGTTCCCCCTCCAGCCTGAGATGGGGCCCTCCTTAAATAGGGTCCGCCAGATCCCCTGGCCTGGAGTGGTGTGGTGTTGGGTGCTAGTGTGCGGGTACCGGGTAGTGCCCCCTCCTTACCCTAGAGTGGAGTACCACACCTCTGGCAGAGGTGCAGTACCTCTGTGGTGACTGGACCCTCAGGGGTGCCACATAAATAGTGGACTGCTGAAATTGGAACATTTACTATCAGATTGGTGTACTACTGAAATCAAGAGGGCTTTTTCCTATGATGTCAAATTGTAGTTGGTCACTATGAGCAGATATAATCTAATATATAAAGCTGAATGTGTGTGTATGTGTGTGTGACGCCCAGGAGACCGGGATACCCAGCACCGGACCAATGGAGTCTGTCTCTTGAGGGGGATGTCACGGGTGGCTTGACCCGGTGCTGTGGCCTCAGGCAATGCACAGTGTAAGGGGTATCGTGAGGGAACAGGCACTTACTTGATCAGCAGCAGGTTCTCCCAGCGGTGACGATCCCGATCCTGGATAGATGGCTATTGTCCAAATGAAAGACTGAGGCACTGAAACGTTTAACCAGTTTACTTTAACATAAAAGGATTTACAACCAGTCCTGTCACCGGAGTCTGTATGGGAACTCTGAGTTACTTTGACCCTGCCGGGGTCTTCGCCTCTTATTGTGCGCAATTTCTGTGTGGCCCTGCTGCTGTATGTGAACTGGCTGCCGGCCCAATCTGTCCCCTCCGGGTCCTGGTTCGACGGGCAACCCGAGTCCTTTTATCGGTTTACCCCCTCTGGGAGTACCGCTGAACTCTGTATCTGTTGCTGCGTCCGGCCCTAGTGAAGCTGATATCACCTCACGTTTTTCCGGTTGCTGTATTATATATAATGAATACAGCCACGGATCCGGTATCCGTCTTTGCACCTGTTCTGGGTAGTGATTAATGCTACCCGGTTCTCACAATGTCCTTTTTCTCTATCCCTCTTCTCCTCAGGCCGGTGATTTAGGCCTGGTAACAGTCACAGGGCTGTTAGATATTCAACTGTATGACCTCTCACTTTCAGCTCCTTGGCCCAACTGCCATTTCTTCTATCAGACCAGAATGGATCAAGGGGAGTCTCTGGAGCTCTCCCTTCTGACCGGAGGTGGTAGTGCAGTCTTGCTATTTTAGTATTTGTATTTACTGTCAGTAACTATTTTTGTGGCAAATACCCCTAGGGGTGCCACATTCCCCCTTAGTTAAGAACAGTACTCCGGGACTGTGGGACAATAACATTTTGAAATAACAATTAATATGTACAGAGTCTTAAAAATGAAAAGTTACAAAAACCACTCAAGGAAACAAAAATAGAGTTCTGTAAAAAGTCACATCAAATAGCGTCCATTAATACAGTTCTATCCTTGAAGGTATTAAGAAAGGCACTGTACTTAGTGTCCAGGAATTTAGTTCCATTTTTCCAACGGAGTTATCAATATAAAGTCTAAAGAAAGTTCAAAAAGAGCAAAAAGCAAAGTTCAAAAAGCAGTCTTTCCGGAGCTGTGATTTAGTGCTTCCGGGCTGATAAAAAGTTCAAGAATATGCAAGAAGTTCATACAGACAAGTCTCTGTAGGCACTGGGCTTAAACGTTGCAGACTGATAACAATGACTATACTACATTTTCTGTTTAACTATATACGGCATAACATATATACAATTCACATTATGAGCTTTATAGTTGGTAATCTGCATACCTGGCCGGTAATTGACCCTGGGTACTATGCTGTGATCTACGTAATAGCGGTGTCTCTTCATGTGGTGTACTACTGTCTACTGCGTATGTAGTATCTGCCCGCTCTGCTAAAGATAATTCCACGACTATGGAGTTGGCAAGTCCACCGTGAATGGGATTACTCTGACCAGGAATCTGTTCTTCCTGGCCTGGAACCTCCTGTAGTACGGGGTCAGCCTCTTCCTGTCTTGGGACTTCTGGTATTGGGTTCGGTGTTGGGTAAAAGGCCACCATGGGAACCACTACTGCACCATGGTATGTTAGTAGGGTTTTGGGAAAGTCTCCTATACAGGTGTGATACACTTCCTCTTCTTTTTCCTTTACTGGTTGAACCTGTATGGGTTGAATAACTTCTGGTTCTGGCTGGACAACGTCTGGCTCTTTCAATGCTTCCGGACATAATTTAAGATTGTCTCTTGACACTAGTACAGATGTTAAGCCTCCGTTTTTGCTAATGAGACACATTTTAGGATTATCCACTCTTGTTGGTAAAACTGTGTAGGGTACGGCTTCCCACTGATTGTCTAGTTTATTGGTTCGAAGATTTCTCTTGAGCACTTGGTCACCCGGTCTTAATGGGGTCGCTAGAGCATTCTGGTTGAAAGTTCGCTCTTGTCTTTCTCTAGTTTGCTGAAGGCTTCTTTCCACACTCTCTTGCACTTGGCGATACTGCTTTTGCCGTATGATATCCCAATTGGAGTCTTGAACTTCTGCGTCTGGTTTCAGAATTCTCATTTCTAGATCGATTGGTAATTGGCCGGGTCTTGCACGCATAAGATAAGCTGGGGTGCAGTTGGTGGAACTCACCGGGACATGATTATACAGATCCACCAAGTCAGGCAATTTCTCTGGCCATTGATTCCTTTCTGTCTCAGGTAAAGTCTTTAGTAGGTCTATTACAATATGGTTCATCTTCTCGCATAAGCCGTTTGTTTGTGGATGATAGGCCGTCGTCCTGATCTTTTTGCAACCATACATATTACAGAATTCTCTGAAGATCTCTGATTCAAAGGCTGTACCTTGGTCGGTGAGAACCTGTTCCGGATATCCATGGGGTCTACAAAAGTACGTTTGGAACGCTTTGGCTGCTGTTTTTGCTGTCAGATCTTTTACGGGTACTACTACCAAGAAGCGTGAATAATGGTCCACGATGGTCAAGGCATAGACATAGCCGGACCGGCTTGGTATTAACTTCACGTGGTCTATGGCTACAAGTTCAAGTGGTTGTTTGGTGATTATGGGCTACAGTGGTGCTCTTTGGTTCTTTTGATCGTTTCTTCTGAGGTTGCACGGGCCACAATTTCTGCACCACTGTTCGATTGATTTTCTCATCCCGACCCAATAAAATCTTTCTCTTAGAAGTACTTCTAACTTTTTCCAACCAAAGTGACCAGCACCATTATGGTAAGCTTCGAGGACCATCTTGACATCCTGTTTAGGCACGATAATCTGCCAAACCAATTCATGTGTTTTCGGATTGGTGTACCTTCTACAGAGCTTCCCTTGATACAGGAACATTTTGCCTCTCTCTTTCCAGAGTTGATACGTCTCTTCTGGGGCATCCTCATCGGGATATGCACTTTGCTCAGTTAACAGTTCCTTCACCAACTTCACAGCCGGATTGCTATCTTGGGTGTCAGCCCATCTATGGTGTGCTAACGGATTAAAATTCACCTCTTGTTGTTTCTGATAGGTACTTGACTGATGATGTTTTGCCTTGGGATGATGGAAGGCTGGTAGTTCAATTTCTTCAAGCTCCCCCGTTTCTTCTTCTACATCTCTCAAGTGTGGCATCCGGGATAGGGCATCGGCATTTCCATTCTTGTGACCTGCTCGATACTTGATCTTGAAGTTGTAATTAGATAACCGGGCTATCCATCGCTGTTCTAACGCACCTAATTTGGCTGTGTCCAGGTGGGTCAACGGATTGTTGTCAGTATAGACAATAAATTCTGCAGCGGCCAGATAGTGTTTGAAACGCTCCGTCACAGCCCAAACTACTGCCAGTAGTTCCAATTTGAAGGAGCTATAATTTTCTGGATTTCTTTCAGTAGGCCGGAGCTTTCTACTTGCAAAGGCGATGACTTTCTCCCGACCTTCTTACTTTTGTAACAGCACCGCTCCTAGTCCCACATTACTGGCATCGGTGTAGAGGATGAAAGGTTGATGGTAATCTGGGTATGCCAGAACCTCTTCCCCGGTTAGTGCCTTCTTTAGTTGTTCAAAGGAGTCTTCCCTTTCGTCGTTCCACTGGAAAGGAGGGTTTCGGTTTGAAGGTTTCTTCGTCTGCCCTACCAAGGCGTCTTGCAAGGGTGCTGCCAACTTGGTAAATCCTTTTATAAATCTGCGATAGTAACCCACCAATCCCAGGAATTGCCTCACTTCTTTTGCGCTGGTAGGTCTCGGCCAATCCCTTATGGCGGTTATTTTCTCGGGATCCGGTGCTACTCCCTCCGAACTCACGATGTGTCCCAGGTACTGTACCTTTGGCTTGAGAAGGTGACATTTGGATGGCTTGATTTTCATGCCATACCTGGATAAGGCTTCGAACACTTCTGCCAAGTCTTTTAAGTGTTGTTCGTAAGTCTTTGAGTAGACGATCACATCATCTAGGTACAGGAGGACGGTCTCGAAGTTCTTGTGTCCGAGGCAGCATTCCATCAGCCGCTGGAAGGTACCGGATGCATTGCAGAGTCCGAACGGCATGCGATTAAATTCACTTAGACCCATTGGTGTGGTGAATGCCGTCTTTTCCTTATCTCTCTCAGCCACAGGGACTTGCCAATACCCGCTTGTTAAGTCTAAGGTGGAAAAATAATTAGCAGATTTCAAAGCAGTCAAGGACTCTTCTATCCTAGGCAAGGGGTAGCATCTTTATGGGTGATGTTATTAATCTGCCGGTAGTCTACGCACATTCTCATAGTTCCATCTTTTTTTTGACAATCACTAGAGGGGCCGCCCAGGGGCTACAGCTGTCTCTTATTACCCCGGCCTGTTTCATTTCCCTCAGAATATCTTTTGCACATTGATAGTGAGCGGGCGGTATGGGTCTATATCTTTCTTTTATTGGGGGATGGTCACCTGTGGGGATTGTGTGTTCTACCCCTTCTATCTGTCCGAAGTCCAATGGGTGTTTACTGAAGACTTGTTCATATTCCGTCACTAGCCTATACACCCCTTGTTTTTGATGGGTAGGTGTTGAATTTATGCCCACGTGTAACTGTTGGCACCAATCCTCCATTTCTCCATCTGAGCCATTGCCTTCCACCTGACAGGTTGGTTCTAAGGGCTCAATGGTTGTGATGGCATTGTTGTCAACAGTATATAGCTTTGCCATTGTAGCATACCTTGGCAAAGTGACCTCTTCCTCTCCACAGTTCAAAAGTCGTACCGGCACTCATCCCCGGTGTACCTCGACTATCCCTCGTGCTGTGAGTATAGTGGGCCTGCTGTCGGTGTACACTGGTTCTATTAAGGCTTGATAATCTCGTCCCTTAGTACCAATGGCTGGTCTACACCATACCAGCATTTCTGTTTTTGGTGGGATTACAATAGACGTTGGATCACTTACCCTCACACTGCCGATTTCTCCACCTGCAACTTCTACCTGTTGCCTTAACATCAATACTTTTATTTCCCTCCGGAGAACTCTTTGCTGGCAGGATTGGGCAGTTTCAGCAATTTGCTGTAAGACAGAAATGACTTCGGAAAAGCAGTTCTCTAACACATTCATTCCTATCAATACAGTTGGTTCACAGTTCCGCCGGTCAACATCAACAACAATTATACCCTGTTTCTTCAATTCTACTTTACCAATCTTTATGGTCATCTCCCTGAATCCTAGTTTCGGTACCAACTTACCATTACTGGCCCATATATCTAGTTCAACATCAGAGGGCCCTTTATCAATATCTGCATCAGCCCAGTACCTCTTATAAAGGATATACGGTATAGATGAAATCTGGGAACCTGTGTCCAGCAAAGCATTGAGGGGCATTCCGTCCAGCACGATAGGGATAATGGGTCGTCCTCCGATGTACCTGTCGTGCCAGGGTGTTGGGCCTTGAAAGTTCATTCCTGCGAAGCGGCCCGCATTCCCAGGGGATTCCCATTTAAATTACAATCTCGTGCAAAGTGGCCTGGCTGCTGGCAACGGGGGCAAATGGGCTGTCCATCCGGTTGGTAGCGGTCGCGGGGTCGTCCTCTCCATGTCGGGTATCTCCGGGGTCTCATCCATGGAACATCTTCTCTACGGTTTGCCAACTCCATCTTGGGTCCTCTCATCTCCTGCATGGTTTTAGCCATTGAAGCAACAACATCAGTTAAAGAGTCAAGCTTTTGTTGAAGAGCCTCATTAGTACTGGGCCCCAGGGGCTTAGCAATGGCCCCGGACATAGGTGATGACACTGGTACTCCATGTTGTTGAGGAGCCTCTGCCATGAGTTGCGCAGGCTCCTGATCCCGAGGTGCTTCTGCCAGCTGGAGACGTATAACGCTCTCCTTTAATTGGGCAAATGTCAATTTAGGGTTCTTAAAAACAAGCATGCTCACATGCCCCCGGTGAGAAGGGGTGTAGAGTCCCTCAATAAATTGATCTCTTAGAAGTTTATCCGCTCCGGTGTTAAAAATGGGTTCAGCCAGTGTAAGTGATTTAAGGGCTTCCTGCAGGTTTAAGGCAAAGTCTCTCACGCACTCATTAACTTTTTGTTTGCAATTAAAGAATCGTACTTTAGCTTTGCTGCTGGCAGTGGTTTCAAATGTAGCTTTTAATCCAGCAAATATGCGTTCAACAGTGCCTTTTAGATCAGCTGCCCATGCTGTGACTTCTCGCTTAGCATGGCCACTTAACTGCATCATCAGGAGACTAACACGCTGAACTTCACCCACGGGGAACATGTCAAAATGGGCCAGCATCTTTTCTCTGAAATCGTCAAGGGTATTAGGCTCACCTTCATACATTGGAAGCCATGGGCCACCCGGGGTATATGGCATCAGCACCGACATGATGGGCGCCACTCCTTGCACCGCTGCGCTACCGGACTCTCTATCGACACTCTGTCTTTCAGCTGCATTAGCGTCGCCGGGTGCTGCGGCGTCTCCGTGCTGCGACATACTGTGCCCCCTTAGTTAATCCGGACCCTTCCGGTCCTCCGCTTCCGTCGGGATAGTGTAGATTCGTTCCGCTGTGCAGCAGGATCGATTTTCCCCTTGCTCTGATGTCAGAGCGCTCAGCTTGGTGCCGCCCACAATGACACCCACCCACCGCGCTCTGTAATGGCGGATTCTGAAGTTTTTCAGTTAGACTGGGGCTCAGGTGATGGCGTAGCTCAATTAACAGTCTCGTGCCTAACGGTTATGAAGTGATTACCTCAGGGGATGGCGGCCATCTTTACTCCATTATAACCAATGGGGAAAAGTCACTTTCAATAGTTTTAAATGGGAAATGGAATTTTCTTTAATAAAGTCAATTTTCAATATTGTTCATCCAAGTTTTCACAATTTTGGACTCCAATCATGGCACACAATACCCGGTATACGGGCTGGCTGAATCCTGTTCGTGACGCCAATTGTGACGCCCAGGAGACCGGGATACCCAGCACCGGACCAATGGAGTCTGTCTCTTGAGGGGGATGTCACGGGTGGCTTGACCCGGTGCTGTGGCCTCAGGCAATGCACAGTGTAAGGGGTATCGTGAGGGAACAGGCACTTACTTGATCAGCAGCAGGTTCTCCCAGCGGTGACGATCCCGATCCTGGATAGATGGCTATTGTCCAAATGAAAGACTGAGGCACTGAAACGTTTAACCAGTTTACTTTAACATAAAAGGATTTACAACCAGTCCTGTCACCGGAGTCTGTATGGGAACTCTGAGTTACTTTGACCCTGCCGGGGTCTTCGCCTCTTATTGTGCGCAATTTCTGTGTGGCCCTGCTGCTGTATGTGAACTGGCTACCGGCCCAATCTGTCCCCTCCGGGTCCTGGTTCGACGGGCAACCCGAGTCCTTTTATCGGTTTACCCCCTCTGGGAGTACCGCTGAACTCTGTATCTGTTGCTGCGTCCGGCCCTAGTGAAGCTGATATCACCTCACGTTTTTCCGGTTGCTGTATTATATATAATGAATACAGCCACGGATCCGGTATCCGTCTTTGCACCTGTTCTGGGTAGTGATTAATGCTACCCGGTTCTCACAATGTCCTTTTTCTCTATCCCTCTTCTCCTCAGGCCGGTGATTTAGGCCTGGTAACAGTCACAGGGCTGTTAGATATTCAACTGTATGACCTCTCACTTTCAGCTCCTTGGCCCAACTGCCATTTCTTCTCTCAGACCAGAATGGATCAAGGGGAGTCTCTGGAGCTCCCCCTTCTGGCCGGAGGTGGTAGTGCAGTCTTGCTATTTTAGTATTTGTATTTACTGTCAGTAACTATTTTTGTGGCAAATACCCCTAGGGGTGCCACATGTGTATGTGTGTATGTCCGGGATTGGCATCTGCACCGTCGCAGCTACAGCCACAAAATTTTGCAGAGCCACACGTCTGGACCCCGAGAGCGTGATAGGCTATGTTGTGAGGCAAAATTTTAACTCCGCGCATTCCAATTCACCAAACAATTTTGCCCCTATCTACATAATGGGGAAAAAGTGAAAGGAAAAGTGTAGGAGGTAAATTGACAGCTGCCAGATGTGAACAAGGGGGACTTAAAAAGTGAGAGCGATGGCGCCAAAGAGTATATACCGTACAGTTGCTAAGGTGGGGCCCTGACATGGGATACTCACCACACACGGGGATATGAACACACACACAAAATGCGCCACACACTACCACGTGCTTGAACACATATTCCACCCTCAGCACACATTTCACCACACATACACCAACCTTGCCACATAAAAGTCGCAACACAAAAGTCGCCTCTCAAAACTCGCCACGCGCAAAACTCGCCACATGCAAAACTAGGCTCACGCAAAACTCGCCACCCGTGCAAAACTCACCTCATGGAAAACTCGCCACACACAAAACTTGCACACGTGGAAAAATTGCCACATGCACAAAAGTTGCAACACATGCAAAAGTTGCCTCACACAAAACTTGCACATACTCAAAACGCACCACACATAAAACTCGCCACGCGCAAAACTCGCCATGCGCAAATGCACACAACTTGCTACACTAACCTGTCACATGCAACTCGACACACAAAAAGTTGCTACATACATGTCGCCACACAAAACTCATCTCACAAAAGTCGCTACATGCATGTCGCCACATGCAACTCAACACACACAACTTGACACATGAAACTCGCCCTAAAACACACACAAGTCTGGTATTATCCTTCAAAAATAAAAATCTGATTAATAATAATAATCTTTATTTTTATATAGCGCTAACATATTCCGCAGCGCTTTACAGTTTGGCACACATTATCATCACTGTCCCTGATGGGGCTCACAATCTAGAATCCCTATCAGTATGTCTTTGGAATGTGGGAGGAAACCGGAGTGCCCGGAGGAAACCCACGCAAACACGGAGAGAACATACAAACTCTTTGCAGATGTTGTCCTGGGTGGGATTAGAACCCAGGACCCCAGCGCTGCAAGGCTGCTGTGCTAACCACTGCGCCACCGTGCTACCCAATAAGCAGACAAACTACAAGAGCAACAAATGTACCATATAGGAAATTCGGCAGCTGTCAGTCACATGACCTGTCTATTATGTGTATGTGTGAGCTAATATATACTGCCAGGGGGGAGGGCTTCCTCTTGGCTGGGGATTTATCAGGCTGCCAATTTAGCTTACAAATACTGAGGTAAAAATACTGACCAAATAACGTGTGAACGCGGTCTAATAAAGGAGGAGATGACATACAGATATATACTATATACAGGGGAGATAACACACAGGTATATACTATATACAGGAGGAAATGACTTACAGGTATATACTATATACACGAGGAGATGACACACACATATATACTATATACAGGGGAGATGACATACAGGTATATACTATATACAGGAAGACATGACACACAGGTATATACTATATACAGGAAGAGATGACATACAGGTATATACTATATACAGGAGGAGATGACACACTGGTATATACTATATACAGGGGAGATGACATACAGGTACATACTATATACAGGGGAGATGACATACGGGTACATACTATATACAGGGGAGATGACACACAGGAAGATACTATATACAGGGGGAGATGACACACTGGTATATACTATATACAGGGGAGATGACATACAGGTACATACTATATACAGGGGAGATGACACACAGGTATATACTATATACAGGGGAGATGACACACAGGTTTATACTATATACAGGAGAGATGACACACAGGTATATACTATATACAGGAGGAGATGACACACAGGTATATACTATATACAGGAGGAGATGACACACAGGTATATACTATATACAGGGGAGATGACACACACATATATATTATATACAGGGGAGATGACACAGGTATATACTATATACAGGAGGAGATGACATACAGGTATATACTATATACAGGAGGAGATGACACACACATATATACTCTATACAGGGGAGATGACACAGGTATATACTATATACAGGAGGAGATGACACACAGGTATATACTATATACAGGAGGAGATGACATACAGGTACATACTATATACAAGAGGAGATGACACACAGATATATACTATATACAGGAGGAGATGAAACACAGGTATATACAATATACAAGGGAGATAACACACATATATACTATATACAGGAGGAGATGACACACAGATATATACTATATACAGGAGGAGATGACACACAGGTATATACTATATACAGGAGATGACATACAGGTACATACTATATACAGGAGGAGATAACACACAGGTGTATACTATATACAGGAGCAGATGACACACAGGTATATACTATATACAGGAGGAGATGACTTACAGGTATATACTATATACAGGAGGAGATGACACACGTATATACTATATACAGGAGGAGATGACATACAGGAATATACTATATAAAAGAGGAGATGACACATAGGTATATAGTGGAGGAGATGACATACAGCAGGTGTATACTATATACAGGGGAGATGACATACAGGTATATACTGTATACAGGAGATGACATACAGGTATATACTATATATAGGAGGAGATGACATACAGGTATATAGTATATACAAAAGAGATGACATACAGGTATATACTATATACAGAAGGAGATGACACATATGTATATACAATATACAGGAGGAGATGACATACAGCAGGTATATACTATTTACAGGGGAGATGACATACAGGTATATACTATATACAGGAGATGACACACATCTGTATATTATATATCAGGGAGACGACAAACATGTATATACTGAGGGGAAAATGAGAGGTGTGAGGTGAAAATGAGGGGCGTGAGGTGAAAATGAAAAGGTGTGAGTGCAAAATGAGAGGAGTGAGGGAAAATAGTGGAGTGATCGGAAAATGACAGATGTGAGGTCGAAATGACAAGTGTTAGGGGGGAATGAGAGAAGTGAGGGGCAAAATAAGAGGAGTGAGGGGGAAAATGAGAGGCGTGATGGGAAAATAAGAGAAGTGAGGTGCTATAACTAACCACAGATATTTACTATGCCCAGGCAACGCCGGGCTCTTCAGCTAGTTGTAAATATATTTGGATTTTATATTTATAGGAATCCATCTTCTCTTGATCATGGGCCCTATTCTATGGGGCACATATTCCATTTGGAAGCATGCTACATTTAGTGGTAGTATCATTATTACTTTCTATCCAACCATGAATCCAATTGAAAAACAGTTTTGTTCCTGAAAAGTGGTCCCCTTTTCCCATGTGAATGGCCTCTCATGTGGGACTATTGCACTGTCATTATAGACAAGAGCTTACTGTAACTGAGAAGCGGGAACATTTCTTATATGAGTATATTGTCCATAATTAATAATAACAATATTGTTAGGGACATTGAAGGGAATCTGTCAGAAGGATCACCCCTCCTAAGCCATCTATATGGGCATGCAAGTCCTAGAAAGCTTACGTGATGCGGTGACGCATGTGGCAGCTAGGGAGCACTGTGTGTGCTCCTTGGGATGTGCATGGAAGCATTTCTGTTTTTATATTGGTGGTGAAACAGTGATTGGCAGAATTGTGAGTGGCCGATATGTGTCGCAGAGGGAGTCTGTTGTGAATTCTGCTCTTGGGTTCCCTCCAGTGGTGGTAGGTGGGAATGCAGTTGTCTCTGAGTCACAGTCCTGGCCAGGTGTATCTGCTAATTGCTGTTCTGACTGGGATACTTAAGTGTGCAGGATTCATTAGCCCTTGCCAGTTAGCAATGTTTCTTTGGAAGTATTGGATCTCTGCCTGGCCTCACCTGTTTAGCTGCCAGTTCAGCAAAGATAAGTGTCTATTTAATTTTCTGAAGCACACTTGCTGTGTGCTTATTTTCAGTGCTGATCTTTTGTTTCTATTTGTCCAGCTTAGACTGTGTCAGTTGTTTTTCTCAGTCTGGTTGGATTCTCTGGAGTTGCAGTTATACTCTCCACATCTTTAGTTAGGTGGTGGAGTTTTGTATTTTCTGCTGTGGATATTTTTGTAGTATTTTTATGCTGACCGCTTAGTATCCTGTCCTGTCCTTTTCTATTTAGCTAGAAGTGGCCTCCTTTGCTAAGCCTGTTTTCTGCCTGCGTGTGTCTTTTCCTCTCCAACTCACAGTCATTATTTGTGGGGGGCTGCCTATCCTTTGGGGGTCTACTCTGAGGCAAGATAGTTTTCCTATTTCCATCTTTAGGGGTATTTAGTTCTCCGGCTGTGTCGAGGTGTCTAGGTTTTGTTAGGCACACCCCACGGCTACTTCTAGTTGCGGTGTTAAGATCAGGGTTTGCGGTCCGTATAGTTACCACCTACTCCAGAGAAAGTTTTCATGCTGCTCCAAGGCCACCTAATCATAACAGTACAACTGGCCAACAGTGAGTTAAATGCATCTCAGAAGAAGGGAGGAAAGGTCTTGAGCCATTTTTTTTTGTTCAGTCTGTTTTGTCTTCTCCTCCCTCTTTATCTCTGGGTGGCTGAAGAGCCTTGTTCTAGCATGAATGTTCAGGAATTAGCTTCTCGTGTAGACCAGCTTGCTGCTAGGGTACAGGATATTTCTGATTATATTGTTCAGACTCCTGCTTTAGAACCGAAGATTCCTACTCCTGATTTGTTTTTTGGTGACAGGTCCAAATTTTTGAGTTTTAAAAACAACTGTAAACTGTTTTTTGCATTGAAACCTTGATCCTCCGGTGATTCCATTCAACAAGTTAAAATCATCATCTCCCTGCTGCGTGGTGATCCACAGGTTGGGCATTTTCCCTGGAATCTGGGGATCCTGCTTTGCTTAATGTAGACTCCTTCTTTCAGGCATTAGGATTACTGTATGATGAACCTAATTCAGTGGATCAAGCTGAGAAGACCTTGTTGGCCCTGTCTCAGGGGCAAGAGGCGGCTGAATTGTATTGTCAGAAATTCAGAAAATGGTCTGTGTTGACTACATGGAATGATGATGCTTTGGCGGCAATTTTCAGAAAGGGTCTTTCTGAGTCTGTTAAAGATGTTATGGTGGGGTTTCCCACACCCTCCAATCTGAGTGATTCTATGTCTCTGGCCATTCAGATTGACCGGCGCTTGCGGGAGCGCAGAACTGTGCGTGCTATGGCGTTATCCTCAGAGTAAATTCCTGAGCCTATGCAGTGTGATAGGATTCTGTCTAAAACAGAACGACAAGGTTTCAGACGTCTCAATAGGTTGTGTTATTATTGTGGCGATGCTTCCCATGTCATTTCTGTCTGCCCTAAGTGGACAAAGAGGATCGCCAGTTCATTTACCATCAGTACTGTACAACCTAAATTTCTGTTATCTGTGTCCTTGATCTGTTCATTGTCATCATTTTCTGTCATGGCGTTTGTGGATTCAGGCGCTGCCTTGAACTTAATGGATTTTGACTTTGCTAGGCGTTGTGGTTTTCCCTTGCAGCCTTTGCAGAACCCTATTCCTTTAAGGGGCATTGATGCTACACCCTTGACTAAAAATAAGCCCCAGTTTTGGACACAGGTGACCATGCGCATGGCGCCCGCCCATCAGGAAGATTGTCGATTTCTGGTGTTGCATAATTTGCATGATGCTATCGTGCTGGGTTTTCCCTGGTTACAGGCACATAATCCTGTTTTGGATTGGAAGTCCATGTCTGTGACTAGTTGGGGTTGTCAGGGGGTTCATAATGATGTTCCTCTGATGTCTATCGCACCTTCTTTTTCTTCTGAAATTCCAGAGTTTTTGTCTGATTTTCAGGATGTATTCGATGAGCCCAAGTCCAGTTTCCTTCCACTGCACAGGGACTGCGATTGTGCTATTGACTTGATTCCAGGCTGTAAGTTTCCTAAGGGCCGACTTTTCAACCTGTCTGTACCTGAACATGCCGCCATGCGGAGCTATATTAAGGAGTCTTTGGAGAAAGGGCATATTCGGCAATCTTCTTCACCGTTGGGAGCGGGGTTCTTTTTTGTTGCTAAAAAAGATGGTTCCTTAAGACCCTGTATTGATTATCGCCTCTTGAATAAGATCACGGTCAAGTTTCAATATCCTTTACCTTTGCTTTCCGATTTGTTTGCTAGGATTAAGGGAGCTAGTTGGTTACTAAGATTGACCTTCGGGGGGCATATAATTTTGTTCGTATTAAACAGGGTGATGAATGGAAAACTGCGTTTAACACGCCCGAAGGCCATTTTGAATACCTTGTGATGCCATTCGGACTCTCTAATGCTCCATCTGTTTTTCAGTCCTTCATGCATGATATCTTCTGGGATTATCTTGATAATTTCCTGATTGTATATTTGGACGATATTTTGATTTTTTCCGATGATTGGGAGTCTCATGTGCAGCAGGTCAGGATGGTATTTCAGATCCTTTGTGACAATGCCTTGTTTGTGAAAGGGTCTAAGTGTCTTTTTGGGGTGCAGAAGGTTTCCTTTTTGGGCTTTATTTTTTGTCCCTCGTCTATAGAGATGGATCCGGTTAAGGTTCAGGCCATTCATGATTGGATTCAGCCCACATCCGTGAAGAGCCTTCAGAAATTTTTGGGTTTTGCTAATTTTTATCGCCGTTTCATTGCTAATTTTTCCAGTGTGGTTAAACCCTTGACTGATTTGAAGAAGAAGGGCGCTGATGTAACGACTTGGTCCCCTGCGGCTGTCTCTGCCTTTCAGGAACTTAAACGTCGTTTTACTTCTGCTCCAGTGTTGCGTCAACCGGATGTTTCTCTTCCGTTTCAGGTTGAGGTTGACGCTTCTGAGATTGGAGCAGGGGCTGTTTTGTCTCAGAGGGATCCTGTTGGTTCCTTAATGAAACCGTGTGCCTTCTTTTCCCGTAAGTTTTCGCCTGCTGAACTCAATTATGATGTCGGCAATCGGGAGTTGTTGGCTATGAAGTGGGCGTTTGAGGAGTGGTGACATTGGCTTGAGGGAGCTAAGCACCGTATTGTGGTCTTGACCGATCATAAGAATCTGATTTACCTCGAGTCTGCCAAACGGTTGAATCCTAGACAGGCTCGATGGTCCTTGTTTTTTTCTCGTTTTGATTTCGTGGTCTCGTACCTTCCGGGTTCTAAGAATATTAAGGCTGATGCCCTCTCTAGGAGTTTTTTGCCTGATTCTCCTGAGGTCTTAGAGCTGGTCGGTATTCTGAAAGAGGGGGTAGTCCTTTCTGCCATTTCCCCTGATTTACGACGGGTTCTTCAGGAATTTCAGGCTGACAAACCTGACCGCTGTCCTGTGGGGAAACTGTTTGTTCCTGACATATGGACTAGTAGAGTGATTTCTGAGGTTCACTGTTCCGTGTTGGCTGTTCATCCTGGCATTTTTGGTACCAGACATTTGGTTGGTAGGTCCTTTTGGTGGCCTTCATTGTCGCGTGATGTGCGTTCTTTTGTGCAGTCCTGTGGGACTTGTGCGCGGGCCAAGCCTTGTTGCTCCCATGCTAGTGGGTTGCTTTTGCCATTGCCGGTCCCTGAGAGGCCCTGGACGCATATTTCTATGGATTTTATTTCCGATCTTCCTGTTTCCCAGAGGATGTCGGTTATCTGGGTTGTTTGTGACCAATTCTCTAAGATGGTTCATTTGGTGCCTTTGCCTAAATTGCCTTCTTCTTCTGATTTGGTTCCGTTGTTTTTTCAGCATGTGGTCCGTTTGCATGGTATTCCGGAGAATATTGTGTCCGACAGAGGTTCCCAGTTTGTTTCTAGGTTTTGGCGGGCCTTTTGTGCCAAGCTGGGCATTGATTTGTCTTTTTCTTCTGCATTTCATCCTCAGACAAACGGCCAGACCGAGCGAACTAATCAGACTTTGGAGACTTATTTGAGATGCTTTGTGTCTGCTGATCAGGATGATTGGGTGGCTTTTTTGCCATTGGCCGAGTTTGCCCTTAATAATCGGGCTAGTTCGGCTACTTTGGTTTCGCCTTTCTTTTGTAATTTTGGTTTTCATCCTCGTTTTTCTTCTGGGCAGGTTGAGCCTTCTGACTGTCCTGGTGTGGATTCTGTGGTTGACAGGTTGCAGCAGATTTGGGCTCATGTGGTGGACAGTTTGGTGTTGTCTCAAGAGGAGGCTCAGCGTTTTGCTAACTGTCGTTGGTGTGTTGGTTCCCGGCTTCTGGTTGGGGATCTGGTCTGGTTGTCTTCCCATCACGTTCCTATGAAGGTTTCTTCTCCTAAGTTTAAGCCTCGGTTTATTGGTCCTTATAGGATTTCTGAGATTATTAATCCGGTGTCTTTTTGACTGGCGCTTCCGGCCTCTTTTGCTATCCATAATGTCTTCCATAGATCTTTGTTGCGGAAATATTTGGAGCCCGTTGTTCCCTCTGTTGATCCTCCGGCCCCTGTGTTGGTTGATGGGGAGTTGGAATATGTTGTTGAGAAGATTTTGGATTCCCGTTTTTCGAGGCGGAAGCTTCAGTACCTTGTCAAATGGAAGGGTTATGGCCAGGAGGATAATTCTTGGGTTTTTGCCTCTGATGTCCATGCTGCTGATTTGGTCCGTACCTTTCATCTGGCTCATCCTGATTGTCCTGGAGATCCTGGTGAGGGTTCGGTGACCCCTCCTCAAGGGGGGGGGGTACTGTTGTGAATTCTGCTTTTGGGTTCCCTCCAGTGGTGGTAGGTGGGAATGCAGTTGTCTGAGTCACAGTCCTGGCCAGGTGTATCTGCTAATTGCTGTTCTGACTGGGATATTTAAGTGTGCAGGATTCATTAGCCCTTGCCAGTTAGCAATGTTTCTTTGGAAGTATTGGATCTCTGCCTGGCCTCACCTGCTTAGCTGCCAGTTCAGCAAAGATAAGTGTCTATTTAATTTTCTGAAGCACACTTGCTGTGTGCTTATTTTCAGTGCTGATCTTTTGTTTCTATTTGTCCAGCTTAGACTGTGTCAGTTGTTTTTCTCAGTCTGGTTGGATTCTCTGGAGTTGCAGTTATACTCTCCACATCTTTAGTTAGGTGGTGGAGTTTTGTATTTTCTGCTGTGGATATTTTTGTAGTATTTTTATGCTGACCGCTTAGTATCCTGTCCTGTCCTTTTCTATTTAGCTAGAAGTGGCCTCCTTTGCTAAGCCTGTTTTCTGCCTGCGTGTGTCTTTTCCTCTCCAACTCACAGTCATTATTTGTGGGGGGCTGCCTATCCTTTGGGGGTCTACTTTGAGGCAAGATAGTTTTCCTATTTCCATCTTTAGGGGTATTTAGTTCTCCGGCTGTGTCGAGGTGTCTAGGTTTTGTTAGGCACACCCCACAGCTACTTCTAGTTGCGGTGTTAAGATCAGGGTTTGCGGTCCGTATAGTTACCACCTACTCCAGAGAAAGTTTTCATGCTGCTCCAAGGCCACCTGATCATAACAGGAGTCTGCGTGGTAAGTCTGATGCATTGTTGTTGTTCTGGACCTGTAGTCCCTCAAGAGTGTGTATATTTATGGAGTAGTTGTAAGGGAGACTTACTAGGCTAGTTATGTGAGATGAGTGGGACAAACTAGCCACACATCCACACTCCCACCCAGGGGAGTGGTTAAGGGTATATAATGTGACCAGGGTGTGGGTCACATGTTACTGTGTGGTTCCAGTGTTTGGACCTGAGTGGTGAGGGTCCTGGAAGTATGTGTTGGATTTCCTGGGAGTAGGAGTCCTGAAGAGCACATGCTGATGTGTTGGTTTTCATGGGAGTAGGAGTCCTGAAGAGCACATGGTGGGGCTCTGGACTTGCTGGTGGCCTGGGGTGTTGGACTGACATCCTGAATAGCACCTGGACAGGTCATATGCCTGGGGTGTTGGACAAGGTCCTGAATAGCACTTGGACAGGTCACATGTGCGGTTCATGTGTTGGAAGTCCTGGGAGTAGGAGTCCTGAAGAGCACATGCTGGTGAGTTGGGAGGTTCTGGGAGTAGGACCGGATCCCTGAATAGCGCACAGTGACTGTGGTTCTGGATGGTCTGTGTTGGGGAAGCTACCGTCCTTCGGTGGGTCTGGACTGACTAAGATATGCCGCCCAGGCAAGTTGGTGATCCCTGTGAGGCAGCTTTCCCGGAGGAGTGGACTGACAAGGAGTCAGCAGGTGCTCCAGTCAGGTACCTATACAGACTGTTGGTGCTTGTGATGTTGTATGAACTGTGTGGTCTCCCACGGTGACTGAACGGAATGAGGTTCGGCGTGTTTAGAGACGGCTACCCAGTGCCATATGTGCTGTATGTGACTTGGGACATTGATGAAATGTATGGCGTACGGACATCCATGGTAACTGGGCGAAGTGAGAGGTCGATTGCATAGCACCACCCGCAGCTCACAGCAAGGGAGACCTCATCTGTCCTTCTGAAACAGATCGTTTAAGCGAATCTCCAATTGCGCTATAGTGAAGCTCTGTGCCGATCATCTTTCTGTTTCTTGGTATAACGAAGTTGTTCATTCACTGTATTCTAAAGATCAGAGCACGAGTTTCGCAGCAAGCATCATCGTTCCAATATGGAAATAAACATGGAGAGTGCTACAGATCTAACTGAGGTTCGAGAGGCTCCAAGTGCATTATTAGCAGGCAGAGAGGGAGTGGTCGAGTTTTTTACAGAGTGTAACTACAAGGATGAACTAGAATTAATCAGCACTAAAACACTGGAATCCAAGATATACTCTTTGGCAGAAAGAGAAATTCGTTTATATTGGACAATAAAATCTTTAAAATCATATACTGAATGTAATCGAGTCCCACGAGGACTCAGAGTCTATAAAGACATCTCACAATTCAAAGATGACCCCACATTCTTAAAAGCTTGGGAAGAAATTCATCTAGAGTGCTCACAAAAATTACTGTTGCTGGTGGTGAAACAAAATGAAAAGGACTATGATTTGATATGCGAACAATTGAAAAAATCGAAACAGGAATTATCCTCCCGTATTAGTAAGGAAAATTTTAAAAACTTTGAAAAAAAAATTGGATAAAAAGCTAACTGTGATTCAAATGGAAACCAAAGAAAAGAAAAAAGAAAAATTCCTCCGGGATAAGAGGGACTTCGAAATGGGGCAGATTTTCTCATGGAATAGAAATGGTACTAAAAAACTGTTCAATAAAAATCGCTCCAGAAAATTCACCACAAAAAAATCGAAAATAGTGAAAGATGGCTGGATCACTGACTCTGATTCCAGTACAGCTGAGGACTTTAATGAAGAGTTACCATCTACCTCAAAGCCCACCCTGAATCCTATCATCCCTTTAGAAAGAAAAAAATCAGACGGGGAGGGAGAAAAAAGCGCGGTAAAAAAACGCAAACAAGTTTCGTGGAGACGATGAATGAACAAAGCGCCACAAAGGACAACGAAGAAGCCCTACAAATTATAAATCTAACTAAAAAATCACTGACAATACATCAGGAGAAAGTACTGTCAAGAGGCTTGAACTTCTGCCTTCCAGAATCCTTCGATTTTTGCGACTTCAAAGTGGACTTATTTAAAAGCATAAGAAAGTTACATTTATATAAATACTTTTGCAAAAACAGCTTCGAGAGAGCTTCTATGTCGGTCACCACAGACAGTCCTGCAGAGATTAGTTCCCTAGGTTTCATGGCTTATTCTACCATGGATCCGAGGGAAGTAGAAATGACACATTTATTAATGAATTTAAGTGGGAACGGTCAGGATTCAGATGAAGGAGCCCCAATACCCCCGACTAGTACAGAATTTGATCCATTCAAGGGAGGAGTTAGATCAAAATGGATGCCGCCAATCTCACCAGGGAATACAATAGATCTATTCCAAGACCTGGTAATCAAAGATATAGAGGCAATATTATACAAAAAACCACTAAAAAATTTAACAACACAGGAAGAAAAAGCCCTAAAAGAGATACAAATGTGGAATGATACCATCATTAGGAGGGCGGATAAAGGCGGAAACATTGTTCTATTAGAAAGATCTTATTATATAGAAGAAGCACTATCCCAACTAGATGACACAGAAACCTATATTAAATTAGACGGCAACCCCACAAATAGATTCAAAGAAAAATTGAGGAGCCTATTAAGAAAATATGTGGAAAAGGGGACTTTAACAAGAGGGAGAGCGGAAAAATTAATGCCAGAGCTTCCTAAATTCGCACAGTGGTACAGCATCCCCAAAATTCACAAAAATGCGGAAAAACCACCAGGATGCCCAATAATCTCGGGCAAAGAATCACTGACCGAACCTTTATCACAGTTTTTAGATTGGTTACTAAAACCTCTGCTGTTAAAAATTCCCTCTTTTGTAAAGGATTCAGGAGATTTTCTCCTGGCCCTTAAAGACTTCCAATGGCAACCTACATTTGCTCTGGCATCAATAGATATTGTAAACCTTTACACTAGAATCCCACAACAAAAAGGCTTGGAGGCAGTCCATCACATTCTAATGAATACAAATAAAGACGCCAATTTTATTTCTTTTGTGCTGGATAGTCTGGAGTTCGTTTTATCACACAATGCTTTCAAGTTCATGGAGAGATGGTATCTGCAAAAAGTTGGTACCGCGATGGGTACTCCGGTGGCGTGCGTCTTCGCAAATCTGTTTCTAGCAGCCTTTGAGGAGAGGTACGTCACCGGACCCCAGAACCCATACCTTCGGCACATACGGCTTTTTTTAAGATTTGCCGACGATATTTTTATGGTGTGGGATGGCGAAGAAATTAAATTTAACGAATTCGTTACTTTCCTGAACAATAATAATAAAGAAAACATGAAATTTACTTCAGTATTCAATAAAAAAGAATTGGAATTCCTAGATGTAAAAATAGAAATTGTAAATGAAAATATAGTAACGAAAGTCCACAGAAAAAGCACAGCGACGAACATAGTAACATAGTAACATAGTAACATAGTTAGTAAGGCCGAAAAAAGACATTTGTCCATCCAGTTTAGCCTATATTCCATCATAATAAATACCCAGATCTATGTCCTTCTACAGAACCTAATAATTGTATGATACAATATTGTTCTGCTCCAGGAAGACATCCAGGCCTCTCTTGAACCCCTCGACTGAGTTCGCCATCACCACCTCCTCAGGCAAGCAATTCCAGATTCTCACTGCCCTAACAGTAAAGAATCCTCTTCTATGTTGGTGGAAAAACCTTCTCTCCTCCAGACGCAAAGAATGCCCCCTTGTGCCCGTCACCTTCCTTGGTATAAACAGATCCTCAGCGAGATATTTGTATTGTCCCCTTATATACTTATACATGGTTATTAGATCGCCCCTCAGTCGTCTTTTTTCTAGACTAAATAATCCTAATTTCGCTAATCTATCTGGGTATTGTAGTTCTCCCATCCCCTTTATTAATTTTGTTGCCCTCCTTTGTACTCTCTCTAGTTCCATTATATCCTTCCTGAGCACCGGTGCCCAAAACTGGATACAGTACTCCATGTGCGGTCTAACTAGGGATTTGTACAGAGGCAGTATAATGCTCTCATCATGTGTATCCAGACCTCTTTTAATGCACCCCATGATCCTGTTTGCCTTGGCAGCTGCTGCCTGGCACTGGCTGCTCCAGGTAAGTTTATCATTAACTAGGATCCCCAAGTCCTTCTCCCTGTCAGATTTACCCAGTGGTTTCCCGTTCAGTGTGTAATGGTGATATTGATTCCCTCTTCCCATGTGTATAACCTTACAGTTATCATTGTTAAACCTCATCTGCCACCTTTCAGCCCAAGTTTCCAACTTATCCAGATCCATCTGTAGCAGAATACTATCTTCTCTTGTATTAACTGCTTTACATAGTTTTGTATCATCTGCAAATATCGATATTTTACTGTGTAAACCTTCTACCAGATCATTAATGAATATGTTGAAGAGAACAGGTCCCAATACTGACCCCTGCGGTACCCCACTGGTCACAGCGACCCAGTTAGAGACTATACCATTTATAACCACCCTCTGCTTTCTATCACTAAGCCAGTTACTAACCCATTTACACACATTTTCCCCCAGACCAAGCATTCTCATTTTGTGTACCAACCTCTTGTGCGGCACGGTATCAAACGCTTTGGAAAAATCGAGATATACCACGTCCAATGACTCACCGTGGTCCAGTCTATAGCTTACCTCTTCATAAAAACTGATTAGATTGGTTTGACAGGAGCGATTTCTCATAAACCCATGCTGATATGGAGTTAAACAGTTATTCTCATTGAGATAATCCAGAATAACATCCCTCAGAAACCCTTCAAATATTTTACCAACAATAGAGGTTAGACTTACTGGCCCATAATTTCCAGGTTCACTTTTAGAGCCCTTTTTGAATATTGGCACCACATTTGCTATGCGCCAGTCCTGCGGAACAGACCCTGTCGCTATAGAGTCACTAAAAATAAGAAATAATGGTTTATCTATTACATTACTTAGTTCTCTTAGTACTCGTGGGTGTATGCCATCCGGACCCGGAGATTTATCTATTTTAATCTTATTTAGCCGGTTTCGCACCTCTTCTTGGGTTAGATTGGTGACCCTTAATATAGGGTTTTCATTGTTTCTTGGGATTTCACCTAGCATTTCATTTTCCACCGTGAATACCGTGGAGAAGAAGGTGTTTAATATGTTAGCTTTTTCCTCGTCATCTACAACCATTCTTTCCTCACTATTTTTTAAGGGGCCTACATTTTCAGTTTTTATTCTTTTACTATTGATATAGTTGAAGAACAGTTTGGGATTAGTTTTACTCTCCTTAGCAATGTGCTTCTCTGTTTCCTTTTTGGCAGCTTTAATTAGTTTTTTAGATAAAGTATTTTTCTCCCTATAGTTTTTTAGAGCTTCAATGGTGCCATCCTGCTTTAGTAGTGCAAATGCTTTCTTTTTACTGTTAATTGCCTGTCTTACTTCTTTGTTTAGCCACATTGGGTTTTTCCTATTTCTAGTCCTTTTATTCCCACAAGGTATAAACCGCTTACACTGCCTATTTAGGATGTTCTTAAACATTTCCCATTTATTATCTGTATTCTCATTTCTGAGGATATTGTCCCAGTCTACCAGATTAAGGGCATCTCTAAGCTGTTCAAACTTTGCCTTCCTAAAGTTCAATGTTTTTGTGACTCCCTGACAAGTCCCCCTAGTGAAAGACAGGTGAAACTGCACAATATTGTGGTCGCTATTTCCTAAATGCCCAACCACCTGCAGATTTGTTATTCTGTCAGGTCTATTAGATAGTATTAGGTCTAAAAGTGCTGCTCCTCTGGTTGGATTCTGCACCAATTGTGAAAGATAATTTTTCTTGGTTATTAGCAAGAAACAACATTTTACATTTTAAAAGTGACCACCCGAATCACACGAAGCGCAGTATTCCATATAGTCAAATGGTGAGAATACGTAAAATCAACAATAATGAGGAAAATTATAAAACTCAGGTAGAAGAATTAAAAACACGCCTTTCAAACAGAGGATATCCAACAGATATTCTCCAACAAGCAGAAATTAGAGCAGCCAAATTATCTCAAGTTCAGCTGTTAGAAAAGGGCAAAAAAAGAAAAAACAATGGAAAAAAAAAAGATGCAAACGAATATCAAAATAAAAATCGCAGATTCACATTTACATTTAAACATAGCCCTTTAGATAGAGATATACAAACAGCAATACGAAAAAATTGGCATGTGCTGCAGAAAGACGTGGACTTTAGAAATCTCCCGGATACATGTCCTCTATTCTCATATAAAAGATCAATTAATATAGGAGACCTTGTTGTAAAAAATAAAGTATCACCACCAACAAATAATTGGTTAGCAAAAACCATACCGCAGGGTAACCACAGATGCGGCAATTGTAGCATATGCCATCTGCATAAAATTGAGAACCCCTTGCAAATAGGTATAATTGAGCATTTTGTGAAAGATTTCATAACCTGCAAGAGTAAATTTCTGGTTTATGTAATTTTCTGTCCGTGTCAACGGTTTTATATAGGTAAGACTATTAGACCTCTAACAGTCCGAATACGAGAGCATTATAACTCAATGCAGACAGGAAAGGGACGCGTGCGTTTTGTAGAACATATGGCAGAGACACATAATAGTGATCCAGATCAATTGCGGTTTGCAGGTTTGGAAATAGTTAAATGTTCACAAAACGGCGGTAATAATGACCGCCTACTGCTGCAGCGTGAAGCGAAATGGATCCTACAAACAAACGCACAGGGCCCAGGGGGTCTTAACGACAAACTTGACATGGCGGTGTTCTTATAATACATTTGTAAATGTTAATTTTGTAATATACTTGTAAATGTTCATTCTGTAATAAGAGATCTCATTGTTTTTAACTCGCACAATTGTAATTAATAGAATCAGGTGAGTCAAAAAAAAAACAAAAAAAAAAAAAAACCTTAAAAAGGAAACGACATCACCTGTTTTTAGCATGGACCTGTAGAAGCGCCGTAGCGCGAAACAGCTGTCGTCCGGTCTCTCCTCACTCCCGCTCCCTCACAGATCACTGCGTATGCCAGTTCATACTATGCATAGTATGTTTTGCTGAATAAAGAGCACACTTGGAAGAAGCGCAAGGGTGAGTGCTGCATCATTTTTCTTCTCATTATATGATATTATATTATATATTTCTTTATACAGGCTGTTTGGTAGGGGTGTTGTGCTTTGTTACATGTTTTTAATTGATTTTATATTCTGTATCTGTCTTTGCTATTTTAATAAAAATTTATACTATTTTCTGGGTATCATGTAGCAGGTGTGCACATTTATATGCATTGGCTTTCTTTTTCTTGGTCTCATTTGCTTTTGCCCATGCTTAGTGTAGCACCCTGTCTTATAATATATTCTTACTATTAGTATAGTGGTGCACCCGCTACCACTTTTGAGAAACCCCTTCACAACAGCCAACCAAGTAAACAACACTCTCCAGGGGGTAGGCGTATCAATATCCAAATCTACCATAAAGAGAAGACTGCATGAAAGTAAATACAGAAGGTTCACTGCACGGTGCAAGCCACTCATAAGCATCAAGAATAAAAAGGCTAGACTGGACTTTGCTAAAAAAAAATCTAAAAAAGCCAGCACAGTTCTGGAATAACATTCTTTGGACAGATGAAACCAAGATCAACCTCTACCAGAATGATGGAAAGAGAAAAGTATGGCGAAGTCTTGGTACTGCTCATGATCCAAAGCATACCACGTCATCTGTAAAACACGGCAGAGGCAGTGCGATGGCTTGGGCATGCACGGCTGCCAGTGGCACTGGGTCACTAGTGTTTATTGATGTGACACAGGACAGAAGCAGCCAAACTAATTTTGAGGTATTCAGAGACATACTGTGTGCTCAGATCCAGCCAAATGCAGCAAAACTGATTGGTCGTCGTTTCAGACTACAGATGGACAATTACCCAAAACATAAAGCCAGAGCAACCCAGGAGTTTATTAAAGCAAAGAAGTGGAATATTCTTGAATGGCCAAGTCAGTCACCTGATTTCAACCCAATTGTACATGCATTTCACTTGTTAAAGACTAAACCTCAGACAGAAAGGCCACAAACAAACAGCAACTGAAAACCACCACAGTGAAGGCCTGGCAGAGCATCAAAAAGGAGGAAACACAGTGTCTGGTGATGTCCATGACTTCAAGACTTCACGCAGTCTGTTGTGAATTCTGTGGCTGAATTCACTCCTGTGGTCACAAGTGGTACTGCAGCTTCTGAGCTTCCTCCCTCAGGTGTTCTGGTGAGCTCGTTAACTGCTTCATTACTTAACTCCGCCTGATGCTGCTATCCTTGCTCCTTGTCAATGTTTCAGTGTTGGATCTGAGCTTCTCCTGATTGTTCCTGTGACCTGCTGCTCTGTATAGCTAAGTGCTTTTTGCTTTTTTGTTGCTTTTTTTCTGTCCAGCTTGTCTTTTGTTTTGCTGGAAGCTCTGAGACGCAAAGGGTGTACCGCCGTGCCGTTAGTTCGGCACGGTGGTTTTTTTTTGCCCCTTTGCGTGGTTTTGCTTTAGGGTTTTTTGTAGACTGCAAAGTTCGCTTTACTGTCCTCGCTCTGTCCTAGAATATCGGGCCCCACTTTGCTGAATCTATTTCATCCCTACGTTTTGTCTTTTCATCTTACTCACAGTCATTATATGTGGGGGGCTGCCTTTTCCTTTGGGGAATTTCTCTGGGGCAAGTCAGGCCTATTTTTCTATCTTCAGGCTAGCTAGTTTCTTAGGCTGTGCCGAGTTGCCTAGGTAGTTGTTAGGCGCAATCCACAGCCGCTTTTAGTTGTGTTTAGGATAGGATCAGGTGTGCAGTCTACAGAGTTTCCACGTCTCAGAGCTCGTTCTTGTATTTTTGGGTATTTGTCAGATCACTGTGTGCGCTCTGATCGCTAAGCACACTGTGTTTCTGGATTGCCTTCATAACACCTGTCATTAGCAAACATAACAGTACAAGGAGCCAAACTAATGATTCTCAATAGAGGGAAAGAAAAAGTTCTGACATCATTTTTTTTTTTTTTTTCTGCTCTGTGTTCACTTTTTTTTTTTCCCCTAGACATTTGGGTGATTTTGGACACAGGTGTGGACATGGATATTCAGGGTCTGTGCTCTTCAATGGATAATCTCGTTATAAATGTACAAAAAATTCAAGATACTATTGATCAGAAATCTATGTTAGAACCAAGAATTCCTATTCCTGATTTGTTTTTTGGAGATAGAACTAAGTTTCTAAGTTTCAAAAATAATTGCAAGCTATTTCTGGCCTTGAAACCTCATTCTTCTGGTAATCCTATTCAACAGGTTTTGATTATTATTTCTTTTTTGCGCGGCGACCATCAAGACTGGGCATTTTCTTTTGCGACAGGAGACCCTGCATTGAGTAGTGTTGATGCGTTTTTCCTGGCGCTCGGATTGCTGTACGATGAGCCTAATTCAGTGGATCAGGCTGAGAAAAATTTGCTGGCTTTGTGCCAGGGTCAGGATGATATAGAAGTATATTGTCAGAAATTTAGGAAATGGTCAGTACTCACTCAGTGGAATGAATCTGCGCTGGCAGCTTTGTTCAGAAAGGGTCTCTCTGAGGCTCTTAAGGATGTCATGGTGGGATTTCCTATGCCTGCTGGTTTGAATGAGTCTTTGTCTTTGGCCATTCAGATCGGTCGACGCTTGCGCGAGCGTAAATCTGTGCACCATTTGGCGGTACTGCCTGAGGTTAAACCTGAGCCTATGCAGTGCGATAGGACTATGACTAGAGTTGAACGGCAGGAATACAGACGTCTGAATGGTCTGTGTTTCTACTGTGGTGATTCCACTCATGCTATTTCTGATTGTCCTAAGCGCACTAAGCGGTCCGCTAGGTCTGCCGTCATTGGTACTGTACAGTCCAAATTCCTTCTGTCCATTACCTTGATATGCTCTTTGTCGTCGTTTTCTGTCATGGCGTTTGTGGATTCAGGCGCTGCCTTGAATCTGATGGATTTGGATTATGCTAAACGTTGTGGGTTTTTCTTGGAGCCTTTGCGGTGTCCTATTCCATTGAGAGGAATTGATGCTACACCTTTGGCCAAGAATAAACCTCAATACTGGGCCCAGCTGACCATGTGCATGGCTCCTGCACATCAGGAAGTTATTCGCTTTCTGGTGTTGCATAATCTGCATGATGTGGTCGTGTTGGGGTTGCCATGGCTACAAACCCATAATCCAGTATTGGATTGGAATTCCATGTCGGTATCCAGCTGGGGTTGTCAGGGGGTACATGGTGATGTTCCATTTTTGTCGATTTCGTCATCCACCCCTTCTGAGGTCCCAGAGTTCTTGTCTGATTATCAGGATGTATTTGAAGAGCCCAAGTCCGATGCTCTACCTCCGCATAGGGATTGTGATTGTGCTATCAATTTGATTCCTGGTAGTAAATTCCCTAAAGGTCGATTATTTAATTTATCCGTGCCCGAACACGCCGCTATGCGCAGTTATGTGAAGGAATCCCTGGAGAAGGGACATATTCGCCCATCGTCATCACCACTGGGAGCAGGGTTCTTCTTTGTAGCCAAGAAGGATGGTTCGCTGAGACCGTGTATTGATTACCGCCTTCTTAATAAGATCACTGTTAAATTTCAGTATCCCTTGCCATTGTTATCTGACTTGTTTGCTCGGATTAAGGGGGCTAGTTGGTTCACTAAGATAGATCTTCGTGGTGCGTATAATCTGGTGAGAATCAGGCAAGGAGATGAATGGAAAACTGCATTCAATACGCCCGAGGGTCATTTTGAGTATCTAGTGATGCCGTTCGGACTTGCCAATGCTCCATCTGTGTTTCAGTCTTTTATGCATGACATCTTCCGTGAGTATCTGGATAAATTCCTGATTGTTTACTTGGATGACATTTTGATCTTCTCAGATGATTGGGAGTCTCATGTGAAGCAGGTCAGAATGGTTTTTCAGGTCCTGCGTGCTAACTCTTTGTTTGTGAAGGGATCAAAGTGTCTCTTCGGTGTGCAGAAAGTTTCATTTTTGGGGTTCATCTTTACCCCTTCTACTATCGAGATGGATCCAGTTAAGGTCCAAGCCATCCAGGATTGGATTCAGCCGACATCTCTGAAAAGTCTGCAAAAGTTCCTGGGCTTTGCTAATTTTTATCGTCGCTTCATCTGTAATTTTTCTAGCATTGCCAAACCATTGACCGATTTGACCAAGAAGGGTGCTGATTTGGTTAATTGGTCTTCTGCTGCTGTGGAAGCTTTTCAGGAGTTGAAGCGTCGTTTTTGTTTTGCCCCTGTGTTGTCAGCCAGATGTTTCTCTTCCGTTCCAGGTCGAGGTTGATGCTTCTGAGATTGGAGCAGGGGCGGTTTTGTCACAGAGAGGTTCTGATTGCTCAGTGATGAAACCATGTGCTTTCTTTTCCAGGAAGTTTTCGCCCGCTGAGCGTAATTATGATGTGGGCAATCGAGAGTTGCTGGCCATGAAGTGGGCATTCGAGGAGTGGCGTCATTGGCTTGAAGGAGCTAAGCATCGCGTGGTGGTATTGACTGATCATAAGAACTTGACTTATCTCGAGTCTGCCAAGCGCTTGAATCCTAGACAGGCCCGTTGGTCGTTATTTTTTGCCCGCTTCGACTTTGTGATTTCGTACCTTCCGGGCTCTAAAAATGTGAAGGCGGATGCTCTGTCTAGGAGTTTTGTGCCCGACTCTCCGGGTTTATCTGAGCCAGCGGGTATCCTCAAGGAAGGAGTCATTGTGTCTGCCATCTCCCCTGATTTGCGGCGGGTGTTGCAAAAATTTCAGGCGAATAAACCTGATCGTTGTCCAGCAGAGAAACTGTTCGTCCCTGATAGGTGGACTAATAAACTTATCTCTGAACTTCATTGTTCGGTGTTGGCTGGTCATCCTGGAATCTTTGGTACCAGAGAGTTAGTGGCTAGATCCTTCTGGTGGCCATCTCTGTCATGGGATGTACGTACTTTTGTGCAGTCCTGTGGGATTTGTGCTAGGGCTAAGCCCTGCTGTTCTCGTGCCAGTGGGTTGCTTTTGCCCTTGCCGGTCCCAAAGAGGCCTTGGACACATATTTCGATGGATTTCATTTCTGACCTTCCCGTTTCTCAAAAGATGTCAGTCATTTGGGTGGTCTGTGATCGCTTTTCTAAAATGGTCCATCTGGTGCCCTTGGCTAAATTGCCTTCCTCCTCTGATTTGGTACCTTTGTTCTTTCAGCATGTGGTTCGGTTGCATGGCATTCCTGAGAATATTGTTTCTGACAGAGGTTCCCAGTTTGTTTCAAGGTTTTGGCGAGCCTTTTGTGGTAGGATGGGCATTGACCTATCCTTTTCCTCGGCTTTCCATCCTCAGACTAATGGCCAGACCGAACGAACCAATCAGACCTTGGAAACATATCTGAGATGTTTTGTTTCTGCAGACCAGGATGATTGGGTGTCCTTTTTGCCGTTGGCTGAGTTCGCCCTTAATAATCGGGCCAGCTCGGCTACCTTGGTTTCTCCATTTTTTTTGCAATTCTGGGTTCCATCCTCGTTTCTCTTCAGGACAGGTTGAGTCTTCGGACTGTCCTGGTGTGGATTCTGTGGTGGATAGGTTGCAGCAGATCTGGACTCAGGTAGTGGACAATTTGATCTTGTCCCAGGAGAAAGCTCAACTTTTCGCTAATCGCAGACGCCGTGTGGGTCCCCGACTTCGTGTTGGGGATCTGGTTTGGTTATCTTCTCGTCATATTCCTATGAAGGTTTCCTCTCCTAAATTTAAACCTCGTTTTATTGGTCCGTATAGGATTTCTGAGGTTCTCAATCCTGTGTCTTTTCGTTTGACCCTCCCAGACTCCTTTTCCATACATAATGTATTCCATAGGTCGTTGTTGCGGAGATACGTGGCACCTATGGTTCCATCTGTTGAGCCTCCTGCCCCGGTTTTGGTGGAGGGGGAATTGGAGTATATTGTGGAGAAGATTTTGGATTCTCGTGTTTCTAGACGGAAACTCCAGTATCTGGTTAAATGGAAGGGTTATGGTCAGGAAGATAATTCCTGGGTTTTTGCCTCTGATGTTCATGCTTCCGATCTTGTTCGTGCCTTTCATGCGGCTCATCCTGGTCGGCCTGGGGGCTCTGGTGAGGGTTCGGTGACCCCTCCTCAAGGGGGGGGTACTGTTGTGAATTCTGTGGCTGAATTCACTCCTGTGGTCACAAGTGGTACTGCAGCTTCTGAGCTTCCTCCCTCAGGTGTTCTGGTGAGCTCGTTAACTGCTTCATTACTTAACTCCGCCTGATGCTGCTATCCTTGCTCCTTGTCAATGTTTCAGTGTTGGATCTGAGCTTCTCCTGATTGTTCCTGTGACCTGCTGCTCTGTATAGCTAAGTGCTTTTTGCTTTTTTGTTGCTTTTTTTCTGTCCAGCTTGTCTTTTGTTTTGCTGGAAGCTCTGAGACGCAAAGGGTGTACCGCCGTGCCGTTAGTTCGGCACGGTGGTTTTTTTTTGCCCCTTTGCGTGGTTTTGCTTTAGGGTTTTTTGTAGACTGCAAAGTTCGCTTTACTGTCCTCGCTCTGTCCTAGAATATCGGGCCCCACTTTGCTGAATCTATTTCATCCCTACGTTTTGTCTTTTCATCTTACTCACAGTCATTATATGTGGGGGGCTGCCTTTTCCTTTGGGGAATTTCTCTGGGGCAAGTCAGGCCTATTTTTCTATCTTCAGGCTAGCTAGTTTCTTAGGCTGTGCCGAGTTGCCTAGGTAGTTGTTAGGCGCAATCCACAGCCGCTTTTAGTTGTGTTTAGGATAGGATCAGGTGTGCAGTCTACAGAGTTTCCACGTCTCAGAGCTCGTTCTTGTATTTTTGGGTATTTGTCAGATCACTGTGTGCGCTCTGATCGCTAAGCACACTGTGTTTCTGGATTGCCTTCATAACACCTGTCATTAGCAAACATAACAGCAGTCATTGCCAACAAAGGGTTTTCAACCAAGTACTAAAAATGAACATTTTATTTAAAATTATTGAATCTGTTAAATTACTTTTGGTCCCTTTAAAAACAGGGTGGCACATGTTAAGAGGCTGAAACTCCTAAACCCTTAATCCAATTCTAATGTGGATACCCTCAAATGAAAGCTTAAAGTCTGAACTTCAACTGCATCTGAATTGTTTTGTTTAAAATTCATTGTGGTAATGTCTATAACCAAAATTAGAAAAAAATGTTATCTCTATCCAAATATATATGGACCTAACTGTATCCACTCAGTCAATGAAACATGGGTATTCTATTTGGTTTTGTGATTTCCAGTGCAAACGTGTGTTCTGTCCCCACATGAGGCGAATGGAGGTGTAGTTGACTAATAAGGGTTGTGAGAGAAAGAATTGTACCTTCAGTATTTTCCTCGATACGAGGCAGACAGGACCAATACTGCTCAGCGTCCGAAGAGATGATGTACACCAGGGATTGTGCAGTCCAGACTTGTTTATTTAGAAATCTGGACATACAGCGTATAACTGGTAATACAGTACTTTCTCCAGAAATGCAGGTGTAGACAAGGTACAGTAAGATGTAGCACCAAGTATGACTGCAAGTGTGAGCATCAAAAGGTCAAAAGACTGATGCCTTCCTACGCCCGTTTAAAGCGTGTCCTCTCACAACAGCATGAAACTGAAAATGAAATGGCTGCCAGAGGAAGAGAAGACTTGACCCCTGAACCAAAAGTGAAATACATGCCCATAAGAATAAATGAATAACAAGCTGCCAGACGGAAAAAGGCCATTGGGTGGCAGCAGAGTAAACTATAACAACATAATAAAATATAACAACATACATGGAACAGCACACTCCCCGTCTGAAATTCCATAAGGGATTTCACTATATTAATATCCTTGAGATAAAGTCCAACAACCTAGAAAATGAAACCAAACATGCATGCAATGCAATAACAAAAACTTTAAACAAGATAAGACATTAATTTAAGTCAGTTCCTGAGATAATCCAAAGGAAAACTCATCTTCGGATCAGAGAAGCCGCACTAGGCCAAGCTATCTTCGACCCAACTGTAATCCAATGGACAAATACTAGTGCAGTGTTCTGTTCATAGTTTATCCTACCGGAATGTCCTCAGTATAGAGTGGCTTTTGGCAGATGTGCCAACCATGACAGTCTTTGTCTCCATGTGAATTGTGATAAGATCTCGCAATGTCGACTAACCTTGCGATAGTCTTGAGGAGTTTCATCAAATTGGAGAAGCGTTTGAAGCGTTGGCAACCGAGGGTGGAGGTTGGTTTAGCGTTCGTGGCCAGAGCACTGACCTCAGAGCGGACTTCTGGATCATCGTCCGGATCCTGGATGCTGAAGACTTCCTGGAAACATTCACTTCCCTTCTGTTCCAGCAGAAACTTTGGACCTGAAAGCCAAGAAGAGTTAGCAAAGGAATTTATAGACATAGGTCTAGTGGCATGGTCGACTGGATTAAATTCAGATGGGATATAGTGCCACTGTTCAGGTTTGGTAGACCTTCTTATTCTCTCAATGCGGTTACAGACGTACACGTAGAAGCGCCTTGTTTGGTTGTAGATGTAACCTAAGACAACTTTACTGTCACTGTAGTATTGTACATCATCTATATGAGTGTCCAGCTCATGCTGAATAAAGTCTGCAAGTTCTACTGCAAGCACAGTCCCACAGAGTTGAAGCCTGGGAATAGTAATGTGGTCAGGCTTGGGAGCCAACTTAGCCTTGCCGAAAACAAACTCAAGATGATCTTGATTGTCGGATCCCGTTACCTTCAGGTAGGCAACAGCTGCAATGGCCTCCGTGAATGCATCCGAGAACACATGGTGTTCCGTCCTAGTGGTAGCAGCAAGTGAGATTCCAGCGTAGCATCTCGGTATGTGGATTTCATCCAAAGCACACAAAGACTGCTTCCAGGTTTCCCATTTTGGTTCCTTATCAGGAGGTAGAGGGGCATACCAGTCCTTGACGGTTTCGGAAAGCTGTCTCAGAAGAGATTTACCTTGTATGGTAATTGGTGGTACAAATCTCAGTGGGTCATATAGGCTATTTACCACTGACAGGACACCACGTTTAGTGAACGGTTTGTCTGCACAGTTGATTTGGAAACCGAAGGTGTCGGCTGACAGGTTCCACCCCAGGCCTAAGTGTTGTGAATTCCGCTCTTGGGCTCCCTCCGGTGGTTGTAAGTGGCACTTTTGTGAGTTCTGCTCTTGGGCTCCCTCCGGTGGTTTTAAGTGGAATGGCTGCTCCTTGGATTTAGCAGTCAGCAGCTGCTTCCACTGATTGTCTATTCTGCTCGGCTATTTAGCCTGGCTCTTTCCTTCAGCTTGTGCCACTTGTCAATGGTTCCTGGTAGGATTCACATCTCTTTGGATTTCCCTGTTATCCTGACCAGTTCAGCAAAGCTAAGTCCTTGCTTGCTCTTTTCTGTCCACAGGTTGTGGACTTATCCGTTCTGTGCTTTCTATGTTTGTCCAGCTTGTCAGTATGAATTCATTCTGTGTAGCTGGAAGCTCTGGGAAGCAGATTTACCCTCCACACCTTTAGTCAGGTGTGGAGATTTTTGTAAACTCTGTGTGGATTTTTTGTAGTGTTTTATACTGACCGCACAGTATTCCATCCTGTCCTATCTCTATCTAGCTAGACTGGCCTCCTGTGCTCATCCTGGTTTCATTCTGTGTATGTCTTTTCCCTCTCCACTCACAGTCATTACTTGTGGGGGGCTATCTATCCTTTGGGGATTTTCTCTGAGGCAAGATAGTTTTCCTGTTTCTATCTTTAGGGGTAGTTAGTTCTCAGGCTGTGACGAGGTGCCTAGGGAGTGTCAGGAGCATCCCACGGCTACTTCTAGTGATATGTTGAGCTTAGGGACTGCGGTCAGTACAGGTACCACTTCCTTCAGAGCTCGTCCCATGTTGCTCCTAAACCACCAGATCATAACACCTAAGCTTCTCTGCACAGGCAGACGGTCTGATCCTAGGTCTTTGTCCTTGAATCCAGGTGCATGGTCACTTGACTCAAAGGCTCTCATGACAGCCAGGCTGTTTGAAGCAATTTTGTGCAGTCTAAGCTTTGCTCGGTACAGCGTATGTTGGGTCCTTTTAAGTAGGTCAATTGCCACTTCTTCTGTGGGTAGAGATTTAAGTCCATCATCTACGTAGAAGTCTTTCTCTACAAAGTCTCTGGCATCTGTTCCATACTCGGACTCTCCTTCTAGTGCGGTTCTCCGCAGGCCATATGTTGCCACTGAGGGTGAAGGACTGTTCCCGAATACGTGCACCCGCATGCGATACTCCACCATCTCTTTGCTGGGGTCATTGCCCTTGTACCACAGGAACCTGAGGAAATTCCTGTGGTCCTCTCGGACTATGAAACAGTGGAACATCTGTTCAATGTCAGCGGTGATGGCAATGGGCTCTTTCCTGATCCTCATCAACACTCCTACTGTTTGTCAGATTAGGACCTGTGAGGAGGACATCGTTGAGAGATACGCCTTGATGTTTGGCGCTTGAATCAAAGACAACTCTAATTTGTTTAGGTTTCTTCGGGTGATATACTCCAAATGAGGGTAGGTACCAGCACTCCTCGTTTTCCCTTAAGGGAGGTGCTGGCTCCGCATGGTTGTTATGGAATATTTTGCCCATAAAGGTGACGATGTGTTCTTTCATCTCCGGTTTATTGCTTAGTGTGCGCTGGAGAGAGTTGAATCTGGACAAGGCTTGTTCACGATTGTTCGGGAGCCTTACCCTGGTAGCCCGGAAGGGTAGGGAAAAAACCCAATGATTAGTCTCGTCCTTAAGGAACTCATTATCCATTATCCTGATGAATTCCTTGTCTTCCATAGACGGGGCTACTTTGTTGTCATCCTTAGTTGTACGAAACACCAATCTTCCCAAGTCGTCTGCATAGGGAGAAGGGATAACATCAGGCTGCTGTACAGGATCTGGAAGCTTTTCCTTCACCTCATAGTGATGAGGACATGGTTTGCAGAAAGTTGTGCGCCCGTCTCGGCGTATGTAGGTCTTAAAGGAATGGACTCCTGTTTGGTCCAAGCATACATTTCCTATGAGTACCCACCCCAAGTCAAGTCTCTGGGCGTAGGGGGCATAGTCTGGACCATTACACTGTTGGCGGACCTTATGTATCCTCAAATTGTCTCTGCCGAGCAGAAGTAGGATTTCAGCATCTGTGTTCAAAGGTGGGATAACGCTGGCTAGGTGCCTTAAGTGTGGTTGGTGGAAAGCAGCTTCCGGGGTAGGGATCTCAACCCTTTGGTCTGGTATTTGATCGCATTCGATTAGCGTAGGTAGGGGTATTTCTACGTCTCCATTGACAGGAGAAGCAATGAAACCTTGTGCTCTTCTTCCGCTAGTCTCTATGCGCCCCGAGCAAGTATTCAGAGTGTAGGGCATTGCTGGTCCCTTGATTCTAAAGGCTTCAAAGAACTTAGGTCCAGCTAGGGATCGATTGCTCTGATCGTCAATGATGGCATACATTTTTACTGCCTTCTATGGTTGCCCTTCTGGATAGACTCTGATTAGGCATATCCTGGCACAGCATTTAGCACTTTGATTCTCCCCACATACCTCTGAACATAAGCAGGAAACAGCTGTGGTGGACTTGGCGTGATTCTGTGGCTCCCTGCCGTGGCTTGTAGTGGGACTAGAGGTAACTGCGACTGCTGGATCACTGGTGGCTGAGACTGGGTGCAAGGCTGATGGGTGTCTGTCACTGTGACACTCTTCACACTTAATGGCAGATTTACAGTCCTTGGCCATGTGTTCTGATGAAGCGCAGCACTTGAAACATACCCCAAGTTCGCTGAGGATTTTCTTGCGCTCCTGCATGGTTTTCGACCTGAAGCCTCTACATTTGTTCAGTGAGTGTGGTCTTTTGTGAATAGGACACTCACGATTGAAAGACTTATCCCTCGATGGAAGTGTTCTGCTTATCGGCAGGTACTGCAGGTACTGCAGGTGATGGCAGGTTAGTCTTTCTGACGCTTACACTGTTCCTCGCGTCTATGTGCGACGCTTTCATACCTTGATGAAGGTGTTGCTGGAGCTGCAGTGTTAGACTCCAGGAAGTCGAGGCTAGGGTCGTTGGCTTGTTCGTCAATGAACTTGCAGAACTGAATGAATGGAGGAAAGGTGACGTCATGTGACCTTTTATACCTGGAGATGCACACTGCCCACTTCTCTTGCAGACTATGTGGCAGCTTTGAGATGATTGGGTTCATCCCATGGGCAGTGTCCAGGTAGCACAGTCCAGACAGACCAGGGTCTCTTTTAGCAAGTTCCAGCTCCATAAGCAGATCACTTAAGTCCAGAAGTTTGTGGGCTTCCTTAAGGTTGATCCATGGAACGTTCTGCAGTCTCTTGAATAGGGACTTTTCTATGGCTTCAGCGCTGCCGTAGGTTCTTTCGAGTCTCTGCCAGGCCGCAGCGAGACCTGCTTCAGCTTGCCCCACATAGACGGTCCTAAGACTCTTGATACGGTTTGTGGATTCAAGACCCAACCATTTTACCATGAGGTTGAACTCCTGCTCCGCGGATAGGTTGAGATCAGCAATGGTGGCCTTGAAGGTTGCTTTCCAGGCTCTGTAGTTCTCCGCACGGTCGTCGAATTTTGAGAGGCTAGTGCTGATTAGCTCCCTGCTCACCATGAACCTGGCAAACTCGGACATGTCTGATCCTTCACTCCTTGTTACCATAGTAGCTTGTGGTGCCCCTTCGGTGTATAAGCTGTGTGGCGTGGAAGGGTGAATTGTTCCCGGGTAGAATGATGTTACTGCAGGGTTGAGCTGTGGTTTAACCTCTGGAGATTCTGATGACTGCTGCTTGAACTGTGGAGGCAGGCTGGAGTGTGCCTTGCGGTCGTCTTGCGGTGATGACTGCTCCAGAGGGGGTACATCACGGCATTGGTCTTGGGTCTCCGTAGGGGCTGTGGGTTATACTGGCACCATAGGTTGGACTGACTTGGACGTTTCTGCAATGTTGGGTTGAACGTCGCTGGAGAAGGTGTGCGCTGCAGGTATCTGTTTCTGCACATAGTCTCTGGTACAAACAGCTGGGTCGTCTTCTTCCTGTGGTTGCTGGCAAATTGGGTCGAGGTTTTGCTTTAATGCTTGCTCGAGTATTTTTACTTCAGCTAGTGCGATTTCTTCCTCCATCTCTGTTTGAAGAATCTTTGCTTGAGCCTCTCTTTCTGCTTTCCTGGCTTCTGCTTTTGCCTCTGCTTCTGCTTTTGCCTCTGCTTCAAGAATCTTTGCTCGGGCCTCTGCTTTCTTTTCTGTGTATGAACGTCTTAGTTTGGATCGTTCTGCGTTTAAACGGGCCTCTAGAATTCTGTCGCTGAGGGCTGAAGTTCTTGAGCAGGATGATTTGTATGACCGAACAGTGTTTAGATGAGGCTGACCTGTGCGATCTAGTTTTTTGCAGATGGGCGATACGAAGCTCCGCTTTATCTTTGGCATCTTGCACAGCGGCGTCCCTTTCTCTGTCTGTGGAAACTGCCTTGCTTAACTCTGATAGGGCTTCGTCGATTTTAAAGTCTTTTAGGAAGGCGGCGTACTTTGCGGACAGTCTCTTGTATCTGCCGTGGGCCGCGTCTAGCTGTCTTATAGTGTCCTGTAAACTCACTACATCATCTTTGTGGCGTTGGATGCTTGACATGAGGGAGGCAACTCGTTCCCATAGGTCATCCAGGTTGTCATTGATCTCATCCCTTGTGGAATGGTAATTCTCGAGGACCTTTAGTGTTGGCTAGATGGAGCGTACTGGTCGTGCATCTGGGTCTGCTGCGGAAGCAGTCACTGCTTCCCGGTCTTCATAATGGACCGTATCGGGTTGTATTTTCTCTGTTTCAGCATTGGGGAACTGCGTAAGGTCCTTTTCAGCCATTTTGATTAAAGGTGCTCTGTCTCTTTAAGAAACTGAACTTTTGAATTGGGGGCTGGAAATCTGTCATGATTCCAATGGCAGGGAATCACAAAAGGACAAGCACCAATGAGCTCTAGGGTGATGGAACCTGAGCTGACCGCGACCCTAAACCTGAACACACAAATAACAATAGCCGGGGAACGTGCCTATGTTGATCCTAGACGTCTCGCACCAGCCGAAGATCTAACTTCCCCTATTAGAAGAAACACAGACCTCTCTTGCCTCCAGAGAAATACCCCACAGAAATAGCAGCCCCCCACATATAATGACGGTGAAATGAGAGGAAGGCACATACACAGTATGAAATCAGATTCAGCAAAATCAGGCCCGCTAAAACTAGATAGCAGAGGATACAAACGTAAACTGCGCGGTCAGCAAAAAACCCTTCAAAAAACCATCCTGTAATTACTTGAACTCATGTTCCAACTCATGGAACATGAGGAGCAATTACAGCCCGCTAGAGCAACCAGCAGCAAAGAAACAATTATATGCAAGCTGGACAAGACAAAAATAAATCAAAACGTGGAACAAGAAAATCAAAAACTTAGCTTGTCCTGAAGATTACTGAAGCCAGAAGCTGAGGTAACAAAACACTCTGATAACCTTGATAGCCGGCGGGGAAATGACAAGAAAGCCCGGTTAAATAGGAAACTCCCAAATCCTAATAGAACAGGTGGACACCAGAGACAGCAGAACACAAATCACCCAGTACCATCAGTAACCACCAGAGGGAGCCCAAAAACAGAACTCACAACAGTACCCCCCCCTTGAGGAGGGGTCACCGAACCCTCACGAGAACCACCAGGGCGACCAGGATGAGCCCTATGAAAAGCGCGGACCAAATCATCAGCATGAACATCAGAGGCAACCACCCAAGAATTATCCTCCTGACCATAACCCTTCCACTTGACCAAATATTGGAGTTTCCGTCTGGAAACACGAGAATCCAAGATCTTCTCCACAACATACTCCAATTCTCCCTCCACCAGCACCGGAGCAGGAGGCTCAGGCGAAGGAACAACAGGTACCTCATACCTCCGCAACAACGACCGATGGAACACATTATGAATAGCAAACGATGCCGGGAGATCCAAACGAAACGACACAGGGTTAAGAATTTCCAAGATCCTATAAGGACCGATGAACCGAGGCTTGAACTTAGGAGAAGAGACCTTCATAGGAACAAAACGAGAAGACAACCACACCAAGTCCCCAACACGAAGTCGAGGACCCACGCGGCGACGGCGATTAGCAAACTGCTGAGCCTTCTCCTGGGACAACTTCAAATTGTCCACCACATGACTCCAAATCTGATGCAACCTATCCACCACCATGTCCACTCCAGGACAATCAGAAGGCTCCACCTGACCAGAGGAAAAACGAGGATGAAACCCCGAATTACAAAAGAAAGGAGAAACCAAGGTAGCAGAACTAGCCCGATTATTAAGGGCAAACTCGGCCAGCGGCAAAAAGGTAACCCAGTCATCCTGATCAGCAGAAACAAAACACCTCAAATAAGTTTCCAAGGTCTGATTAGTTCGCTCCGTCTGGCCATTCGTCTGAGGGTGGAATGCAGACGAAAAGGACAAATCAATGCCCATCTTAGCACAGAACGTCCGCCAAAATCTAGACACAAACTGGGATCCCCTGTCAGAAACGATGTTCTCCGGAATCCCATGCAAACGAACCACGTTCTGGAAAAACAGAGGGCCCAACTCAGAGGAGGAAGGCAACTTAGGCAAGGGTACAAGATGAACCATTTTAGAAAAGCGGTCACACACAACCCAGATGACGGACATTTTTTGAGAGACAGGGAGATCCGAAATAAAGTCCATGGAAATGTGCGTCCAAGGTCTCTTCGGGATAGGCAAAGGTGACAACAATCCACTGGCTCGAGAACAGCAAGGCTTAGCCCGAGCACAAACCTCACAAGACTGCACAAAAGAACGCACATCCCTAGACAAGGAAGGCCACCAAAAAGACCTGGCCACCAAGTCTCTAGTACCAAATATTCCAGGATGACCTGCCAACGCAGAAGAATGGACCTCAGAGATGACTCTACTGGTCCAGCTATCCGGAACAAACAGTCTCTCAGGCGGACAACGATCAGGTTTACCCGCCTGAAACTCCTGCAAAGCACGTCGCAAGTCTGGGAAGACGGCCGACAAAATCACCCCATCCCTAAGGATATCAGTGGGCTCAGAATTTCCAGGGGAGTCAGGCACAAAACTCCTAGAAAGAGCATCCGCCTTCACATTCTTTGAACCTGGCAGGTATGAAACCACAAAATTGAAACGAGAGAAAAACAGTGACCAACGAGCCTGTCTAGGTTTCAGACGCCTGGCAGACTCAAGGTAAATCAGATTTTTGTGATCAGTCAAGACCACCACACGATGTCTAGCACCCTCCAGCCAATGACGCCACTCCTCAAATGCCCACTTCATGGCCAAAAGTTCCCGATTACCCACATCATAATTCCGCTCAGCGGGCGAAAATTTTCTAGAAAAGAACGCACATGGCTTCATCACCGAGCAATCGGAGCTTCTCTGTGACAAAACCGCCCCCGCTCCAATCTCGGAAGCATCAACCTCAACTTGGAAAGGAAGCGAAACATCAGGCTGACGCAACACAGGAGCAGAAGAAAACCGGCGTTTAAGTTCCTGAAAGGCCTCCACAGCCGCAGGAGACCAATCAGCAACATCAGCACCCTTCTTAGTCAAATCCGTCAAAGGCTTAACAACACTAGAAAAATTAGTTATAAAACGACGATAGAAATTAGCAAAGCCCAAGAACTTCTGCAGACTCTTAAGAGATGCAGGCTGCGTCCAGTCACAAATAGCCCGAACCTTGACGGGATCCATCTCAATAGTAGAAGGGGAAAAAATATACCCCAAGAAAGAAATCTTCTGGACTCCAAAGAGACACTTTGAGCCCTTTACAAACAAGGAATTAGCCCGCAGGACCTGAAACACCTTCCTGACCTGCTGAACATGAGACTCCCAGTCATCAGAAAAAAACAAAATATCATCCAAATACACAATCATAAATTTATCCAGATATTCACGGAAAATATCGTGCATAAAGGACTGGAAGACTGAAGGAGCATTAGAAAGTCCGAAAGGCATTACCAAATACTCAAAATGGCCCTCAGGCG
Organism: Ranitomeya imitator; assembly: GCF_032444005.1. NCBI lineage: Eukaryota > Metazoa > Chordata > Amphibia > Anura > Dendrobatidae > Ranitomeya > Ranitomeya imitator. The sequence goes on along the minus strand of NC_091284.1, from coordinate 417,517,937 downwards.
TATTAAATGCGGTTTTCCACTCATCACCTTGCTTTATTCGTATAAGATTATACGCACCCCGGAGATCAATCTTAGTGAACCATTTAGCCCCCCTAATGCAAGCAAACAAATCAGTCAACAAAGGCAAAGGATACTGATATTTTACGGTAATCTTATTCAAAAGACGATAATCTATACAAGGTCTCAAGGACCCATCTTTCTTGGCCACGAAAAAAAAACCTGCTCCCAAAGGGGACGAAGATGGACGGATATGTCCCTTTTCCAAGGACTCCTTAACATAATCCCGCATAGCAGTATGCTCTGGCACTGACAGATTGAACAAATGACCTTTAGGAAATTTACTACCAGGAATTAAATCTATAGCACAATCGCAATCCCTGTGAGGAGGAAGCGAACTGAGCTTAGGCTCCTCAAAAACATCCCGATAATCCGACAAAAATACAGGAACCTCAGAAGGAGTAGATGAAGCGATAGAAATCGGAGGTGCATCATCATGAACCCCCTGACATCCCCAGCTTAACACAGACATTGTTTTCCAGTCAAGGACTGGATTATGAGTTTGTAACCATGGCAGACCAAGTACTAGAACATCATGTAAATTATACAACACCAGGAAGCGAATCACCTCCTGATGAACGGGAGTCATACGCATGGTCACTTGTGTCCAGTACTGAGGTTTATTCATAGCTAAAGGTGTAGAGTCAATTCCCTTCAAAGGAATAGGGACTTCCAGAGGCTCAAGACTAAACCCACATCGCTTGGCAAATGACCAATCCATAAGACTCAGGGCAGCACCTGAATCTACATAGGCATCGACGGAAATGGATGATAATGAGCAAATCAGAGTCACAGACAGAATGAACTTAGACTGTAACGTACTAATGGCAACAGACTTATCAACCTTTTTTGTGCGTTTAGAGCATGCTGATATAACATGAGCTGAATCACCACAATAAAAGCACAACCCATTTTTCCGCCTATAGTTTTGCCGTTCACTTCTAGACTGAACTCTATCACATTGCATTGTCTCAAGTGCCTGTTCAGAAGACACCGCCAAATGGTGCACAGGTTTGCGCTCCCGTAAACGCCGATCAATCTGAATAGCCATAGTCATAGACTCATTCAGACCCGTAGGCGCAGGGAACCCCACCATAACATCTTTAATGGCCTCAGAAAGGCCATCTCTGAACTTTGCAGCCAGGGCGCACTCATTCCACTGAGTAAGCACTGACCATTTCCGAAATTTTTGACAATATATTTCTGCTTCATCTTGCCCCTGAGAGAGAGCTAATAAAGCTTTTTCAGCCTGAATCTCTTGGTTAGGTTCCTCATAGAGCAAACCCAATGCCAGAAAAAACGCATCCACATTAAGCAACGCAGGATCCCCTGGTGCCAATGCAAATGCCCAATTTTGAGGGTCACCCCGCAGGAAAGATATAATAATCTTAACCTGCTGAGCAGGGTCTCCAGAAGAGCGAGATTTCAAAGAAAGGAACAGCTTGCAATTGTTCCTAAAATTCAGAAAACTAGATCTATCTCCAGCCAAGAACTCTGGAATAGGAATTCTAGGTTCAGACATAGGAGCATGTACAACAAAATCTTGTATATTTTGAACCTTTGCAGCAAGATTATTCAAGCTGGAAGCTAAACTCTGGACGTCCATGATAAACAGCTAAGGTCAGAGCCATTCAAGGATTAAGAGGAGGAAAAAAAAAAAAAAAAAATCAGCCAGGCTGCAATTAGGGCTAGGCAGCAAAAAAAAAAAAAAACTTCCTCAGACTACTTTTCCTCCTACTTCAGCCCAAACATTTTGGGCCGGCTATACTGTCATGATTCCAATGGCAGGGAATCACAAAAGGACAAGCACCAACGAGCTCTAGGGTGATGGAACCTGAGCTGACCGCGACCCTAAACCTGAACACACAAATAACAATAGCCGGGGAACGTGCCTACGTTGATCCTAGACGTCTCGCACCAGCCGAAGATCTAACTTCCCCTATTAGAAGAAACACAGACCTCTCTTGCCTCCAGAGAAATACCCCACAGAAATAGCAGCCCCCCACATATAATGACGGTGAAATGAGAGGAAGGCACATACACAGTATGAAATCAGATTCAGCAAAATCAGGCCCGCTAAAACTAGATAGCAGAGGATACAAACGTAAACTGCGCGGTCAGCAAAAAACCCTTCAAAAAACCATCCTGTAATTACTTGAACTCATGTTCCAACTCATGGAACATGAGGAGCAATTACAGCCCGCTAGAGCAACCAGCAGCAAAGAAACAATTATATGCAAGCTGGACAAGACAAAAATAAATCAAAACGTGGAACAAGAAAATCAAAAACTTAGCTTGTCCTGAAGATTACTGAAGCCAGAAGCTGAGGTAACAAAACACTCTGATAACCTTGATAGCCGGCGGGGAAATGACAAGAAAGCCCGGTTAAATAGGAAACTCCCAAATCCTAATAGAACAGGTGGACACCAGAGACAGCAGAACACAAATCACCCAGTACCATCAGTAACCACCAGAGGGAGCCCAAAAACAGAACTCACAACAGAAATCACAGTGCAGCTTAGTTGCGACCCCCTGATAAGATTCCCAAGGTTTTTTTTGAGAATTGTGGGGTTCTGCAGTCCCACAATTTGCAGCAATGTGGTATAATACACAGAGAGTCTCTATGCACAATGCGGTCTGAGGTAATGCTGCAGGAGATTTCTTAGCAGAGCAGGGCTACAGTATGTGAGCAGGCAGAGCGTGTGCAGAGGCGTAGCTAGAGCTTTTGCCGCCCGGGGCTGTTCCTGAGTTTGGCGCCCCCCCCCCCCCCTCGGCTCAATACACACAAAGGTTACCAAAAATAGTTTTCCTGTTCTGTAGAACTTAAACTGGGCCTAATGGTGTCACCCCCACATGCCAAACCTGTGACTTTTAATTAATTAATATCAGAGAGAACAAATGACCACCATACACAACACAATCCACTATACCAAGACCAATAATATCACATACAGGAAGAAACACCACCACACCATGACCAGACCATATAGTGACTGAATAATACTATATACAAGGGACAAATACCGCCACACCATGACCAGATCACATATTACCACCACTTGGTGACCAAATAGCACATACAAGGGACAAATACCACAACACCATTTCCAGACCACATATTACCACCACATAGTGACTGAATACTACAATACTGATCAGTAATAAAAAAAACAAAAAACAAACAAACACAATACTATCACTATAAGTGCCAGTATTCACAGGAGATCTGTACTTAGTATGCAGTGTCTGTGTAGAGGTAATACAAAGATCACTGGTGGTATTATACACAGGAGCTCTGTATATAATGTATAGGTAATACAGTGATCACTGGTGACATTGTACACAGGACCGCTGTGTATAGTGTCAGTGTATAGGTAACACTGACTCACCAGTGACGTCTCTAGGTGAAGTCCTTCATCTTTCATCCAGCACAGACCGCCATCATTTCTTCCAGCCAGGACTCGTTTCTGCAGGAAATAACACAGTTATCTCGAGCTCCGCTTGCAGAACACATTACTTAATTTTTAACAACTTCTACATTACACCACATGAAGAAGGCGACATAGTATCACTCTACACAGTAACAGGACCGCCCCCCATTTAAAACAGTATACTAAAAAAATAAAATAAATACATCACTGCAGTAATAATATCCCTTAATTAGCCCCTATGGTAATAATATTCCCCACCCTGGCCCCGTTTATCTCATTCCTGGCTCCAGCCATATGTTCTCCCATCCTGCCCTCATGAGTATCCATTCTACCCCATATGATCTCCCCATCCTGCCCCATCAGTCTCCATCGTATCCATCCTGCCCCATGATCCAATCCTGCCCCATGTCTTTCATTCTGCCCCGTGTCTCCAATCATGCCCCGTATCTACATTCTGCCCATGCCTCAAGTCCTGCCCCCAGTGTGTCCAGCAATCTGCCCCAGTGTGTCCAGCATATTACCCCTAGTGTATCCAGCATATTACCCCCAGTGTGTCCAGCAACCTGCCGCAGTATGTCCAGCATATTGCCCCAGTGTCCAGCAATCTGCCCCAGTGTCCAGCATTGCCCCAGTGTGTCCAGCAATCTGCCCCAGGGTCTACAGCATTGCCCCAGTGTGTCCAGCATTGCCCCAGTGTGTCCAGCATTGCCCCCAGTGTGTCCAGCATTGCCCCCAGTGTGTCCAGCATTGCCCCCAGTGTGTCCAGCATTGCCCCCAGTGTGTCCAGCAGTGCCCCAGTGTCCAGAAATCTGCCCCAGGGTCTCCAGCCTTGCCCCAGTGTGTCCAGAAATCTGCCCCAGTGTGTCCAGATATCTGCCCCAGTGTGTCCAGAAATCTGCCCCAGTGTGTCCAGAAAACTGCCCCAGTGTGTCCAGAAAACTGCCCCAGGGTCTCTAGCATTGCCCCAGTGTGTCCAGCATTGCCCCCAGACAGACAGAGTCAGACATAAAGAAAAAAAAAGTGAAATCCTCACCTCTCCTGTTCCCAGCGCAGGTCCAGTGCACTAAGCGTCTCTCCGGCTCTGCAACGCTTAGGACAGAGGCTGAGCGCGCAGTGATGACGTCATCGCACCCTCTGCCCCGAGACGTCGCAGAGTCAGAGGGCGCTGAAGACGCTGCAGCTACCGCGCAGCCGCAGAAACCAGGAGAGGTGAGTATTAGCGCTGGCACCGGCGGGGAAGTGCCGCATTGTGCCGCCCGGGGCGGCCCGCGCCCCCCGCACCCCCCTTCCTACGCCACTGGGTATGATATATAATTATACCGATGCCCCTCCTGCTGCACGCTGTTGATTTGATCTGTGACTCAGTACTTGATTTTGGTCTGTGCTTGGATTACATGCTATGAACTCTTTGACAGGTATGAGAAGGCCTTGGCTGACTGCCACTTGGCGAGGGCTCAGCTCAGAAACAAGTGTTATAGATTACAAGCAGCACAGCCCCGCGTATACGGCAGAAGGCGCAGAGCCCAGTGTATACGGCAGAAGGTGCAGAGCCCAGTGTATACGGCAGAAGGTGCAGAGCCCAGTGTATACGGCAGAAGGTGCAGAGCCCAGTGTATACGGGAGAAGGTGCAGAGCCCAGTGTATACGGCAGAAGGTGCAGAGCCCAGTGTATACGGCAGAAGGCGCAGAGCCCAGTGTATACGGCAGATGGCGCAGAGCCCAGTGTATACGGCAGAAGGTGCAGAGCCCAGTGTATACGGCAGAAGGTGCAGAGCCCAGTGTATACGGCAGAAGGTGCAGAGCCCAGTGTATACGGTAGAAGGTGCAGAGCCCAGTGTATACGGCAGAAGGGGCAGAGCCCAGTGTATACGGCAGAAGGCGCAGAGCCCAGTGTATACGGCAGAAGGCGCAGAGCCCAGTGTATACGGCAGACGGCGCAGAGCCCAGTGTATACGGCAGAAGGTGCAGAGCCCAGTGTATATGGCAGAAGGTGCAGAGCCCAGTGTATACGGCAGAAGGTGCAGAGCCCATTGTATACGGCAGAAGGTGCAGAGCCCAGTGTATACGGCAGAAGGTGCAGAGCCCAGTGTATACGGCAGAAGGTGCAGAGCCCAGTGTATACGGCAGAAGGTGCAGAGCCCAGTGTATACGGCAGAAGGTGCAGAGCCCAGTGTATACGGCAGAAGGTGCAGAGCCCAGTGTATACGGCAGAAGGTGCAGAGCCCAGTGTATACGACTGACGGCGCAGAGCGAGGTTCCCCTATAACAAACACCTAGCCGATCTTCTTACCAGAACATTCTCATGTACACTGATACATCGGTACATATTGCACACTACATAACCCTCCTCGTACAGCACAGCACAGTAAAGTACATAGCACAGCGAGCACACTGAGCACACACAGCACAGCCTACAGTGTGACTCCTCCCACACACGTGACTGATCACAGGTATGAGTCAGGAAACGTCCTTTGGCTCAGTCCATCCTGACGGGGGGGAGGGTGTTACAGTGTCCTGGAGATGTGTGCGTGCACTGTGTTGCATGCACGCTGCGGCCACCCCCACAAGTCTTTCCACCACACTCCGCCCCTTTTCATCTGCAACTTCTCATTAATGCAGAAACGAGCACTAGTGGTGATGGAGTCAGAGCGTCACAGCTTTGGACTACGATACGCGGCGCCCCCCGCATTGTGCCGCCCGGGGCGGCCCGTCCCCCCCGCCCCACCCTTCCTACGCCACTGAGCGTGTGCACATGGATAGGGATATAAGGATGATTCTGGGGCCAGGCTTCAAGGCAGTCTTTCGAATGTTCTGCCCCCACATGAGGTGAATGGAGGTGTAGTTGATTAATAAGGGTTGTGAGGGGAAGAATCGTACCTTCAGTATTATCCTCAAAATGAGGCAGACAGGACCAATGCTGCTCAGCGTTCGAAGAGATGATGCACACCAGGGATTGTGCAGTCCAGACTTGTTTATCCAGAAATGCAGGTTTAGACAAGGTACAGTAAGATATGTATGCACACATGGATTTTTCCTCTCTGAACCCTGTTCACACAGGTTATATACAGATGATCAGGTTTTTAATACATCAGATAGGGATTGCATACATTAGTTAGGACTGCTCTGATAAGGGTATACCGTGAAGATTGGTAGAGCAGCTTAGTATACATTTTTTGCAAAAAACGTATCAACCAAATACCCTGTTTTTTACATCTTTTACTAGCACTTGCGGATTACTGCAACATTTTTTCAAACTGAGTGTTTTTGGTTTTACTATTCTCTTTTGTGTCTTCAGGTTTCTTGGTGGTGTGTGAACATGATCATACAGACTTGTTCACTGTGCAAGTAGCCCATGTGTTCCTGTTTCCATAATTGTTCTCTTGTGTCTACAAGACTGGGGAGTTCCACCACTCCTCTTGGGCTATCTGCACAAAAGCTGTTCTACCCTGTATGCACACATGGATTTTTCCTCTCTGAACCCTGTTCACACAGGTTATATACAGATGATCAGGTTTTTAATACATCAGATAGGGATTGCATACATTAGTTAGGACTGCTCTCATAAGGGTATACCGTGAAGATTGGTAGAGCAGCTTAGTATACATTTTTTGCAAAAAACGTATCAACCAAATACCCTGTTTTTTACATCTTTTACTAGCACTTGCGGATTACTGCAACATTTTTTCAAACTGAGTGTTTTTGGTTTTACTATTCTCTTTTGTGTCTTCAGGTTTCTTGGTGGTGTGTGAACATGATCATACAGACTTGTTCACTGTGCAAGTAGCCCATGTGTTCCTGTTTCCATAATTGTTCTCTTGTGTCTACAAGACTGGGGAGTTCCACCACTCCTCTTGGGCTATCTGCACAAAAGCTGTTCTACCCTGTATGCACACATGGATTTTTCCTCTCTGAACCCTGTTCACACAGGTTATATACAGATGATCAGGTTTTTAATACATCAGATAGGGATTGCATACATTAGTTAGGACTGCTCTGATAAGGGTATACCGTGAAGATTGGTAGAGCAGCTTAGTATACATTTTTTGCAAAAAACGTATCAACCAAATACCCTGTTTTTTACATCTTTTACTAGCACTTGCGGATTACTGCAACATTTTTTCAAACTGAGTGTTTTTGGTTTTACTATTCTCTTTTGTGTCTTCAGGTTTCTTGGTGGTGTGTGAACATGATCATACAGACTTGTTCACTGTGCAAGTAGCCCATGTGTTCCTGTTTCCATAATTGTTCTCTTGTGTCTACAAGACTGGGGAGTTCCACCACTCCTCTTGGGCTATCTGCACAAAAGCTGTTCTACCCTGTATGCACACATGGATGTTTCCTCTCTGAACCCTGTTCACACAGGTTATATACAGATGATCAGGTTTTTAATACATCAGATAGGGATTGCATACATTAGTTAGGACTGCTCTGATAAGGGTATACCGTGAAGATTGGTAGAGCAGCTTAGTATACATTTTTTGCAAAAAACGTATCAACCAAATACCCTGTTTTTTACATCTTTTACTAGCACTTGCGGATTACTGCAACATTTTTTCAAACTGAGTGTTTTTGGTTTTACTATTCTCTTTTGTGTCTTCAGGTTTCTTGGTGGTGTGTGAACATGATCATACAGACTTGTTCACTGTGCAAGTAGCCCATGTGTTCCTGTTTCCATAATTGTTCTCTTGTGTCTACAAGACTGGGGAGTTCCACCACTCCTCTTGGGCTATCTGCACAAAAGCTGTTCTACCCTGTATGCACACATGGATTTTTCCTCTCTGAACCCTGTTCACACAGGTTATATACAGATGATCAGGTTTTTAATACATCAGATAGGGATTGCATACATTAGTTAGGACTGCTCTGATAAGGGTATACCGTGAAGATTGGTAGAGCAGCTTAGTATACATTTTTTGCAAAAAACGTATCAACCAAATACCCTGTTTTTTACATCTTTTACTAGCACTTGCGGATTACTGCAACATTTTTTCAAACTGAGTGTTTTTGGTTTTACTATTCTCTTTTGTGTCTTCAGGTTTCTTGGTGGTGTGTGAACATGATCATACAGACTTGTTCACTGTGCAAGTAGCCCATGTGTTCCTGTTTCCATAAGGTACAGTAAGATGTAGCACCAAGTATGACTGCAAGTGTGAGCAACAAAAGGTCGAAGCACTGATGCCTTCCTGAGCCCGGTTCAAGCGTGTCCTCTCACAACAGCATGAAACTGAAAATGAAATGGCTGCCAGAAAAAGAGAAGACTTGATCCCTTAACCGAAAGTGAAAGACATGCCCATAAGAATAAATGAACAAGCTGCCATACGGAAAAAGGCCATTGGGTGGCAGCAGGGTAAACTATAACAACATACATGGAACAGCACAATGTGTCTGAAACTCACTGGGACTTTCACACAAACCTCTTCAAAGCCAAATTCAAATGATGTTTGACTCTGATATCTGACATTCTTCACATATCAGAATAAAAATCACAAAGACTTTCAGCCACCCTGAGTATTTGCATGGTTAACCTTCGTCAGGCTGCATAATTTTACAACGTTAACATGCTGCAGAGGTACAATTGTACCTTCATATATATTTTATTGAAATTTGGCCAATATATTCTGGACCAAAACTGCAGAGATGTCACGAAATTTCAGCCCTCTACGGCTTTTCAAAAAAAAAAGTTATTGCAATTTTAAAACGGAATAGTTACAATTGTATCTACTCAGCCGGACGAAGGTTAAGGTAATAAGCCAAGAAAAACTAGCACTCAGCATCACTTGAGCTTATGGCAAAATGGTAAAGCTCCTATCTCATTGAGTGGAGCTTCTGAATTTGAAATCCAGGAGAAGAAAAATTAAACTTTGCTTTTTAGAATCATACTGACTAGCACACAAACTCCAGTGATGTATGAGTTTGATATCTAACCACCTCCACACATCAGTATAAGAATCACAATGACTTTTAGACACACTGAGTATTTTCATGATTAATCTCAAATGCCAAGAAAAACTAAGCACTAGCATCAGTAGACCCTATGATTGAATGGTTAAAGCTTCAGCCTCACAGTGTGGAGTTTATGGGTTTAATTTCCAGGAGCAGAAGAATAAATTTTTTATTTGTTAAATTATGCTGGCTTGCACACAAACTATAGTGATGTTTTAGGCCGGTGTCACACTTGGCGTAAGACAATACGGAACGTATTATACGTCCGTACTACGCTGAAAAGTCCCCAAAAAAGTGGTCCGTAGCTCCTCCGTAGGCAGGGTGTGTCAGCGTATTTTGCGCATGGCATCCTCCGTATGTAATCCGTATGGCATCCGTACTGCGTGTTTTTCTCGCAGGCTTGCAAAACCAACACACGGCTATACAAGGGATCCATGTGTTAAAATTTTTTTTTTGTATATATATACTGTCTATATATATATGTGTCATTAGACACATATATGTATATATATTATTACTTCATACAGCGCTAGATAGCTTTAAAGCCGGTAATTCATTTACCAGCTTTTGCTATCTCCTTCCTAAACCCGACATGATATGAGACATGGTTTACATACAGTAAACCATCTCATATCACCTTTTTTTGGCATATTCCACACTACTAATGTTAGTACTGTGTATATGCAAAATTTGGCCGTTCTATCTACTAAATTAAAGGGTTAAATGACGGAAAAAATTGGCGTGGGCTCCCGCGCAATTTTCTCCGCCAGAGTAGTAAAGCCAGTGACTGAGGGCAGATATTAATAGCTGGGAGAGGGTCCACGGTTATTGCCCCCGGCCCCCCCCCCCCCACCCGGCTAAAAACATCTTCCCCCAGCCACCCCAGAAAAGGCACATCTGGAAGATGCGCCTATTCTGGCACTTGGCCACTCTCTTCCCATTTCCGTGTAGCGGTGGGATATGGGGTAATGAAGGGTTAATGCCACCTTGCTATTGTAAGGTGACATTAAGACAAATTAATAATGGAGAGGCGTCAATTATGACACCTATCCATTATTAATCTAATACTAGTAAAGGGTTAAAAAACCACACACATTATTAAAAATTATTTTAATGAAAAATCACAAAGGTTGTTGTAATAATTTATTCTACGCTCAATCCACTCACTGAAGACCCTCGATCTGTAACAAAGTCAAAATAATAAACCAACAATATCCTTACCTTCCGAAGATCTGTAATGTCCAACGATGTAAATCCATCTGAAGGGGTTAAAATATTTTGCAGCCACGAGCTTTGCTAATGCAACGTTGTTCATTGGCTGCAAAACCCCGGGTAATGAAGGTAAAGTAGGTCAATGACCTATATTTACCTTCATTTGCGGTGAGGCGCCCTCTGCTGGTTGTTCCTAGATCGTGGGAACTTTCCTAGAAAGCTCCCAGGCTCGAGTTCATAAGAGGCGCCCTCTGCTGGTTGTCCTCATATGAACTCGAGCCTGGGAGCTTTCTAGGAATGTTCCCACGATCTAGGAACAACCAGCAGAGGGCGCCTCACCACAAATTAAGGTAAATATAGGTCATTGACCTACTTTACCTTCATTCCCCGGGGTTTTGCAGCCACGAACAACGTTGCATTAGCAAAGCTCGTGGCTGCAAAATATTTTAACCCCTTCAGATGGATTTAGATCGTTGGACATTACAGATCTTCGGAAGGTAAGGATATTGTTGGTTTATTATTTCGACTTTGTTACAGATCGAGGGTCTTCAGTGAGTGGATTGAGCGTAGAATAAATTATTACAACAACCTTTGTGATTTTTTCATTAAAATAATTTTTAATAATGTGTGTGTTTTTTTAACCCTTTACTAGTATTGGATTAATAATGGATAGGTGTCATAATTGACGCCTCTCCATTATTAATTTGGCTTAATGTCACCTTACAATAGCAAGTTGGCATTAACCCTTCCTTACCCCATATCCCACCGCTACACGGGAATGGGAAGAGAGTGGCCAAGTGCCAGAATAGGCACATCTTCCAGATGTGCCTTTTCTGGGGTGGCTGGGGGCAGGTGTTTTTAGCCAGGGGGGGGGCCAATAACCGTGGACCCTCTCCAGGCTATTAATATCTGCCCTCAGTCACTGGCTTTACTACTCTGGCGGAGAAAATTGCGCGGGAGCCCACGCCAATTTTTTCCGTCATTTAACCCTTTAATTTAGTAGATAGAACGGCCAAATTTTGCATATACACAGTACTAACATTAGTAGTGTGGAATATGCAAAAAAAAAGGTGATATGAGATGGTTTACTGTATGTAAACCATGTCTCATATCATGTCGGGTTTAGGAAGGAGATAGCAAAAGCCGGTAATTGAATTACCGGCTTTAAAGCTATCTAGCGCTGTATGAAGTAATAATATATATACATATATGTGTCTCACTGACATATATATATATATATATATATATATAAAGAAAATGGAACAGCACAATGCTCACCAATGGTGGGTGCCTAGCCCCCTGGATAAAAATGGTCCAAACATTAATCCAACATGTATACCAAATAGCAAAAAGAAGGCAGCACTCCAAAAGTTTCAGATGAAAAAGAGGTGAAGTTTTAATCGACCCACATCACTGCGCTACGTTTCGGCTCACTGAGCCTTTTTCAAGCAATGGGTGTTAACAATGACTGTGCTTTTATAGAAACAATTTCAATAAATTTGCATATTACAATTGCCATCAATAAATATATAAACAAACAGTTGTACAGTGTTCTTATAACGTGCATATAGTATCTCTTTAGTGCAATATCTGTGTCTATTAAGGTGCTTTGTGCTATGTTTTTTATGAAATATTACACTTCCCCGTTATCTCCTCTGTTTCACAGACTATCTCATTAGCATATATTTATATTAATATTCATAGTGATCACACTTTATGACCCTCACCTTGCCGCTATCTGATGACTCCACATGGAGGACTCTGTATCGGCCGTTATCGGCGTTCATATAACTCCATTGCGCATGTCTACAAATCCAATTACTATGTCACACAATGTCGGCCAATAGGAGTTCCAATATGCTTTCATTTTACTAGCGCATGCGCACTAGCGTTATGTCCGCGCCGCGGCGCCATCTTGGTAGTGGCAGAACATTCCGTTATATCTATATGCGCCACTATTACGATCAGTCACCAGCGCTCATTTTACTATTATGTGGACCACTGATCTAATCTTGTATCAGCGCTCTAGACGAGCGGCTTTGTACGTTATATCAAATGAGTAGTACTAAGTGCATTTAGGCTGTATGTCTAAAGAACGGATAATATTCCTTAATTGGATACAAAATGGCTATGAGGATATGTAAATCACTCAGACATAACGGATGAAAGCCTTATTCAGGCTATCTCCCTTAGTCTATGTTGTTCCAAGAAGACGTACAGCCTCTCCAGGCCATAACATCGTACTTTAGAACTAACAAAAAAGTGAACATCTACTGTACCATATATCCAAATATCAGACAACAGCTATTGATATTTCATTTGCAGACATTTTTATTATGAATAAGGAACTTTTACCATAAGTCGACATTCGTGACAAGCAAAAATAGGCAGAGCATTTTATAAGAAATTAAATTTCATTATCCAAAAAGAACAGAGAAAAAAATTAAATGATTAATTTGATGCCTCCATATGGGTACTTCATCAAGCGGCTGGTGAGGAAATATAGAAACCCACCGGTCATACGGATATCTATGAAACAACAAAAAAATATTAAAATCATAATAAAATCAATGCACTCTTGAGAGTACAACCAGGAGCCTATATACATCCAATTCAGAATTACATCATAGGAGATTATCACATACTTGACTGGATTTGAAATTCTACATTAAGTCCTTTTGGTTTTAAAGTGTTCAACTCGTAAATCCATCTCAATTCTAATTTTTTTAGAAGGCGGTCACTGCTGTACTTTACGGCTGGCCGGCGCTCACCAGTCAGTGCGGGAAGCTGAAGGCGAGGGACATGACCAGACACCGGGAAGGTAAGTATGTAGTGTTTTTTTTTTTACATTTACACTGGTAACCAGGGTAAATATCGGGTTACTAAAAGCGCGGCCCTGCGCTTAATAACCCGATGTTTACCCTGGTTACCAGTGAAGACATCGCTGAATCGGCGTCACACACGCCGATTCAGCGATGTCAGCGGGAGATCCAGCGACGAAATAAAGTTTCAAACGATCTGCTACGACGTACGATTCTCAGCGGGGTCCATGATCGCAGTAGCGTGTCAGACACAGCAAGATCGTAAGGATATCGCTGGAACGTCACGGATCGTGCCGTCCTAGCGATCAAAGTGCCACTGTGTAACGGTACCCTTAGAGAAAAAAGCCTGGGAAGCTGCCAAACAAACTGGATGCAGTTTGGAGAAACCAAAGGTATAAACAAAAAAACAAAGTGTATAGGGGTGTTGCTTATTACAATACAGCACAGATTATCTAAAAAAAATCATTTAGATTTCGAGGGGTGGATAACCCCTTTAAGTGTGAATTCCACTGTTACCAGCTGTATAAGATTCTGAAGTAACAGTGTTCTGTCAATTGTAAACATTTGAAGGGGTCTTTCCAATCTAACTGTCCCGAATCCTAATTTCAGAAACAGTCCTGAATCGATAAAGTTGGCTAGAGACATGCAGCCAATGAAAGCTAACACTGATAACAACTGGTTCTGAAAAAGTAGTTCCACTTCTAGCAGTACTTTATCTGAGGACTTAAAAGGTATCTGGAAGTCTAGGAGACTCCCCTCGACAATCCCCCAAACTTAGGAGTTTCCCAACAATTTGCTTCCTTTGAAGGCGTATCGGGCAATACTCAGCGCGACCATAGTAGAGGCAAAGTCTGAGACTGCGCTGACATTTCCTATCAATGACGCGAGAACTGGCAGCTAAAACTTCCATTGGTTCAGGCTCAGGTAAGTGGATAGATTCGGGTGGAATGACCAAAACACACTTTGCAGTATATTTGATTAAGTGCCCATGCGGACTGTTGTATGTGGGTGAAACTACCCAACCAGTTAAATCTAGAATATCCAAACACAAATCGACCATCCGGTGTAAGAAGCTCCTGCTCCCCATACCGTCACATTTCATTGAAAAAGGCCACAATTTGTCTCAATTAAAATTTCAAATAATTGAACAAGTCACACCACCCCGGCGTGGCGGAGACCGCATCTCTATGCTCAAACGTAGAGAGGCATACTGGATTCACGAGCTTAACACTCTGAGCCCTAAAGGCCTTAATAGGGACTATGAGCTGATGTCCTTCATTTGAAACATTTATTTTTAGGATATGAGTCCAGTGGGTATATCACTCGCATGACTATTTCTTCATATTTCTTCACATCTCCCTCTACCATGTACAGGCTGTACTTAAAAATAGCCCGGTTATAGGGTCACCATTGCGCCATAGGAGTATATTTCGAATACCACGTCTGTCATTTTTTATTGTCATTTATATGTCATTACTGTTTTATAATTTTCAGTTCATTTTGACCTGGAGACCTATTAGGACTTATATGTGATGTCCGATTGCCAGGTTTCTATATGTAATATGTGCATTTCCTGTACCCCGTTATTTACATCAT
Source organism: Ranitomeya imitator (assembly GCF_032444005.1). Taxonomy (NCBI): domain Eukaryota; kingdom Metazoa; phylum Chordata; class Amphibia; order Anura; family Dendrobatidae; genus Ranitomeya; species Ranitomeya imitator. The sequence continues at coordinate 417,502,876 of NC_091284.1, read as the reverse complement.
ACAGTGGCACTATATCATTATCATATATCATTATCATTTACGCCTATGCTTATTTTGTGCCACATAATGTGTTCCTTATCCTGGTGTTATACAGAAACTGCATTGTTAGTGGATGATCACACTAATTTACTGTTTCCTCTTACAGAATCGTCTGCTCTGACTTCACTTCTCCGCAACCTGTGACACTCTCCAGCCACCAGTTTGTTTCGCTCACAGCAATTCACTGCTCTCTGTCCTGGAACTCACCTCCATCTTCCTCTTCAGCATCCGTGGAACGCACATTACGCCGCCTGTTATGAAAGGTAATTCAGTACCACAATGGACATAGAGGTCAGCGCACATACAGTGACCTGGCAATAACCCAAAAAACAAGAACGAGCTCTGAGACATGGGAACTCTGTTGATCGCAATCCCTAATCTTCTCCAACCACACTAAAGGCAGCCGTGGATTGCGCCTAACGCTCCCTATGCAACTCGGCACGGCCTGAGAAACTAGCTAGCCTGAAGATAGAAAATAAGCCTACCTTGCCTCAGAAAAATACCCCAAAGGAAAAGGCAGCCCCCACATATAATGACTGTGAGTTAAGATGAAAAGACAAACGTAGAGATGAAATAGATTTAGCAAAGTGAGGCCCAACTTTCTGAACAGAGCGAGGATAGGAAAGGTAACTTTGCGGTCAACACAAAACCCTACAAAAACCACGCAAAGGGGGCAAAAAGACCCTCCGTACCGAACTAACGGCACGGAGGTACACCCTCTGCGTCCCAGAGCTTCCAGCAAGCAGAAAAAAACAAATTGACAAGCTGGACAGAAAAAAACAGCAAACAAATAGCAAAGAGTAACTTAGCTATGCAGAGCAGCAGGCCACAGGAACGATCCAGGAGGAAACAGGTCCAATACTAGAACATTGCCAGGATCAAAGCACTAGGTGGAGTTAAATAGAGCAGCACCTAACGACTTCACCACATCACCTGAGGAAGGAAACTCAGAAGCCGCAGTACCACTTTCCTCCACCAACGGAAGCTCACAGAGAGAACCAGCCGAAGTACCACTTGTGACCACAGGAGGGAGCTCTGCCACAGAATTCACAACAGTACCCCCCCCTTGAGGAGGGGTCACCGAACCCTCACCAGAGCTCCCAGGACGACCAGGATGAGCCATATGAAAGGCACGAACAAGATCGGGAGCATGGACATCAGAGGCAAAGACCCAGGAATTATCTTCCTGAGCATAACCCTTCCACTTAACCAGATACTGGAGTTTCCGCCTTGAAACACGAGAATCCAAAATCTTCTTCACAATATACTCCAACTCCCCCTCCACCAAAACCGGGGCAGGAGGATCAACAGATGGAACCATAGGTGCCACGTATCTCCGCAACAATGACCTATGGAATACGTTATGTATGGAAAAAGAATCTGGAAGGGTCAGACGAAAAGACACAGGATTAAGAACCTCAGAAATCCTATACAGACCAATAAAACGAGGTTTAAACTTAGGAGAGGAAAAGTTCATAGGAATATGACGAGAAGATAACCAAGCCAAGTCCCCAACCCGAAGTCGGGGACCCACACAGCGTCTGCGATTAGTGAAACGTTGAGCCTTCTCCTGGGACAAATTCAAATTGTCCACTACATGAGTCCAAATCTGCTGCAACCTGTCCACCACAGTATCCACACCAGGACAGTTCGAAGACTCAACCTGCCCTGAAGAGAAATGAGGATGGAACCCAGAGTTGCAGAAAAACGGTGAAACCAAGGTAGCCGAGCTGGCCCGATTATTAAGGGCGAACTCAGCCAAAGGCAAAAAGGACACCCAGTCATCCTGATCAGCAGAAACAAAGCATCTCAGATATGTTTCCAAGGTCTGATTGGTTCGTTCGGTCTGGCCATTAGTCTGAGGATGGAAAGCCGAGGAAAAAGACAAGTCAATGCCCATCCTACCACAAAAGGCTCGCCAAAACCTCGAAACAAACTGGGAACCTCTGTCAGAAACGATATTCTCTGGAATGCCATGTAAACGAACCACATGCTGGAAAAACAATGGCACCAAATCAGAGGAGGAAGGCAATTTAGACAAGGGTACCAAATGGACCATCTTAGAGAAGCGATCACAGACCACCCAAATGACTGACATCTTTTGAGAGACGGGAAGATCTGAAATAAAATCCATAGAGATATGTGTCCAAGGCCTCTTCAGGACCGGCAAGGGCAAAAGCAACCCACTGGAACGAGAACAGCAGGGCTTAGCCCGAGCACAAATCCCACAGGACTGCACAAAAGTACGCACATCCCGCGACAGAGATGGCCACCAAAAGGATCTAGCCACTAACTCTCTGGTACCAAAGATTCCAGGATGACCAGCCAACACCGAACAATGAACCTCAGAGATAACTTTATTCGTCCACCTATCAGGGACAAACAGTTTCTCAGCTGGGCAACGATCAGGTTTATTAGCCTGAAATTTTTGCAGCACCCGCCGCAAATCAGGGGAGATGGCAGACACAATTACTCCCTCTTTGAGGATACCCGCCGGCTCAGATACACCCGGAGAGTCGGGCACAAAACTCCTAGACAGAGCATGCGCCTTCACATTTTTAGAGCCCGGAAGGTATGAAATCACAAAGTCAAAACGGGCAAAAAACAACGACCAACGAGCTTGTCTAGGATTCAACCGCTTGGCGGACTCGAGATAAGTCAAGTTCTTATGATCAGTCAAGACCACCACGCGATGCTTAGCTCCTTCAAGCCAATGACGCCACTCCTCGAATGCCCACTTCATGGCCAGCAACTCTCGATTGCCCACATCATAATTTCGCTCAGCAGGCGAAAACTTCCTGGAAAAGAAGGCGCATGGTTTCATCACCGAGCAATCAGAACTTCTCTGCGACAAAACAGCCCCTGCTCCAATCTCAGAAGCATCAACCTCGACCTGGAACGGAAGCGAAACATCTGGTTGACACAACACAGGGGCAGAAGAAAAACGACGCTTCAACTCTTGAAAAGCTTCCACCGCAGCAGAAGACCAATTGACCACATCAGCACCTTTCTTGGTCAAATCGGTCAATGGTTTAGCAATACTAGAAAAATTGCAGATGAAGCGACGATAAAAATTAGCAAAGCCCAGGAACTTTTGCAGACTTTTCAGAGATGTCGGCTGAGTCCAATTATGGATGGCTTGGACCTTAACAGGGTCCATCTCGATAGTAGAAGGGGAAAAGATGAACCCCAAAAATGAAACCTTCTGAACACCAAAGAGACACTTTGATCCCTTCACAAACAAAGAATTAGCACGCAGGACCTGAAACACCGTTCTGACCTGCTTCACATGAGACTCCCAATCATCCGAGAAGATCAAAATGTCATCTAAGTACACAATCAGGAATTTATCCAGGTACTCTCGGAAGATGTCATGCATAAAGGACTGAAACACTGATGGAGCATTGGCAAGTCCGAACGGCATTACTAGATACTCAAAATGGCCCTCGGGCGCATTAAATGCAGTTTTCCACTCATCGCCTCGCTTAATACGCACAAGATTATACGCACCACGAAGATCTATCTTGGTGAACCAACTAGCCCCCTTAATCCGAGCAAACAAATCAGATAACAATGGCAAGGGGTACTGAAATGTAACCGTGATCTTATTTAGAAGGCGATAATCTATACAAGGTCTCAGTGAACCATCCTTCTTGGCTACAAAAAAGAACCCTGCTCCTAATGGCGACGATGACGGGCGAATATGCCCCTTCTCTAAAGACTCCTTCACATAACTCAGCATAGCGGCATGCTCAGGCACAGATAAATTAAACAGTCGACCTTTTGGGAATTTACTACCAGGAATCAAATCGATAGCACAATCACAATCCCTATGCGGAGGTAGGGTATCAGACTTGGGCTCATCAAATAAATCCCGGTAATCAGACAAGAACTCAGGAACCTCAGAAGGGGTGGATGACGAAATAGTCAGAAATGGGACATCACCATGTACCCCCTGACAACCCCAGCTGGACACAGACATGGATTTCCAATCTAATACTGGATTATGGACTTGTAGCCATGGCAACCCCAACACGACCACATCATGCAGATTATGCAACACCAGAAAGCGAATAACCTCCTGATGTGCAGGAGCCATGCACATGGTCAGCTGGGTCCAGTACTGAGGCTTATTCTTGGCCAAAGGCGTAGCATCAATTCCTCTCAATGGAATAGGACACTGCAAGGGCTCCAAGAAAAACCCACAACGCCTAGCATACTCCAAGTCCATCAAATTCAGAGCAGCGCCTGAGTCCACAAATGCCATGACAGTATATGATGACAAAGAGCAGATCAAGGTAACAGACAGAAGAAATTTTGACTGTACCGTACCAATGGTGGCAGACCTAGCGAACCGCTTAGTGCGCTTAGGACAATCAGAGATAGCATGAGTGGAATCACCACAGTAGAAACACAGCCCATTCAGACGTCTGTGTTCTTGCCGTTCAGCTCTGGTCAAAGTCCTATCGCACTGCATAGGCTCAGGTTTAAGCTCAGGTAATACCGCCAAATGGTGCACAGATTTACGCTCGCGCAAGCGTCGACCGATCTGAATGGCCAAAGACATAGACTCATTCAGACCAGCAGGCATAGGAAATCCCACCATGACATCCTTAAGGGCTTCAGAGAGACCTTTTCTGAAAATAGCTGCGAGCGCACCTTCATTCCACTGAGTGAGTACGGACCACTTTCTAAATTTCTGACAATATACCTCTATTTCATCCTGACCCTGACACAGAGCCAGCAAATTCTTCTCTGCCTGATCCACAGAATTAGGCTCATCGTACAGCAATCCGAGCGCCAGGAAAAATGCATCGATATTACTTAATGCAGGATCTCCTGATGCAAGGGAAAATGCCCAGTCCTGAGGGTCGCCACGCAAAAAATAAATAACGATCCTAACTTGTTGAACTGGGTCACCAGAGGAGCGAGGTTTCAAAGCCAGAAATAGTTTACAATTATTTTTGAAACTAAGAAATTTAGTTCTATCTCCACAAAAAAAATTAGGAATAGGAATTCTCGGTTCTAACATAGAATTCTGAACCACAAAGTCTTGAATACTTTGTACTCTTGCCGTGAGCTGATCCACACATGAAGACAGACCTTTAATGTCCATTGCTACACCTGTGTCCTGAACCACCCAAATGTCTAGGGGAAAAAAAAGGCAAAACACAGTGCAAAGAAAAAAAAATGGTCTCAGAACTTCTTTTTTCCCTCTATTGAGAATCATTAGTACTTTCGGCCTCCAGTACTGTTATGAAAGTTCATTCAGTACCACAATGGACATAGAGGTCAGCGCACATACAGTGACCTGGCAATAACCCAAAAAACAAGAACGAGCTCTGAGACGTGGGAACTCTGTTGACCGCAATCCCTAATCCTCTCCAACCACACTAAAGGCAGCCGTGGATTGCGCCTAACGCTCCCTATGCAACTCGGCACGGCCTGAGAAACTAGCTAGCCTGAAGATAGAAAATAAGCCTACCTTGCCTCAGAGAAATACCCCAAAGGAAAAGGCAGCCCCCACATATAATGACTGTGAGTTAAGATGAAAAGACAAACGTAGAGATGAAATAGATTTAGCAAAGTGAGGCCCAACTTTCTGAACAGAGCGAGGATAGGAAAGGTAACTTTGCGGTCAACACAAAACCCTACAAAAACCACGCAAAGGGGGCAAAAAGACCCTCCGTACCGAACTAACGGCACGGAGATACACCCTCTGCGTCCCAGAGCTTCCAGCAAGCAGAAAAAAACAAATTGACAAGCTGGACAGAAAAAAACAGCAAACAAATAGCAAAGAGTAACTTAGCTATGCAGAGCAGCAGGCCACAGGAACGATCCAGGAGGAAACAGGTCCAATACTAGAACATTGACTGGAGGCCAGGATCAAAGCACTAGGTGGAGTTAAATAGAGCAGCACCTAACGACTTCACCACATCACCTGAGGAAGGAAACTCAGAAGCCGCAGTACCACTTTCCTCCACCAACGGAAGCTCACAGAGAGAACCAGCCGAAGTACCACTTGTGACCACAGGAGGGAGCTCTGCCACAGAATTCACAACAGCCGCCCCTAGCAGTCATCTGACACTCGCGTCATCACCGCCCCGCCCCTTCCGGTTTCACATGCCGGCATTGCAGCGCGCACACTGTGCCCCGTCTGTCCTATATATAGAGGATCACTACTCCCTCACCTTACTTGCGGTGGATACCACGTACACTCAGACTCCTTCCTTGCGAGATGGTAAGTCCATCATGCTGCATGCTCTTTCACTGGCGGTCGGCACTTGCTGTTCCCAGGCCAGCCCCATAATCTGTTATCCATTGTATTTCCCTCCACAGACGGCCTTTGCTGCCTTACACTTGCTCATAATTCCAGGTTTATTATATGGGTAGGTACCCCCTTATCCAGTTTACAAGCACGACATAGCGGCATCACTACCGTATATGTCATACCATACTTCTCTCACCTCTCTCACTTTAGATGCAAATTAAGTAACTACCTTTGGGGCTCCATCAAGCATACTACTGTGTCTAGGTATGTTCTCATCCATACACCTCTCCATCCCCCTATATACTTCTTATCTTCACAATCACCATAGTGGTCCTTTAGACCCCCCTCCCAAGTGATATGCAATCATTTCCAAAGGTCCATTTATGTAGATGTATATCTTGCTGCGCGTTTTATGAGCATACATGTTTGGTTGTACTCCACGGTTGTCCTATTATTTCTATTAATGACCTTGCTGCTCTGCGTGATGTACCGTATTTTTCCGACTATAAGACGCACTTTTCCCCAAAAAAATTGTGAGGAAAATGGGGGGTGCGACAGAGGTGCGGGGATGATGTGGCGCGGTGATCGGTATGGTGTGAGCAGGGTCCTGTCCACATTTGAGGTGAATCCGTGGCCCGGTATTGAAGGAGAGCAGCAGAGCTGGGTGAGTGTTGTGAATTCTGTGGCTGAATTCACTCCTGTGGTCACAAGTGGTACTGCAGCTTCTGGGCTTCCTCCCTCAGGTGTTCTGGTGAGCTCGTTGGCTGCCTTGTTATTTAACTCCACCTGATTCTGTCTTCCTTGCTCCTTGTCAATGTTCCAGTGTTGGATCTGAGCTTCTGGATCTTTCCTGTGGCCTGCTGCTCTGCTTAGATAAGTGCTTCTTTGCTTTTGTTGCTGTTTTTTCTGTCCAGCTTATCTATTCGTTTTTGCTGGAAGCTCTGAGACGCAAAGGGTGTACCGCCGTGCCGTTAGTTCGGCACGGTGGGTCTTTTTGCCCCCTTTGCGTGGTTTTTTGTTTTAGGGTTTTTTGTAGACTGCAAAGTTCTCTTTGCTATCCTCGCTCTATCTAGAATATCGGGCCTCACTTTGCTGAATCTATTTCATCCCTACGTTTTGTCTTTTCATCTTGCTAACAGTCATTATATGTGGGGGGCTGCCTTTTCCTTTGGGGTATTTCTCTGAGGCAAGTCAGGCTTGTATTTCTATCTTCAGGCTAGTCAGTTCCTCAGGCTGTGCCGAGTTGCATAGGTAGTGTCAGGCGCAATCCACAGCTGCCTTTAGTTGTGTTTAGGATAGGTTCAGGTATTGCGGTCTACAGAGATTCCACGTCTCAGAGCTCGTTCTATTGTTTTTGGGTTATTGTCAGATCACTGTATGTGCTCTGATTACTGGCACACTGTGTTACTGGATTGCCTTCATAACAGGTGAGTTACGGTTTTCCCGGAGGTGGCGGCCATCTTCCGTTTTTTGCCCATAATGACGGATTGCGACGGAGGACAAAAGACGGAAGTGTGAAAGTAGCCTTAGTTGCAAATTGTATGCGGAGTAACAAATTCTTTCTTACAAGGATTACAGAACAAATCTTACAAACCTTAACCCCTGGTTTAGGATCAAAGAGGTGCAAAAGAGGAACAATGAAATGGGAAATGTCAGAAATTCAAAGCAAATAGATAAGCTGAACATCGCAATTCTTAACCATTCTGCAGTCCGGGGAGGAGGTGGCGGACATTTCTTAAATGATGCTTGTATAATGTGGTTAGGATTGCAATGTAGCTCTGGAAGAATATCAAGAAAGGATGACACATTCTTAAAGGGAATCAGTCAGCAGAATTTCAACTCCCAAACTGTATGCAATCACGGCTGAAAGTGTTGGCACCCATGTAATTGTGCCAGAAAATGAAGTATTTGTCACAGAAAATTATTACAATTATATGTTTTAATATGCACATGTTTATTTCCTTTGTGTGTTTTCGAGCAACACAAAAACACAGAGAGAAAAAAAAGCAAATTGGAGATAATTTCAAACAAAACTACTAAAAAGGGCAGAACAAAATTATTGGCACCTTTCCAAAAATTGTGGGTAAACAACTTTGTTTCAAGCATGTGATTGTCTTTCAAATTCACCTGTGGCAAGTAACAGGTGTGGGTTATATGAAAATCTGAAGGAGGAACCAAGGACGCACATTCAGTTGAAATAGCTACTGGCGTTGACAGGCACCCCTGTCGCATGGGCCTGGACATGGTCGCACCCTCTGTGACTGTGATTGCATAATTCATGGAACAAAATCTGTCACTTTTAAAGGATCACCATTCTAATAGACCAAGAGAAAAACAACTCAATAATCCTGAGCTATGATTCTATGATTTTAGTAAAAGGAGCATATCGTTTCAAGATTTAAAGATAGCAGCAAAAATATTTAAATTGTCAGCGAGGAGGTATGATTCCTTTATAGTAATAACTCCTAAAATGGAACGGACTATCCAGACACAAATCATCAATTCTGTGTAATATCTGAACACTATGACATTTTAAAAGGAACCTGTTCCCCCCCCCCCCCCAAAACTGCGAGGCAGTTGAGTCAGGGGGAGAAAACATACCTCCCTGACTCAATAGAGGTATGGCGGGAAATTTATAAAACTCATTATTTCAGTGTTCCTAGGGATAATAAACATAAGAGCCACCTTCACAGAATGCAGCCTTAGTGCTGCTGAAGGTGGCTCTTTTGCTTTAATAGGCCCTGGGGGGGGGGGGGGGGGGGGGGAGGAGTGGGTGACAGGTTCCCCTTAAGTTGTGATCATATGCACATGAATATGAATACCATCGGCTATGGATAGCCATAAAATACCAGGCAAGATTATACAAATAAAATATATGCTTTTATTACGTACTAATAGCAACAGGAATACTGAATTAAAAACATGCGCATGACATACTACATATTAAACATATATATTTGGAAGATAACATGAATAAAATCAATGAAGAAGGTGGGCCAGAAAAATTATATAAAAATGATATATATTCAGGCCAGAGTAGCAATATGGACACTTACAAAGAACCTCCCACAAGAAAAAAATATTAATAATAATTATAAGGATCACATAGTGTAAAAAAAAACAATGTTATTAATGAATAGGAGAGAAAAAATGCTACAAATGTGAATACGGTGCAATAGTGTCACACTGAGAGGAAAAAGGAAAAAAGGTCTCCATGTAGGAACAAAGTGCATGGTGATATAATAACAAAAATATGGAAATAGGAGGTCTATACCTTTGAGGTCCACCAGGTCACTATGGCAGGCACACCCCAATTCTGTACCGTTTAGATGGAGACACACTGAATTTATTAAAATGTCTCAGGTTGCTTCCATTTGTTTGGAATGCAGTCTAAAGAATGGAATCAACCTTGCTACCCCCCAAAAAAATTCACATCTGTGCTGGCAGGTAAGTCATAGTGAACACTAGAGAAAATTAAAATATCAATTTGTATTTGAATACAACAAGTTAAACAAACAAACTAAATACAAAAATAACAGAGGTGCCTCAAATGGGAGGGACCGACTGACAAATCAGACCATATTATTATTATTATTTATATAGCACCATTAATTCCATGGTGCTGTACATGAGAAAGGGGTTACATACAGAGTTATAGATATCATTTACAGTAAACAAATTTACATTGACAGACTGGTACAGGGGAGAGGACCCTGTCCTTGCGGACTTGCATTCTACGGGATAATGGGGAAGACACAGAAGGTCGGAGATGCAGCAGCTCTGGTTGTGGTGAGGCGGCAGCTTGGGTGGTGGTGAGACAGCAGAATGGTTATTGCAGGCTGTAGGCTTTCCTGAAGAGATGGGTTTTCAGGTTTGGTCTGAAAAAATCCAAGGGTGGTGGAAAATTGGACGTGTTGAGGCGTGGAATTCCAGAGGATGGGGATATTCGGGAGAAATTTTGGAGGAGGTTATGTGAGGAACGAATAAGTATGGTGGAGAATAGGAGGTCTTGGGAGGATCGAAGATTGCGTGAGGGAAGATAATGGGAGATTAGTTCAGAGATATAGGGAGGGGACAGGTTGTGGATGGCTTTGTAGATCAGTGTTAGTAGTTTGAACTTGATTCGTTGGGGAATTGGGAGCCAGTGGAGGGATTTGCAGAGGGGAGAAGCAGGGGAATAGCGAGGAGAGAGGTGGATTAGGTGGGCAGCAGAGATAAGGACAGACTGGAGTGGTGCAAGAGAGTTAGCGGGGAGACCACAGAGGAGGGTGTTGCAGTAGTCAAGGCAGAAGATGATGAGGGCATGTACAAGAGTTTTAGTAGATTGAGGGATGAGGAAGTGATGGATTCTGGCAATATTTTTGAGTTGGAGGCAACAGGAGGTGGCAAGAGTTTGGACGTGCGGTTTGAAGGACAGGGCAGAGTCGAAAGTTACTCAGAGGCAGTGGATTGCAGGTGCGGGAGAGAGCGTGATACTGTTTACCATAATAGATAGATCGGGTAGGGGAGATACGCGAGATAGAGGAAAGATGATGAGTTCGGTTTTGTCCACATTGAGTTTGAGGAAGCGAGAGGTGAAGAAGGAGGATATGGCTGATAGGCACTCCGGGATTCTGGACAGCAGGGAGGTGACATCTGGGCCAAGAGTGTCGTCCACATACAGGTGATACTGGAAGCCATAGGACTTTATGAGTTGTCCTAGGCCAAGGGTGTAGGTGGAAAAAAGTAGGAACACCAACAGAGAGAGGGTGGGATGAGGAAGTAGTGTGGGCATGGGAAACGCTAAATGTGCGGTCGGAAAGGTATGAGCCAATCGAGAACAGGGCAAGGCCTTTGATGCCAAGGAAAGAAAGAATCTGTAGCAGTAGGCAGTGGGTCGACTGTGTCGAAGGCAGAGGACAGGTCGAGAAGGAGGAGGATGGAGAACTGTGTGTTGGCTTTGGCTGTAAGTCATTTGTAATTTTGGTCAGGGCAGTTTCGGTGGAGTGGTGGGGGCGGAAACCAGATTGGAGGTTGTAAAGGAGAAAGTTAGATGAGAGGTGGGAGGAAAGTTGAGCATGGACATGCTGCTCAAGGAGTTTTGAAGCAAACAGAAGCAATGATATGGGGAGATAGCTGGGCATAGCAGTTCGGTCAAGGTTTGTTTTTTTGAGGATGGGTGTGATGGTGGCATGTTTGAAGCCAGAGGGGAAGATACCAGAAGATAGCGATAGGTTGAAGAGATGGGTTAGGGCTGGAATGAGCATGTTAGTGAGGTTGGGGAGCAGGTGGGAAGGGATGGAGTCAAGTATACAGGTGGTGAGGTGTGATTTGGAAATTTTGGAAAGGAGGAGTGTAAGCTCTCCTTCAGTGATGTTGGAGAGGGAGGTTATTAGGGAAGGGCAGAGGTCTGGTATACAGAGCGGTTGAGGTGGTGGAACAGTAAAGGTTTGCCTTGTTTGGTCGATCTTATTTTTGCAGTAGGTGGCAAAATCCTTGGAAGAGATGAGGGGAGTTGGAGATGGCAGTGGTGGGCGGAGGAGAGTGTTGAATGTGCTGAACAGTTGTTTTGGGTTGTAGGATAATGAAGATACAAGGTTTGTGAAATAAGACCAGCCCATAATTTTAAGCACAATAATAGCTCAAATGTGGTATATGGAGAAGTATATATATTCAACATCAATTCACAGTCATGTTCTCACAATAAATAACATGGCAGACAAAGTGTCTGCCTCCAAAGGGAAGTGGGTAATACAATTACCGTAATCTATCCCACTATAATGTCCATATTGGGGCAGAAACCATAGAACAGGGGTCCCCAACTCCAGTCCTCAAGGCCCACCAACAGGTCATGTTTTCAGGATTTCCTTAGTTTTGCCCAGGCGATAATTGCATCACCTGCTTAATACAAAGGAAATCCCTCTACCCTAATTCCTGTTTCGAACACCTTCAGGGGGTGTGAATGGAATGAATGAAAGAATGGAGTATGATTGTGTGACATTGTCTTCTCAGGTACTATTTTATTTTCTCTTTTAAAAGTGTATCCTAATGGTTCTGTACCCTGAAAAATAAGTTTCATTTACTTTACTTTCAAATTTTACCAACTGAGAGAATTGCTTTTTTTATGCAAAAGTTGCCACTAAGCATAACGAGTGGAAAAAAAACTGGCACCTTTCCATCCACTATGAAGAAAATAAGAATGCATCATTCTCAGTTACTGCATATGACCTGAAATTTTTAGCGTTAACCTAAAAGCCAGTTAAATCGTTCTGTAATGGCAAAAAAACAACCAATTTATTGTTTCCTACTGTTAAAACCCATTCTTTAGCATATTATATATCAGTGCCCTTCCTAATTGTCATCATGACATGCATTTCTGGATTTGTCTAAAAGGTTTGAACCCTTTATAGAGTATCACTGTCCATTAGCAGTTATTATTAGACACAGTCTCACTGTACATGCACAGGCGGCATAACCTCTTCTTGCTGGCTTGCTACTGGCATACTGAATACACTCATCAATTATTCAGTTCTTGTCCTTGATTGCACTGATCTGTGAAACTAAATTAAAGAAAGGTTAGAGAAAAGATCAGTGCGCTACAAGAGGTTGCAGTGCAGTCACAGTTTAGACCCAAGGTCTTGCAAGCTATACGTCTCCATGGCACATAAGAATAATGTGACCATAAATAAGGTTGCCAGAGCTTCAATAACAGGCTATGTTCAATGTATAATGATGTACTCTTACTTGATGAATATGTAATATGGTTTTGTGTCTGGGAGGTGGTTTTCTCCTTTCAATATATATCCCTTGGTGGTGGAGTGGATTTCCCACTCAGGGATGGTCCAAAAGATCACGTTTTAGAATTTCCTTAGGATTCTTTCACACTCCGTTTTGGCACCCGTCCTGTTAGGGCTTGCATCCGAAACCCCCACAAAACGGGATTCAGGTGTATGCGCAAACAGGGCCATAGACTATAATGGTGCCTAGAGATTGAACGTGTGCTCTGTGAGTGAGGGGAGGCAACTATTACTGCAATGGAGGTGCCGATGGCTACACTCGTCACTGCCATGCACATCTATGGAGTTCATATGTCTCCATGCACAACCTAGGGAGAACACACAGCGACCCCTACCTGGGACATCGGTCACTGTTTCACCATTGTGATTACAGCTACACCTGAAACTGCCATACTCCCTCAAGGCCTCACTACGCCTCCGTGCGCATTCTGGGGCGCACAAACAGCGCCCACTAGCTGTAACAGGGGTCACTGCCTCACACCATATAAATGGCCCACCCTGTATATTAATGAAGGGTGCAGGTCTGTATTCAGATCTGTAGTGTAGAAGAAAGGGAAAAAGTGGGGAATGTGCTCTGGAAGTGTTATACTATATTGTTAGCACCACGCCAGAGATCTGCTCTGACACCTGTGCTACGGTCGGTACTTCCTTTCCCCATGCTCTACAATCTTCCATCAGAACTTCCAGCCGGGCCTCTAGCCATGTCCTTAGAGCACGCTCGAGCTCCCGCCCTCTTAAAGGGCCAGCATGTATACTTGCTATTTCCTCCCCATAGATTTCACAAGCCATTATGCTATTCACATTTCATGTATCGCACATTTCCTTGCTTTAGTACAGTTGAGTGCAGCCTTTGATCTATTTGCTATGCAAGTCTTTTTTGGTTATGCACCAGTTCAGACTAAATTGCTGTTCAGTCAGTTTAACTATACTCACTGCATTATCTGTACACTTGTACAACCCCTGGCAAAATTTATGTAATCACCGTCCTTGGAGGATGTTCATTCAGTTGTTTAATTTTGTAATAAAGCAGATCACAGATATGGCACAAAACTAAAGTAATTTCAAATGGCAACTTTCTGGCTTTAAGAAACACTAAAAGAAATCAAGAACTAAACATGTGGTAGTCAGTAATGGTTACTTTTTTTAACCAAGCATAGGGGAAAAATTATGGAGTCACTCAATTCTGAGGAAAAAAATATGGAATGACCTTGTAAAATTTCATTCCAAAAATTAACACCTGCATCAAATTAGATCTGTTCGTGCATCTAAAAAGGAGTGATCACACCTTGGAGAGCTGTTGCACCAAGTGGACTGACATGAATCATGGTTCCAACATGAGAGATGTCAATTGAAACAAAGGAGGGGATTATTAAACTATTAAAAGAGGGTAAATCATCATGCAATGTTGCAAAAGATGTTGGTTGTTCACAGTCAGGTGTGTCTAACATCTGCACAACTGAATGAACATCCTCCAAGGCCGGTGATGACATAATTTTAGCCAGAGGTTGTACATAGCTCCTGTATATGTCACCGGTAATCACTGTATTACCTGTAGACTGACACTCTATATGGAGCTTCTGTGTTTGTGGTATTATGTATAAGTTTATGTAGTATTATTCGGACGCTATGTGGTGGCAAATTTTGATCTGGTCATGGTGTGGCGGTATTTGTTCTTTCTATATAGAATTATTCAGCTACTATGTGGTGGTAATATATTATCTGGTCATGTTCCGGCAGTATTGTTCCGGCAGTATTTGATCTTGTATGTGGTATTATTCGGTCACTATGTGGTGGTAATGTGTGGTCCGGCAATGGTGTGACAGTATTTGTCCATTGCATGTGGTATTATTGGTCATTTTAAAAAAATTGTATGTGACACATTCCCGTAACCCCTTCCCGACCTGTGACGCCATGTAGGCGTCATGAAAGTCGGTGCCAATCCAACCTGTGACGCCTATATGTATGTGGTGTCATGGAGGGATCGCGTCCCTGCAGATCGGGTGAAAGGATTAACTTCAATTTCACCCGATCTGCAGGGACAGGGGGAGTGGTACTTCAGCCCAGGGGGGGGGGGGGGTGGCTTCACCCCCCCGTGGTTACGATCACTCTGATTGGCTGTTGAAAGTGAAACTGCCAATCAGAGCGATTTGTAATATTTCACCTATGAAAACTGGTGAAATATTACAATCTAGCCATGGCCGATGCTGCAATATCATCGGCCATGGCTGGAAACCCTGATCTGCCCCCCCCACACCGCCACCGATCTCCCCAGTCGTCCTGTCCGCTCCCCCCATTCTCCGATCCCACCCCCCGTGCTCCGATCCCCCCCGTGCTCCGATCTCCCCCCCTCTCATACTTAACGAGCCTCCCGGTGTCCGTCCGTCTTCTCCATGGGCGCCACCGTCTTCCAAAATGGCGGGCGCATGCGCAGTGCGCCCGCCGAATCTGCCGTCTGGCAGATTCGTTCCAGGTATATTTTGATCACTGTGATAAAACCTATCACGGTGATAAAAAAAATAAATAGTAAATGACCCCCGACCCCCCCCTTTATCACCCCCATAGGTAGGGACAATAATAAAATAAAGAAAATATATATATATATATTTTCCACTAGGGTTAGGGTTAGAACTGGGGTTAGGGTTTAGGGTTAGGGCTAGAATTAGGCTATGTGCACACGGTGCGGATTTGGCCGCGGATCCGCAGCGGATTGGCCGCTGTGGATTCGTAGCAGTTTTCCATCAGGTTTACAGTACCATGTAAACCTATGGAAAACCAAATCCACTGTGCCCATGGTGCGGAAAAAATTGCGCGGAAATGCTGCATTGTATTTTCCACAGCATGTCAATTCTTTGTGCGGATTCCGCAGCATTTTACACCTGTCCCTCAATAGGAATCCACAGGTGAAATCCGCACAAAAAAACACTGGAAATCCGCTGTAAATCCACATGTAAAACGCAGTGCCTTTAACCTGCGGATTTTTCAAAAACCGTGCTGAAAAATCTCACACTAATCCGCAACGTGGGCACAAAGCCTTAGGGTTAGGGTTGGAATTAGAGTTAGGGTTGGAATTAGGGCTAGGGTTGGAAATAGGGTTAAGATTAGGCTTGTGGTTAGGGTTATGGTTAGGGGTGTGTTGGGGGTAAAGTTGTGGTTAGGGTTGGGATTAGGGTTAGGAATAGGGTTGGGATTGGGGTTATGGGTGTGTTGGGGTTACGGGTGGTGTTGGGGTTAGCATTGTGGTTAGGGGTGTGTTGGGGTTAGGGTTGTGATTAGGGTTATGGCTACAGTTGGGATTAGGGTTAGGGGTGTGTTGAGGTTAGAATTGACAGGTTTCCACTGTTTAGGCACATCAGGGGTCTCCAAATGCAACATGGCGCCACCATTGATTCCAGCCACTCTTGCGTTCAAAAAGTCAAATGGTGCTCCCTCCCTTCCGAGCCCTGACGTGCGTGCAAACAGTGGTTTACCCCCACATATGGGGTACCAGCGTACTCAGGACAAAATGGGCAACAACTATTGGGGTCCAATTTCTCCTGTTACCCTTGCGAAAATAAAAAATTGCTTGCTAAAACATAAATTTTGAGGAAAGAAAAATTATTTTTTATTTTCACGGCTCTGCGTTATAAGCTTCTGTGAAGAACTTGGGAGTTCAAAGTGCTCACCACACATCTAGATAAGTTCCTTGGGGGTCTAGTTTCCAAAATGGGGTCACATGTGAGGGAGCTCCAATGTTTAGGTACACAGGGGCTCTCCAAACGCGACATGGTGTCCGCTAACGATTGGAGCTAATTTTTCATTCAAAAAGTCAAATGGCGCTCCTTCCCTTCCGAGCCCTGCCGTGTGCCCAAACAGTGGTTTACCCCCACATGTGAGGTATCAGTGCACTCAGGAGAAATTGCCCAATAAATTTTAGGATCCATTTTATCCTGTTGCCCATGTGGACATGAACAAACTGAGGCTAAATGAAATTTTTTGTGAAAAAAAGTACTTTGTCATTTTTTCGGATCAATTTGTGAAGCACCTGGGGGTTCAAATGGCTCACTATGCATCTAGGTAAGTTCCTTGTGGGGTCTAGTTTCGAAAATGGGGTCACATGTCGGGGAGCTCCAATGTTTAGGCATACAGGGGCTCTCCAAACGCGACATGGTGTCCGCTAAAGATTGGAACCAATTTTTCATTTTAAAAGTCAAATGGCGCTCCTTCCCTTCCGAGCCATGTCATGTGCGCCCAGACAGTGGTTCCCCCCCTCATATGAGGCATCGGCGTACTTAGGACAAATTGTACAATTATGTTTGGGTTCCAATTTCTCTTTTTACCCTTGGGAAAATAAAAAAATTGTTGCTAAAATATCATTTTTGTGACTAAAAAGGTAAATGTTCATTTTTTCCTTCCATGTTGCTTCTGCTGCTGTGAAGTACCTGAAGGGTTAATAAACTTCTTGAATGTGGTTTTGAGTACCTTGAGGGGTGCAGTTTTTAGAATGGTGTCACTTTTGGGTATTTTCAGCCATACAGATCCCTCAAACTGACTTCAAATGTGAGGTGGTCCTTAAAAAAAATGGTTTTGTAAATTTCGTTGTAAAAATGAGAAATCGCTGGTCAAATTTTAACCCTTATAACTTCCTAGCAAAAAAAAATTTTGTTTCCAAAATTGTGCTGATGTAAAGTAGACATGTGGGAAATGTTATTTATTAACTATTTTGTGTCACATAACTCTCTGGTTTAACAGAATAAAAATTCAAAATTTGAAAATTGCTAAATTTTCAAAATTTTAGCCAAATTTCCATTTTTTCACAAATAAACGCAAAAATTATTGACCTAAATTTATCACTAGCATGAAGCCCAATATGTCATGAAAAAACAGTCTCAGAACTGTTAGGATCCGTTGAAGCGTTCCCGAGTTATTACCTCATAAAGGGACACTGGTCAGAATTGCAAAATACGGCCAGGTCATTAGGGTCAAAATAGGCTGGGTCATGAAGGGGTTAAAGGAAATAAATAATATATACCTAAAAAGAGTATTGGATATTTTAAGACATTTTTAATAAGTTAGAATAAGGCCTGGCCAAAAAAGTCTACCTGGTCGTGGTGGCAGCTTAAAAAAATCTTTTGGATAAAACAAAAGCTGCTGGCTATGTATGTGATCTGTTGTTCTATGGGAACTGTTAAAGGGAACCTGTCACCCCCATAATCGAAGGTGAGCTAAGCCCACCAGCATCAGGGGCTTATCTACAGCCTTCTGTAATGCTGTAGATAAGCCCCCCCCCCCAATGTATCCTGAAAGATGATAAAAAGAGGTTAGATTATATTCACCCAGGGGCGCTTCCGGTCCGGTTCTGGTCCGATGGGTGTCTCAGTCCGGTACGTGGCCTCCCATCTTCTTACGATGACGTCCTCTTCTTGTATTCACGCTGCGACTCCGGTGTACTTTGTCTGCCCTGTTGAGGGCAGAGCAAAGTACTGCAGTGCGCTGGCGCCGGGGCTCTCTGACCTTTCCTGTTGCCTGCGCACTGCAGTACTTTGCTCTGTCCTCAACAGGGCAGACAAAGTACGCCTGTGCCGGAGCCGCAGCGTGAATACAAGAAGAGGACGTCATCGTAAGAAGATGGGAGGCCCCAGATCGGACCGCAACGCCCATCGGACCAGAACCGGACCGGGACCGCAATGAATGTTGCCAAGTGAAAATTGCAAACTGCCGTTTAGTGACCAGTACATTGTAGTGACCAGTATGTTATGCCCAGCTCAAGCTTGTGGGGACATGTACCCATAAAATAGGCTGGTTCTCATCGCTTCAGAAATGCCAAACATGTGGAAGCTATATGTGGCTTAGGCACTGTGGAGCTCAGAAGAGAGGACATATGGATTTGGGAGCGCAGAATTTGCTTTTTATTCGGACTCCCATGACAGCTCCACAAGAGAAGGGGGATCTGTACTTCAGGAACAGGAATGTTATGAACAGGTAATTCAGAACCACAATGGACCTTGAAGTTCAGAGCACACAAAGTGACCTGACAATTACCAAAAACATAGGACGAGCTCTGAGACGTGGGAACTCTGCTGACCGCAATCCCTAATCCTATCCAACCACACTAGAGGTAGCCGTGGAGCGCTCCTGACCAGACCTATGCGCCTCGAGCACAGCCTGAGAAACTAGCTAGCCCTAAGAAAGAAAAATAAGCCTAGCTTGCCTCAGAGAAATACCCCAAAGGAAAAGGCAGCCCCCCACATATAATGACTGTGAGTTGAGATGAAAATACAAACGCAGAGATGAAATAGATTTAGCAAAGTGAGGCCCAACTTACTGAACAGACCGAAGATAGGAAAGATTGCTTTGCGGTCAACACAAAACCCTACAAACAACCACGCAGAGGGGGCAAAAAGACCCTCCGCACCGACTAACGGTACGGAGGTGCTCCCTCTGCGTCCCAGAGCTTCCAGCAAGCAAGAAAAACCAATATAGCAAGCTGGACAGAAAAAATAGCAAACAAAAATAACACAAGCAAAACTTAGCTTATGCAGGAAGACAGGCCACAGGAACGATCCAGGAGAAAGCAAGACCAATACTAGAACATTGACTGGAGGCCAGGATCAAAGCACTAGGTGGAGTTAAATAGAGCAGCACCTAACGACTTAACCTCATCACCTGAGGAAGGAAACTCAGAAGCCGCAGTACCACTCTCATCCACCAAAGGAAGCTCATAGAACCAGCCGAAGTACCACCCACGACCACAGGAGGGAGCTTGGCCACAGAATTCACAACAGTACCCCCCCTTGAGGAGGGGTCACCGAACCCTCACCAGAGCCCCCAGGCCAACCAGGATGAGCCACATGAAAGGCACGAACCAGATCGGCAGCATGGACATCAGAGGCAAAGACCCAGGAATTATCTTCCTGACCATAACCTTTCCACTTAACCAGATACTGGAGTTTCCGTCTCGAAACACGAGAATCCAAAATCTTCTCCACTATATACTCCAACTCCCCTTCAACCAAAACCGGAGCAGGAGGATCAATAGATGGAACCACAGGTGCCACGTATCTCCGCAACAATGACCTATGGAACACGTTATGGATGGAAAAAGAAGCTGGAAGAGTCAAACGAAAAGACACAGGATTAAGAACCTCAGAAATCCTATATGGACCAATGAAACGAGGCTTAAACTTAGGAGAGGAAACCTTCATAGGAATATAACGAGATGACAACCAAACCAAATCCCCAACACGAAGTCGGGGACCCACACAGCGCCTGCGGATAGCGAAACGTTGAGCCTTCTCCTGGGACAGTGTCAAATTGTCCACTACATGAGTCCAAATCTGCTGCAACCTATCCACCACAGTATCCACACCAGGACGGTCCGAAGACTCAACCTGCCTTGAAGAGAAACGTGGGTGGAACCCAGAATTGCAGAAAAACGGCGAAACCAAAGTAGCCGAGCTGGCCCGATTATTAAGGGCGAACTCAGCCAAAGGCAAAAAGGACACCCAATCATCCTGATCAGCAGAAACAAAACATCTCAGATATGTTTCCAAGGTCTGATTGGTTCGTTCAGTCTGGCCATTTGTCTGAGGATGGAAAGCCGAGGAAAAAGACAAATCAATGCCCATCCTAGCACAAAAGGCTCGCCAAAACCTCGAAACAAACTGGGAACCTCTGTCAGAAACGATGTTCTCTGGAATGCCATGTAAACGAACCACATGCTGGAAAAACAATGGCACCAAATCAGAGGAGGAAGGCAACTTAGACAAGGGCACCAAATGGACCATCTTAGAGAAGCGATCACAAACCACCCAAATGACCGACATTCTTTGAGAGACGGGGAGATCCGAAATAAAATCCATAGAGATATGTGTCCAAGGCCTCTTCGGGACCGGCAAGGGCAAAAGCAACCCACTGGCACGAGAACAGCAGGGCTTAGCCCGAGCACAAATCCCACAGGACTGCACGAAAGAACGCACATCCCGCGACAGAGACGGCCACCAAAAGGATCTAGCCACCAAATCTCTGGTACCAAAGATTCCAGGATGACCAGCCAACACCGAACAATGAACCTCAGAGATAACTTTATTCGTCCACCTATCAGGGACAAACAGTTTCTCCGCTGGGCAACGATCAGGTTTATTAGCCTGAAATTTTTGCAGCACCCGCCGCAAATCAGGGGAGATGGCAGACAAAATTACCCCCTCTTTGAGAACACCCGCTGGCTCAGGCAAACCCGGAGAATCGGGCACAAAACTCCTAGACAGGGCATCCGCCTTCACATTTTTAGAGCCCGTAAGGTACGAAACCACAAAGTCAAAACGGGAGAAAAACAGCGACCAACGACCCTGTCTAGGATTCAACCGTTTGGCAGACTCGAGATAAGTCAAGTTCTTGTGATCAGTCAAGACCACCACGCGATGCTTAGCTCCTTCAAGCCAATGACGCCACTCCTCGAATGCCCACTTCATGGGCAGCAACTCTCGATTGCCAACATCATAATTTTGCTCAGCAGGCGAAAATTTCCTGGAAAAGAAGGCGCATGGTTTCATCACCGAGCAATCAGAACTTCTCTGCGACAAAACAGCCCCTGCTCCAATTTCAGAAGCATCAACCTCGACCTGGAACGGAATCAAAACATCTGGTTGGCACAACACAGGGGCAGAAGAAAAACGACGCTTCAACTCCTGAAAAGCTTCCACAGCAGCAGAAGACCAATTGACCACATCAGCACCCTTCTTGGTTAAATCAGTCAACGGTTTAGCAATACTAGAAAAATTATTGATGAAGCGACGATAAAAATTAGCAAAGCCCAGGAACTTCTGCAGACTCTTCAGAGATGTTGGCTGAGTCCAATCATAAACGGCCTGAACTTTAACAGGGTCCATCTCGATAGTAGAAGGAGAAAAAATGAACCCCAAAAATGAAACCTTCTGAACACCAAAGAGACACTTTGACCCCTTCACAAACAAAGAATTAGCACGCAAGACCTGGAACACCATTCTGACCTGCTTCACATGAGACTCCCAATCATCCGAGAAGACCAAAATATCATCCAAGTATACAATCAGGAATTTATCCAGGTACTCTCGGAAGATGTCATGCATAAAGGACTGAAACACTGATGGAGCATTAGAAAGCCCGAATGGCATAACCAGGTACTCAAAATGGCCTTCGGGCGTATTAAATGCTGTTTTCCATTCATCGCCCTGTTTAATACGCACAAGATTATATGCACCACGAAGATCTATCTTGGTGAACCAACTAGCCCCCTTAATCCGAGCAAACAAATCAGACAGCAGCGGCAAGGGGTACTGAAATTTGACCGTAATTTTATTTAGAAGGCGGTAATCAATACAAGGTCTCAGCGAACCATCCTTCTTGGCCACAAAAAAAGAACCCCGCTCCCAATGGCGACGATGACGGGCGAATATGACCCTTCTCCAAAGACTCCTTCACGTAACTCCGCATAGTGGCGTGCTCAGGTACAGATAAATTAAACAGTCGACCCTTAGGAAACTTACTACCAGGAATCAAATCGATAGCACAATCACAATCCCTATGCGGAGGTAGGGCATTGGACTTGGGCTCATCGACCCCAACCCCAGCTGGACACAGACATTGATTTCCAATCTAATACTGGGTTATGGACTTGTAGCCATGGCAACCCCAACACGACCACATCATGCAGATTATGCAACACCAGAAAGCGAATATCCTCCTGGTGCGCAGGAGCCATGCACATGGTCAGCTGGGTTCAATACTGAGGCTTATTCTTGGCCAAAGGCGTAGCATCAATTCCTCTCAATGGAATAGGACACTGCAAGGGCTCCAAGACAAACCCACAGCGCCTAGCAAACTCCAAGTCCATCAAATTCAGGGCAGCGCCTGAATCCACAAATGCCATGACAGAATAGGAAGACAAAGAGCAGATCAAAGTAACGGACAAAAGAAATTTCGACTGTACCGTACCAATGGTGGCAGACCTAGCGAACCGCTTAGTGCGCTTAGGACAATCGGAGATAGCATGAGTGGAATCACCACAGTAGAAACACAGCCCATTCTGACGTCTGTGTTCTTGCCTTTCAGCTCTGGTCAAAGTCCTATCGCACTGCATAGGCTCAGGTTTATGCTCAGATAATACAGCCAAATGGTGCACAGATTTACGCTCACGCAAGCGTCGACCGATCTGAATGGCCAAAGACATAGACTCATTCAGACCATAAGGCATAGGAAATCCCACCATGACATCCTTAAGGGCATCAGAGAGACCCTTTCTGAAAATAGCTGCCAGCGCACATTCATTCCATTGAGTGAGCATGGACCACTTTCTAAACTTCTGACAATAAATCTCTATCTCATCCTGACCCTGACACAGAGCCAGCAAATTTTTCTCTGCCTGATCCACTGAATTAGGTTCATCGTACAGCAATCCGAGCGCCAGAAAAAAACGCATCAATATTACATAATGCAGGATCTCCTGGCGCAAGGGAAAATGCCCAGTCTTGAGGGTCGCCACGTAATAAAGAAATAATGATCTTAACTTGTTGAACTGGGTCACCAGAGGAGCGGGGTTTCAAAGCCAGAAATAGTTTACAATTATTTTTAAAATTCAAAAACTTAGCTCTATCTCCAGAAAATAACTCAGGAATAGGAATTTTAGGTTCTAACATAGGATTCTGGACCACTAAATCTTGAATATTCTGTACATTTATAGCGAGATTATCCATCAAAGAGCACAGACCCTGAATGTCCATGTCCACACCTGTGTTCTGAACCACCCTGATGTAAAGGGGAAAAGAAAGACAGAACACAGTGCAAAGAAAAAAAAATGGTCTCAGAACTTCTCTTTTCCCTCTATTGAGAAGCATTAGTACTTTGGGCCTCCAGTACTGTTATGAACAGGTAATTCAGAACCACAATGGACCTTGAAGTTCAGAGCACACAAAGTGACCTGACAATTACCAAAAACATAGGACGAGCTCTGAGACGTGGGAACTCTGCTGACCGCAATCCCTAATCCTATCCAACCACACTAGAGGTAGCCGTGGAGCGCTCCTGACCAGACCTATGCGCCTCGAGCACAGCCTGAGAAACTAGCTAGCCCTAAAAAAGAAAAATAAGCCTAGCTTGCCTCAGAGAAATACCCCAAAGGAAAAGGCAGCCCCCCCACATATAATGACTGTGAGTTGAGATGAAAATACAAACGCAGAGATGAAATAGATTTAGCAAAGTGAGGCCCAACTTACTGAACAGACCGAAGATAGGAAAGATTGCTTTGCGGTCAACACAAAACCCTACAAACAACCACGCAGAGGGGGCAAAAAGACCCTCCGCACCGACTAACGGTACGGAGGTGCTCCCTCTGCGTCCCAGAGCTTCCAGCAAGCAAGAAAAACCAATATAGCAAGCTGGACAGAAAAAATAGCAAACAAAAATAACACAAGCAAAACTTAGCTTATGCAGGAAGACAGGCCACAGGAACGATCCAGGAGAAAGCAAGACCAATACTAGAACATTGACTGGAGGCCAGGATCAAAGCACCAGGTAGAGTTAAATAGAGCAGCACCTAACGACTTAACCTCATCACCTGAGGAAGCAAACTCAGAAGCCGCAGTACCACTCTCATCCACCAAAGGAAGCTCATAGACAGAACCAGCAGAAGTACCACTCACGACCACAGGAGGGAGCTTGGCCACAGAATTCACAACACAGGAAACCTACAGATACAACAGGGTGGCACCTCTCCCACTTATGAGTTGGTTTCCTGTTCCTGATGGGATTGGTTCCTACACATGCCTACAGGACGTCAGATCCCAGGCCCAACCGGTCAACACAGGTAGCCGGGGGTGGGGGGTGGGGGGGTGGGGGGTCTCCTACCTCAACCGGTATGGGGGTCCTGGAAGCACCATGGTGGTCCTTGATGGACAGAACGGCAGTGAGTGAGCAGCAGTGAGAGAGGTCCACAGGATCGCCATCGCCGGAAGTAGTTGGTGCCAGGGTGAGTATGCTCCCTAGGTCCCAGAGGCTCCTGCGGTATGGAGGTAGGCTCCAGCTGCATGTTCCGGGTCAGACGGGTGATGTTGGGGGGTGGAGCCGGCAGGTGCTTCCGGGTCACCGCTACCAGCATCCTTTCTGCGCATGTGCGGGATCTTCTGATGCTGGGAAAATGGCAGCCGCCATCGGTGGAGACCGGAGCCCTGATTTTGGGTCTCAGGTTGCTGAGACCTCGGCACCTGTGGGGGATGCAGGGGAGGAGCACCACTTCACCTGCTGGTCCGGATACGGGGGGGGGGGGGGGGAGTATATATGGCCGGCATACAGGAAGGATCATGCTTCTGGCCCTTTTGTCACAATGGAAGGTGAGCAGCAGCAGCTACCACAACAGGAGGAGGCTGCTAGCCAGCATGCTGCACAGAAGCCAGTTGAGTGACCGATCCAGCCGCAGGAGTTCTTCCAGACGGGAGTTGGTAGCAGCTGCTGAGAAATAGCCCCCCGGTACCTATTTCTTCAGACACGGGTAAGTGATCTTCATGAATATTCACTCAGCGATGCAGCCTTCCCTTTATGTTTTTAATTTTATGGGGAAGAAATGTACGAGTAAGGCAAAGCACACAGAATGCGCCCTCTGTGCATGCCTCCTACCAGCTCTTGTCCCCAAACATTATGCCACCCCTGTATCCAGCAGATGGTGAGGTCTCAGGAAGGGAGGGGGGGAGCAGCGCTAGCCTCTAGGTAGTCTATATTGCCCCTTACTATCCACCTCAGGTGGCAGAAGAGACTCCTAATTTCACCAAGAGTTTGAAGGACATCATCAGGACAGAAGTGAGGGAGTCCATAAAATCCCTGACTCAAGGAGAAAGTTTTGGGTGGATGGATCTTCCGGAATCAGATTCATTGGCTGGTCGGAAGGAAATTGAGGATTCCTCTAATTCTTCCCCCTCAGCTTCTTCATCAGAGGAAGACTCGGGTCGCTTCTGCCTGCCCCTAGACTGTGTGGACAAACTTGTAAAGGCGGTTAGGGGAACAGTACTGGGGATAGTAGAGCCCAGGCCAGAACTGTCCTTGCAGGACGTCATGTTCAAGGGATTGGATCAAAGGAAATGTAAATCCTTTCCCTTGAGTGAAAAAATTCAGGGACTGATTCTCCGTGAGTGTAAGAGGCCAGAAAAAAGGGGCTCCTTACCTCTGGCCTCAAGCGGAGATACTCCTTTGATAACCCGACCGTTAACACTTGGGATAAAGGTTAGATGCAGCGGTATCCAAAGCACCAAAGAAATCTTCCCTATCCTTTGAAGACATAGAGACCCTGAAAGATCCCCTAGACAGAAAGGCGGATGTCTTCCTTAAAGGAACTTGGGAGATGGCATCCAGATCCCTTAGACCAGCAGTTGCATCTACTTGCACGGCTAGATCAATGATGGTCTGGTTGGACCAGCTCGAGACTCAGCTAAAGGAGGGTACGCCTCGGAAGTTGATTCTGAGGGCCCTTCCAATAATTCAGGAGGCTGCGGCATTCCTATCAGATGCCTCAGTGGACTGTCAGGATGGTGGCAAGAGCAGCGGGTCTTTCCAATGTGGCCCACAGAGCTCTGTGGTTAAAATGCTGGCCAGGAGATATCCAGACAGGATCTAAGATCTGTGCGATTCCATGTGAAGGGGAATACCTTTTTGGCCCAATGTTGAACGAACTGCTGGATAAAGCGGGAGACGAGAGGAAGAGAATCCCCAACTTATCCTTTTCTTACCGACGTCCCTTCAGTAGGAGAGTTTGGTCAAGGAAGACCCACAAGGAACGTTCCAGATGGGATGACAGGAAGAAGTGAGGTACAGGCTTCATGTTCAGACGTTCTTCTCGGGAACGCAAAAAACATCCCAATGACTAGCGGTCCCCGTAGGGGGAAGATTGTCGGCCTTCTATCCAGCCTGCTCGCGAATTACCAACAGCGTCTGGGTTCAGGGCATGATCTCAAACTTGAATTCCGCTCTATTCCAGGGGATAAATTCAAGTTAACTTCCTTCCAATTTTCCCATCTAGAGCAGTCTCCCGGGAGGCAGAAGTAGTTAAATTGTGTCATAAAGGGGTCCTGGTGGAGGTTTCAGAATCCGAGAAGGGTAGAGGTGTTTACTCCCCTCTGTTTTTGGTCTGGAAACTGGATAACTCTTACAGGACCATCATCAATCTCAGGTCCCTCAATAAATTTCTGATCACTCGCCCCTTGAAAATGGAAACAATTAGCTCAGCAATAAAAATTTTATTTCAAAACTGTTTCATGGCGGTATTAGATTTAAAGGATGCATATTATCATGTGCCTATTCACACAAACTATCAGCATTTCCTGAGAGTGGCAGTATCCATAAGTGGCTCAGTCCATCATTTTTAGTTTGTAGTCCACCCCTTTGGCCTGTCGGTTGCTCCACAAGTCTTCTCGAAATTAATTGCAGAGGTCATGGCCCACCTTCGGGAGTCAGACATCTTAATTGTCCCCTATTTAGATGACTTCTTAATCATAGGCAGTTCGGCTGATCATTGCCTTTCACAAGTAACAAGATCTAGGTCCACTCTGGAACAATTAGGTTGGCTAAAACTCAGAAAAATGACGTTTACAACCCGTAAAGGTTCAACTATTCCTCGTTCTCGTGTTAGATTCGGGAAGTCAAGAATGTCACCTACAACCAGACAAAATTATTCGCCTTCATCACCAGGTTTTGCGGGCAGTAAATTGCCTTCTATGACCCTTAGGCAAGCCATGTCCCTGTTAGGTTCCCTAATATGTTGTATCCTTGCTGTCAAGTGGGCTCAGTTGCACACAAGAACCCTTCAAAGAAATATTTAACTTAATGAAAGAACCCTGGGGGTTCCCTGCAGGGCAGAGTAGCACTGAATCCATCAACCATGAGTTCCCTAAAATGGTGGCTTAACAGGGATAATGTGGCCTCAGGGGTTCCCTGGGAAAAATCGCATATCACGTATAATAACCACAGATGCCAGTCCTTCGGAGTGGGGGGCCCATATGAGGGATATTGTGGTCCAGGGTCAATGGGAGTCCCAGGTAGAAAGCTCATCTAACCTGAAAGAACTATCAGTGGTAAAACTGTCGGTTAAGAAACTCCATGTGTACCTACATGGTCACCATGTCAGAATTCTCTTGGACAACCAGGTGGCCTACATCAACTATCAAGGTGGGACCCGATCCGAGGCTCTGATGGAAGTAACAAAACACCTTTTCCAGATAGTGGAAAGACATTTACTATCTTTAACAGCGCTACACATAAGATGAAAAGACAATGCCAAGGCAGACTTTCTAAACCACAACATACTAAGGCACGGAGAAAGGTCTCTAAATGGAGCCACCTTCAACCATTGTCCACATGTGGGGTCTGATGGAGAAACAAAAAAGTAAGTCCGTTCTGTTCTCTAAATTCGGAGGAAAACCTATTATAGTGGACGCCTTCCTCAGGAAGTGGGACTTCTACCTGGCCTTCGTATTCCCTCCACTATCCCTGTTGCCTCTGGTAGTGAGAAATATTAGAGAAGACAGGGCAAGGATTATACTAATTGCGGTCTTTTGGCCCAAAAGGGCTTGGTTCTCGTGGCTAAGGACTATGTCGATCTGCGATCCCTGGATACTTCCAGATCTCCTTTCCCAGGGCCCAGTCAACCATCCACAAGTAGCAGGACTCCACTTGACGGTGTGGAGTTTGAAAGGGTTGCTAGGGAATCCCCACATGTACTTATGCTGGCTAACAGATGTAAATCATTCAGCTGCGGCAAGAAAAACTAAATCTTCGAGCAATAAAAAATACTCTGAGGACCCCCGAGCATGCTCAAGAAATCTCAAGTAACGAGTATATTCACTCATCACTATTCCTAGCCACTTCTCACTTTAAAATCGAAGAGGGGTACCTATAGGAGAGATTCTAGAATTTCTTCAGAAGGGTCTAGAATTAGGTCTTGCCACTAGTACCCTTAAAGTGCAAGTTTCGGCCCTTGGCGCCTTATTTAGCTGCGATATCGCAAGCAATTACTGGGTCTCCAGATTCGTTTAACCCCTTAGTGACGGAGCCAAATTTTTAAAATCTGACCAGTGTCACTTTATGTGTTAATAACTCTTGAATGCTTTAACAAATCCCAGTGATTTTGAGATTGTTTTTTGTGACACATACTTTATGATAATGGTTAATTTAGGTCGATATGTTTTGTGTTTATTTATAAAAAAATCAGAAATTTGAGAAAAATTAAAAAAAATTAGCAATTTTCAAACTTTGAATGATTATCCCTTTAATCCAGATAGTCATACCACAGCAAGACATTAATGAATAACATTTCCCACATGTCGGCTTTATATCAGCACCATTTATAAAATGTTCTTTTATTTTGTTTGTATTTTATGAGGTTTAAAAATGTAACATTAATTTTTCATTTTTTCAAGGAAATGTATAAACTGCAGTCAGGTAGTTTATTAACCCTTCAGGTGATTTTCAGGAATTAATGCAAAGTGGCATGACAAATGAAAATGTGCATTTTACCACCTAAATGCCTCTAACTTCTGAACAGGTTACAACAGCTGTCAGACTCTAAGGCCACTATTTGGTCATGAATTGCCATAGCAAACACCAGGACCACAAAATCATGATCTGAGGGCCCAATTGGGATAAAGACGAAGCCCCGGCACTCTGTTAACCATTTATATGATGTAGTCACTATTGACTGCAGCAGCTATAGGGTTAAACAGATTTGGACTGTGCAAACATTGATCGTGGCTGATGCAGCAAGTTGTCAGCTACAGCAGGGGTCCCCAACTCCAGTCCTCAAGGCCCACCAGCAGGTCATGTTTTCAGGATTTCCTTTGCATTGCACAGGTGATGCAATTATTACCTGGGCAAGACTAAGGAAATCCTGAAAACATGACATGTTGGTGGGCCTTGAGGACTGGAGTTGGGGACCCCTGTTGTGAATTCTGTGGCCAAGCTCCCTCCTGTGGTCGTGGGTGGTACTTCGGCTGGTTCTATGAGCTTCCTTTGGTGGATGAGAGTGGTACTGCGGCTTCTGAGTTTCCTTCCTCAGGTGATGAGGTTAAGTCGTTAGGTGCTGCTCTATTTAACTCCACCTAGTGCTTTGATCCTGGCCTCCAGTCAATGTTCCAGTATTGGTCTTGCTTTCTCCTGGATCGTTCCTGTGGCCTGTCTATCCTGCATAAGCTAAGTTTTGCTTGTGTTATTTTTGTTTGCTATTTTTTCTGTCCAGCTTGCTATATTGGTTTTTCTTGCTTGCTGGAAGCTCTGGGACGCAGAGGGAGCACCTCCGTACCGTTAGTCGGTGCGGAGGGTCTTTTTGCCCCCTCTGCGTGGTTGTTTGTAGGGTTTTGTGTTGACCGCAAAGCAATCTTTCCTATCTTCGGTCTGTTCAGTAAGTTGGGCCTCACTTTGCTAAATCTATTTCATCTCTGCGTTTGTATTTTCATCTCAACTCACAGTCATTATATGTGGGGGGCTGCCTTTTCCTTTGGGGTATTTCTCTGAGGCAAGGTAGGCTTATTTTTCTTTCTTAGGGCTAGCTAGTTTCTCAGGCTGTGCTCGAGGCGCATAGGACTGGTCAGGAGTGCTCCACGGCTACCTCTAGTGTGGTTGGATAGGATTAGGGATTGCGGTTAGCAGAGTTCCCACGTCACAGAGCTCGTCCTATGTTTTTGGTAATTGTCAGGTCACTTTGTGTGCTCTGAACTACAAGGTCCATTGTGATTCTGAATCACCTCTTCATAACAGTACTGGAGGCCCAAAGTACTAATGCTTCTCAATAGAGGGAAAAGAGAAGTTCTGAGACCATTTTTTTTCTTTGCACTGTGTTCTGTCTTTCTTTTCCCCTTTACATCAGGGTGGTTCAGAACACAGGTGTGGACATGGACATTCAGGGTCTGTTCTCTTTGATGGATAATCTCGCTATAAATGTACAGAACATTCAAGATTTAGTGGTTCAGAATCCTAGGTTAGAACCTAAAATTCCTATTCCTGAGTTATTTTCTGGAGATAGAGCTAAGTTTTTGAATTTTAAAAATAATTGTAAACTATTTCTGGCTTTGAAACCCCGCTCCTCTGGTGACCCAGTTCAACAAGTTAAGATCATTATTTCTTTATTACGTGGCGACCCTCAAGACTGGGCATTTTCCCTTGCGCCAGGAGATCCTGCATTATGTAATATTGATGCGTTTTTTCTGGCGCTCGGATTGCTGTACGATGAACCTAATTCAGTGGATCTGGCAGAGAAAAAATTGCTGGCTCTGTGACAGGGTCAGGATGAGATAGAGATTTATTGTCAGAAGTTCAGAAAGTGGTCCGTACTCACTCAATGGAATGAATGTGCGCTGGCAGCTATTTTCAGAAAGGGTCTCTCTGAAGCCCTTAAGGATGTCATGGTGGGATTTCCTATGCCTGCTGGTCTGAATGAGTCTATGTCTTTGGCCATTCAGATCGGTCGACGATTGCGTGAGCGTAAATCTGTGCACCATTTGGCGGTATTATCTGAGCATAAACCTGAGCTTATGCAGTGCGATAGGACTTTGACCAGAGCTGAAAGGCAGGAACACAGACATCAGAATGGGCTGTGTTTCTACTGTGGTGATTCCACTCATGCTATCTCCGATTGTCCTAAGCGCACTAAGCGGTTCGCTAGGTCTGCCACCATTGGTACGGTACAGTCGAAATTTCTTTTGTCCGTTACTTTGATCTGCTCTTTGTCTTCCTATTCGGTCATGGCATTTGTGGATTCAGGCGCTGCCCTGAATTTGATGGACTTGGAGTATGCTAGGCGCTGTGGGTTTGTCTTGGAGCCCTTGCAGTGTCCTATTCCATTGAGAGGAATTGATGCTACGCCTTTGGCCAAGAATAAGCCTCAGTATTGGACCCAGCTGACCATGTGCATGGCTCCTGTGCACCAGGAGGATATTCACTTTCTGGTGTTGCATAATCTGCATGATGTGGTCGTGTTGGGGTTGCCATGGCTACAAGTCCATAACCCAGTATTAGATTGGAAATCAATGTCTGTGTCCAGCTGGGGTTGTCAGGGGGTACATGGTGATGTTCCATTTCTGTCTATCTCATCATCCACCCCTTCTGAGGTCCCAGAGTTCTTGTCTGATTACCGGGATGTATTCGATAAGCCCAAGTCCAATGCCCTACCTCCGCATAGGGATTGTGATTGTGCTATCGATTTGATTCCTGGTAGTAAGTTTCCAAAGGGTAGACTGTTTAATTTATCTGTACCTGAGCACGCCGCTATGCGGAGTTACGTAAAGGAATCCTTGGAGAAGGGTCATATTCGCCCGTCATCGTCACCATTGGGAGCAGGGTTCTTTTTTGTGGCCAAGAAGGATGGTTCGCTGAGACCTTGTATTGATTACCGCCTTCTAAATAAAATTACGGTCAAATTTCAGTACCCCTTGACGCTGCTGTCTGATTTGTTTGCTCGGATTAAGGGGGCTAGTTGGTTCACCAAGATAGATCTTCGTGGTGCATATAATCTTGTGCGTATTAAACGGGGCGATGAATGGAAAACAGCATTTAATACGCCCGAAGGCCATTTTGAGTACCTGGTTATGCCATTCGGGCTTTCTAATGCTCCATCAGTGTTTTAGTCCTTTATGCATGACATCTTCCGAGAGTACCTGGATAAATTCCTGATTGTATACTTGGATGATATTTTGGTCTTCTCGGATGATTGGGAGTCTCATGTGAAGCAGGTCAGAATGGTGTTCCAGGTCCTGCGTGCGAATTCTTTGTTTGTGAAGGGGTCAAAGTGTCTCTTTGGTGTTCAGAAGGTTTCATTTTTGGGGTTCATTTTTTCTCCTTCTACTATCGAGATGGACCCTGTTAAAGTTCAGGCCATTTATGATTGGACTCAGCCAACATCTCTGAAGAGTCTGCAGAAGTTCCTGGGCTTTGCTAATTTTTATCGTCGCTTCATCAATAATTTTTCTAGTATTGCTAAACCGTTGACTGATTTAACCAAGAAGGGTGCTGATGTGGTCAATTGGTCTTCTGCTGCTGTGGAAGCTTTTCAGGAGTTGAAGCGTCGTTTTTCTTCTGCCCCTGTGTTGTGCCAACCACATGTTTCGCTTCCGTTCCAGGTCGAGGTTGATGCTTCTGAGATTGGAGCAGGGGCTGTTTTGTCGCAGAGAAGTTCTGATTGCTCGGTGATGAAACCATGCGCCTTCTTTTCCAGGAAATTTTCGCCTGCTGACCGAAATTATGATGTTCAGGCAGTACAAGAGATGTGGTGCACTCCGCATGGAAAAAAGGTGCAGGCTGAACACAAAGTCACAGTGTCTATAGAAAAAACAGCCGCACACTCAAGACTTGCAGGTTTTTACGTGAAAGTTGTATTTTTTATTATTAGTACAGGCATCACCAAATGCTTATTAGTGTTCAGAGAAAATGACGGATACTTTAAGTTACGGTTAACGTTTCGACCAAGGCTGGTCTTTGTCAAAACCACACTTCTAATGGAGGGTAAAAAAGGTGCAGAAGCAGTCTGGAGTAGGCGAAGTCTGCAAGGGTCCTGTAGCACTGAGTCCGTCACACTGGTGATTTTTGTTCTTCTGTTTATTCTGTTTTCTTGTTTTTTTGTTTGTTGATGTATCATACACCGCATGTATTCTCTGATGTATGTACAGATGTAGCCATGTATGTACTCACTATTTATTTTCTTTACAACACTGTAGTAACTGACGAAGGCCAGACTAGGCCGAAACGTTTTACGTACTACAAAATAAAAATCACAAGTTTGACTTAAAGTTGAGTGCCGGGTTCTTTTTATCTATATGCACACGGTTTGGGAACCTACCCGAGCACCTGAGTAGCAGTGCCCACGTCTTTTCACTCACTATATTATTCCCTTACGTGGAGGCACGCACACTTGGTCATGTCCACCAATACCTTCTCCTACAATCCAGAGGAGACCACTAGTATCCTATCCCACTCTATATATCCCTGTGACTTCTTGAAAACCGTACCCCGTGAGACGAGGGGACGAGATCTGGAACGGGAAGTAAGACATCATATTAACGTTGAACTTCACTGCGCAACATTATCCGAGTACCTGCGGGTACAACGCATCCCGAGAGGCTTAAGGGTTCCACTACGTCCCACACTCTTCCGGGATTCCCCGGAATACTGCACTAAATTTGAACAGATTCTCAATAAGTGCTCCCTAGACCTAATCACCCTCACTATAGAACACCTACAAAAAGAGATTACGGCCAGCTCAGAACGGGTCAAAGCTATTGAGATCCAGCTCTCATCCACAGGTACCCCAGAGGAGCTGAACCTACTGAAATCCGAAATTAAGACGAAAACTGAACAACACCGCAGAGACATTGAGAACAGGAAACGACTGAAATTCGCCCGGGACACCGAGGACTACGAGGCAAAGAGGGTATACAGATGGCAGGACAACTATTCCTCCTCTCGCCCCAGCGCAAGAACTGGACATCGTTCTTCCACGGACTACTCCACCTCGGGTTCGGAGCAAGACAGGAGTTCCTCCATTCCCAGCACATCCCATTTTTTAGGTCAACGCACCCAACGAGGCCGGAAAAGAGGACGCGGCGGAGCCAGAGATTTCGGCAGAGACACGGAGCTTACACGAATGACAAGATCTCAGGTACTGAATCTCTAATCGTGAACATTTCCTCCAGAACTCTGGGCGCATCAGACTGTAGTGTCCTTCAAAAAGGTCTTTCTTTTTGCCCCACCTATCGCTACCGGACCTTTGACCTGGACATGGACCTACAAAGGTTCTTTAGATCCCTAAGGCTTAAAGTGTATTTCTCTGATCCACAGAACCAAGTAGTAAATACCGTACGAGCCCCTACAGCACCTCAACTTCTTACAGCAGAAAGTTTAGGCTTACGTACTAAGAGCACATTTAGACCCCCACGGGGCTCTCACGCCCTTGAGACGTTTATACAATTCATTCAAAATTCTTTCCAGTCACTCCGGGGGGAAGTTGAAATGGGTCGCCTTTACTATCCTCCTAATTTAACGTTAAGTGAACGTCAATCACTACAATCACTCCAGTCTGACTCCAGCCTAATAATTAAACCAGCAGACAAAGGGGGTGCCATAGTGATCATGGACAAAAGTGATTACTTACGGGAAATTAGGAGACAGTTAGATAACACCACCGTGTACCAAAAACTGGATTCCAACCCCACCCAAGCCATTAGAAACAGAATTTCACGTATACTACAGAAATACACAGAATTAGGGGTCTTAGACCTTAAAACCTGCAACTACCTCACCAACGACCACCCGGTGACCCCGGTCTTTTACACACTCCCTAAGATTCACAAAAACGTGGAGCATCCCCCGGGACGACCAATAGTGGCAGCCACTAATTCTATACTGTCCCCTATAGCAATCTTTCTAGAAAAAATACTTACCCCCCATATCCAATCCACTAGATCATTTCTGTTGGACACAGGGTCCTTTCTGGGTACAATACGGGACCTAGGTAGTATACCGGTTGATGCGATACTGGCATCACTGGATGTTAAGGATCTATACACTTCCATCCCACATGCGGATGGCATTAATTCGATCAAGAAATTACTATCCACCACAGGGACCCACAAACAACAAATTGACTTAGTTGTGGATTTACTCACATTGGTTCTTGACTCTAATCATTTTCTGTTCCAGGACCAATACTACCTACAGATACGGGGGACCGCGATGGGCTCCAACGTAGCGCCCCCGTACGCTAACTGCTATATGGCAGATTTCGAAGAGACCATCATCTATTCCGACTCTCGCTTCCAGGATAATGTCCTACTCTGGAAGCGTTACATAGATGATATTTTTTGCGTATGGGGGGGCTCGTTGGAGTCCTTCCGGTCTTTTGTGGATTTCCTTAATACCGCATGGCCTGGTATCTCCTTCACAATGGCGCATGACCAACACAGAATGAATTTTCTGGACACTGTGGTCATTAAAGATAACACTGGCAAGTTGAGCACCGATATCCACATAAAGAACACCGACCGAAATAGCCTGCTGCATTTTGAAAGTCTACACCCCAGAGCCATCAAAAAAGCGATCCCTAGATCTCAAATTCAGCGGGTAACACGTATAGTCACGGATAACGAACTACGGACACTACGAGTGTCTGAGATGGAAGCCAAGTTTCTGGCACGCGGCTACCCCCACTCGGTCCTCCAAGAATCCCGGACACCTAGCCTTAATAGCAGACCAAAGTCCCATAAGCGTATACCATTTGTTCACTCTTTCCATCCGTTTTCGTATATTCTCCACAGTAACATTCGCAAACACTGGCATCTACTTACAACTGCCCACCCAAACATCCCGGAGTTTAGAGAACCCTTTCTCCCATGTTTTAGGAGACCCCGCAACCTAAGGGACACACTCGTAAGAGCTGATGTAGGTCCAGACAAAAAAGCACCCATCCAACGGTTCCTCCAGAACCCACGTCTCGGGACCTTCCCTTGTCTCCACTGCACCCAATGCAGCAATGTACTTAAGGGTAGCTCATTCCACCATCCACGATCTGGTAGATCGTTTCCCATTAAGAACTACTTCAATTGTGATTCATCATATGTGGTCTACCTCATTAAATGCCCCTGTGGCATGCTGTATGTTGGCGAGACAACCCGACCTATCCGGGAACGCATCTCTAAGCATAAATCCACGATCAGATGCGGCAACACACTCTTACCCATCCCACACCATTTTATATCGCAAGGTCATAACATTTCTCAACTTTTGTTTCAGGTAATAGAGCAGGTCTCAGCACCCAGACGGGGGGGAGACAGATTAGCCTCCCTAAAACACAGGGAGGCTTTCTGGATTCATACCCTCGATACCCTGCACCCTAAAGGTCTCAACAGGGATTATGACCTTGTCTCCTTCACCTAATTGACATGTGCCAATCTTAGAATTTATCTACGGGTCTCATCATTATGGGCTCCTACAACTTAGCACTCCGAGATGCTGATTATACACATTATGATCTAGTTACTAAATGTCTACTTGTACACATTATGATCTAGTTACTAAATGTCTACTTTTCATATTTATGTTCCAAGCAGATCTATGTCTCTAACATATTTATTTATCTTCCTAGAGTCGCCTTTATTGAATCACCAGGACTCTTCCACCTCTCCACGGGGTCACAAGTGGATATGTTATGAATAACCACCACCTTCACCTTCCCAGCGCTACTATCACTGTTTCCGTACCATCTGAGGCTGTCTATCGGCTCCATCTCACAGTGCACACTTGGCTTTTGTCCCGCCTCCCTACTAGAGAGCCACAGGATTGGCTGGTTTTCCTCTGTCAATCACGGGGAAACATACGCGGTCACTTCCGGTACATCACATCCGGTAGGACCAGCGCGCACATAAGGAACGCCGCACTGGCGTTTCCTCACTCGGGCATGCTCATCCGA
Source organism: Ranitomeya imitator (assembly GCF_032444005.1). Taxonomy (NCBI): domain Eukaryota; kingdom Metazoa; phylum Chordata; class Amphibia; order Anura; family Dendrobatidae; genus Ranitomeya; species Ranitomeya imitator. Next base: position 417,465,351 of record NC_091284.1, on the reverse strand, counting down.
CAGCGGTGGACACCGCGTCCTGACCCATCTCCTATCCAGGTAACTCGCTCCCCACTACTACCGCTTGCAGGGACTCTGCCTCCTCCCAGCATGGCATACCACCGGGCGATTCAGCCTGCAGCCTCGTGCTCAGTATCCTGACATTCACCCTTGTTCCCTCCACAGCCTGCAGTATCGCCTGCAGTCGCGGCTCTGCCCAGGGACTTACATTGTTCAAGGTATTAGCACCGACAGGGACCGCACATAACACTGTCACTGTCCCACTTCAGCATATAGATGGTAGCTCCTATTATGGGCTTATTCTCCCTTTCTCCCTCCCCAGGGATCTCCCTGGAGCTCATTACGCTCATAGAAGCACTCCTCCATTTATCCAGACACCTCTCAATACGGTACGCATAGTAGCACCATGTTTCTCACATTTTTTCACCACTAGGGAGGGCCGGGATATACTAGTTGATTCCTCTTATGGTGGATTTCTAAGATTATCATACCAGGACCATAGGATACTCTGTATATACTTCTGTTTTTTGTTCTTCTGTTTATTCTGTTTTCTTGTTTTTTTGTTTGTTGATGTATCATACACCGCATGTATTCTCTGATGTATGTACAGATGTAGCCATGTATGTACTCACTATTTATTTTCTTTACAACACTGTAGTAACTGACGAAGGCCAGACTAGGCCGAAACGTTTTACGTACTACAAAATAAAAATCACAAGTTTGACTTAAAGTTGAGTGCCGGGTTCTTTTTATCTATATGAACGAACCAATCAGACCTTGGAAACATATCTGAGATGTTTTGTTTCTGCTGATCAGGATGATTGGGTGTCCTTTTTGCCTTTGGCTGAGTTCGCCCTTAATAATTGGGCCAGCTCAGCTACTTTGGTTTCGCCGTTTTTCTGCAATTCTGGTTTCCATCCTCGTTTCTCTTCAGGGCAGTTTGAGTCTTCAGACTGTCCTGGTGTGGATACTGTGGTGGATAGGTTGCAGCAGATTTGGACTCATGTGGTGGACAATTTGACTTTGTCCCAGGAGAAGGCTCAACGTTTCGCTAACTGCAGGCGCTGTGTGGGTCCCCGACTTCGTGTTGGGGATTTGGTTTGGTTGTCATCTCGTTATATTCCTATGAAGGTTTCCTCTCCTAAGTTTAAGCCTCGTTTCATTGGTCCGTATAGGATTTCTGAGGTTCTTAATCCTGTGTCTTTTCGTTTGACTCTTCCAGCTTTTTTCCATCCATAACGTGTTCCATAGGTCATTGTTGCGGAGATACGTGGCACCTGTGGTTCCATCTGTTGATCCTCCTGCTCCGGTTTTGGTTGAAGGGGAGTTGGAGTATATAGTGGAGAAGATTTTGGATTCTCGTGTTTCGAGACGGAAACTCCAGTATCTGGTTAAGTGGAAAGGTTATGGTCAGGAAGATAATTCCTGGGTCTTTGCCTCTGATGTCCATGCTGCCGATCTGGTTCGTGCCTTTCATGTGGCTCATCCTGGTCGGCCTGGGGGCTCTGGTGAGGGTTCGGTGACCCCTCCTCAAGGGGGGGGGGGTACTGTTGTGAATTCTGTGGCCAAGCTCCCTCCTGTGGTCGTGGGTGGTACTTCGGCTGGTTCTATGAGCTTCCTTTGGTGGATGAGAGTGGTACTGCGGCTTCTGAGTTTCCTTCCTCAGGTGATGAGGTTAAGTCGTTAGGTGCTGCTCTATTTAACTCCACCTAGTGCTTTGATCCTGGCCTCCAGTCAATGTTCCAGTATTGGTCTTGCTTTCTCCTGGATCGTTCCTGTGGCCTGTCTATCCTGCATAAGCTAAGTTTTGCTTGTGTTATTTTTGTTTGCTATTTTTTCTGTCCAGCTTGCTATATTGGTTTTTCTTGCTTGCTGGAAGCTCTGGGATGCAGAGGGAGCACCTCCGTACCGTTAGTCGGTGCGGAGGGTCTTTTTGCCCCCTCTGCGTGGTTGTTTGTAGGGTTTTGTGTTGACCGCAAAGCAATCTTTCCTATCTTCGGTCTGTTCAGTAAGTTGGGCCTCACTTTGCTAAATCTATTTCATCTCTGCGTTTGTATTTTCATCTCAACTCACAGTCATTATATGTGGGGGGCTGCCTTTTCCTTTGGGGTATTTATCTGAGGCAAGGTAGGCTTATTTTTCTTTCTTAGGGCTAGCTAGTTTCTCAGGCTGTGCTCGAGGCGCATAGGACTGGTCAGGAGCGCTCCACGGCTACCTCTAGTGTGGTTGGATAGGATTAGGGATTGCGGTCAGCAGAGTTCCCACGTCACAGAGCTCGTCCTATGTTTTTGGTAATTGTCAGGTCACTTTGTGTGCTCTGAACTACAAGGTCCATTGTGATTCTGAATCACCTGTTCATAACAGACCCCTGAGCTACAGTGTACAGCCGACAGCTGCTGGATTGTCACCTGTATGGGGAGGCTATTCTGTTATATCTCAGGTCAGTTAAAAGACATATTGGCTGTCATTAAGGGGTTAAGCAACTGGTAGATCTAGGCCCATACACAGGGTAAGGTGTGTACAATGGGACTTGAACTTAATCCTTACGGCTATCCATCACACATCCTCCATCTCATAGTCCCAAGCTGGGTGGCGCTGAGCAGGAAGTTCCTGGACACAATGCGGATGCCGCTGCCACTCTATAGGACACCACAAAAACTGCAGCTCTGAAATCTGTTGCCCCTCTCACACATGCCAAAGCTCACAAAATCAATAGACAGCCCTGGCACACCAGCGTGACCAAAGAACTGAGACGTTCTTCCAGGGTTGTTGAGCGGAGATGGAAAAGATCCCACTCTAACGAGGACTTAATCGCATTCAAACAGTCCCTCACTACTTTCAAGGCCACACTTGCCACAGCTAAACAAACCTATTTCTCATCTCTCACATCCTCCCTCTCACAACCCTAAACAACACCTTCTCCTCCATCCCCCAGCACCTCCTCCCTATCCACTCATCTCAGCTGAAGACTTTCCCTCATTTTTGAAGCAGAAGATTAATCACATCAGAGACAGTTTTGGTCGACAACCTCCAGAGCCCTTCCTCCTAACCGCCCAGCCCTCCACCCCCAAAACCCACTTCTCCACCATTACAGAAGATCAACTCTCCACTCTACTCTCAAGATCACATCTCATCACCTGTGCACTTGACCCAATCTCATCCCAAACCTCACCAGTCTTCATCCCAACCCTAATCCATCTATTCAACCTATCACTAACAACTGGTGTTTTCCCCTCAAGCTTTAGGCTGGGTTCACATTGCGTTAATGGCAATGCGCTGACGGCATCCGTTACATAGCGGCACTAACGCTATGTAACGGATGCGTTAGTGCACCCATTAACTGCCATTATGTAGCGCATCGCTAACGCATGTCATAATCGGCATGTGTTAGCGATGTGCCGTCATTCTGTGACGGACCCTCGGACGCAGTCTGCAGCGTATTTGGGTCAGTCACCGCTAGCACAGATAGAGCATCTGCGCTAGCGCGATCGCATAAACGCGATCTTTTTCAGCACTTGCGTTAACAGACTGCACTAACGCAATGTGAACCTAGCCTTAAACATGCCTCAATCACACTTATCCTCAAAAAGCCCTCCCTTGACCCATCCTCTGCATCTAGCTATCGCCTCATATCACTTCTCTCCTATGTCTCAAAACTACTCCCTCCCTCTTCGACCGCTTACAATCTGGCTTCTGGCCACACCACTCCACTGAAACTGCCCTAAGGTCACCAATGACCCATTAACCGCCAAGCGACACTACTCTGTCCTCCTCCTCCTGGACCTGTCCTCTGCCTTTGACACAGTAGACCATTCCCTATTACTACAGACCCGCTAATCTCTTGGCATCACAGACTTGGCCCTATCTTAGATCGCGTCATACCTAACAGACCGTATATTCAGCTTCTCCCACTTGCACACCACCTCCTCACCACGCCCCCTATCTGTGGGAGTCCCGCAAGGTTCAGTCTTAGGGCCCCTGCTCTTCTCCATCTACACCTTTGGCCTGGGACAGCTCATATAACCTCATGGCTTTCAGTATCACCTTTATGCTGATGACACACAGATCTACATCTTTGGACCAGATATCACTACCCTACTAACTAGAATCCCACAATGTCTGTCCGCTATTTCATCCTTCTTCTCTGCTAGATTTCTTAAACTTAATATGGATAAAACGGAACACCATCTTTTCCCCCATCTCACGTGACTCACCCCAACAGACCTATCCATTAAACAGCAGCCCTCTCTCCCCAGTCCCAGAGGCTTGCTGCCTCGGGGTTATCCTCGACACGGATCTCTCTTTCAAACTACATATACATGCCCTTTACACTTCCTGGCGACTTCAACTCAAAAATATTTCACTGATCCGTACATTCCTCAACAAAGAATCTGCAAAAATCGTAGTACATGCCCACATCTCCCACCTTGACTACTGCAACCTCCTACTCTGTGGCTTCCCCTCTAACACTCTCGCACCCCTCCAATCTATTCTAAACTCTGCTGCCTGACTAATCCACCTGTCCCCGGCTCTGTGAATTCCTGCACTGGCTCCCTATTACCCAAAGACTCCAGTTTAAAACCCTAACCATGACATACAAAGCCATCCACAACCTGTCTCCACCATACATCTGTGACCTCATCTCCCAGTAATTACCTGCAGGCCACCTCCGATCCTCACAAGATCTCCTTCTCTACTCCCCTCTGATCTCCTCTTCCCACAATCGCATACAAGATGTCTCCCGCACATCCCCCCCTACTCTGGAACTCTCTACCACAACATATTAGACTCTCGCCTACAATCGAAACCTTCAAAAAGAACCTGAAGACTCACCTCTTCCGACAAGCCTACAACCTGCAGTAACCACCGCTCGACCAACTCTACCCTCGCCTATTGTATCCTCACCCAACCCTTGTAAATTGTGAGCCCTCGTGGGCAGGATCCTCTCTCCTCCTGTACCATTGTGACTTGTATTGTACAGGTTTTTATTATGTATACCCCTCCGCACATGTAAAGCGCCATGGAATAAATAACGCTATAATAATAATGTGCTGTTATGTAACCTGGCTCTGTGTGCGGCCACTGATGATGCAATTTTCTACGCCAGTAATAATACGGCATGGCATTAATAGCGGAGGGGGTGATTCATTTCGGTCATGTCTGGGGGGCAGACAATGGCTGGGAGCTTATGCTAGATTTCTCCCACCCAATCAGTGTCTGCTGAGGTGTTGTGAACTGGGAAAACTGTTGCTCATAGCATGCAATCACAGCTCAGCTTCTTTTAAACAGTTCTGGTGAAATTAAAGATGCTTAGTGATTGGGTGGGGCTATGTGGAGCGGGCGTCGCTATATATATTTATATTAGTACAGACCAAAAGTTTGGACACCTTCTCATTTAAAGATTTTTCTGTATTTTCATGACTATGTACATTCACACTGAAGGCATCAAAACTATGAATTAACACATGTGGAATTATATACTTAAAAGTGTGAAACAACTGAATATATCTTATATTCTAGGTTCTTTAAAGTAGCCACCTTTTGCTTTGATGACTGCTTTGCACACTCTTGGCATTCTCTTGATGAGCTTCAAGAGGTAGTCACCGGAAATGGTCTTCCAACAATCTTGAAGGAGTTACCAGAGATGCTTAGCACTTGTTGGCCCTTTTGCCTTCACTCTGCGGCGGACATTTCCACAGCATTTCTGCAACATGGGCACATAGCCTAAGGGTATGTGTCCACGTTCAGGATTGCATCAGGATTTGGTCAGGATTTTCCATCAGTTTTTGTAAGCCAAAACCAGGAGTGGGTGATAAATACAGAAGTGGTGCATATGTTTCTATTATACTTTTCTGCTAATTGTTCCACTCCTGGTTTTGGCTTACAAAAACTGATGGAAAATCCTGACCAAATCCTGATGCAATCCTGAACGTGGACACATACCCTTAAAGGGACACTGGCACCTGAATTTGGAGGGAACAATCTTCAGCCATGGAGGCGGGGTTTTGGGGTTTTTGATTCACCCTTTCCTTACCCGCTGGCTGCAAAATTGGATTGAAGTTCATTCTCTGTCCTCCATAGTACACACCTGCGCAAGGCATTTTTACACCATTTTTTTTTGTTTAGGGACCACATCTCATTTGAAGTCATTTTGAGGGGTCTATATGATAGAAAATAACGAAGTGTGACACCATTCTAAAAACTGCACCCCTCAAGGTGCTCAAAACCACATTCAAGAAGTTTATTAACCCTTCAGGTGTTTCACAGGTATTTTTGGAATGTTTAAATAAAAATGAACATTTAACTTTTTTTTCACAAAAAATTTACTTCAGCTCCAATTTGTTTTATTTTACCAAGGGTAACAGGAGAAAATGGACCCCAAAAGTTGTACAATTTGTCCTGAGTACACCGATACCCCATATATGGGGGTAAACCACTGTTTGGGGCGCATGGCAGAGCTCGGAAGGGAAGGAGCGCCACTTGACTTTTCAATGCAAAATTTACTGAAATTGAGATGGGACGCCATGTTGTGTTTAGAGAGCCACTGATGTGCCCTAAACATTGAAACCCCCCCACAAGTGACAATTTTGGAAAGTAGACCCCCTAAGGAACTTATGTGTGGTGAGCACTTTGACCCACCTAGGGCTTCACAGAAGTATATAACGCAGAGCCGAAAAAAAAAAAAAATCATTTTTTCACAAAAATGATTTTTGCCCCCAATTTTTTATTTTCCCAAGGGTAACAGTTGAAATTGGACCCTAAAAGTTGTTGTCCAATTTGTCCCGAGTACGTTGATACCCGATATGTGGGGGGGGAACCACCGTTTGAGCGCATGGCAGAGCTCGGAAGGGAAGGATCATCATTTGGAATGCAGACAAATGGATTGGTCTGCAGGTGTCACATTGCGTTTGCAGAGCCCCTAATGTACCTAAACAGTAGAAACCCCCCACAAGTGACACCATTTTGGAAAATAGACCCCCTAAGGAACTCATCTAGATGTGTTGTGAGAGCTTTGAACCCCCAAGTGTTTCACTACAGTTTATAATGCAGAGCCGTGAAAATAAAAAAAATCTTTTTTTTTTTCCACAAAAATTATTTCTTAGCCCCCAGTTTTGTATTTTCCCAAGGGTAACAGGAGAAATTGGACCCAAAAAGTTGTCCAATTTGTATTGAGTATGCTGATAGCCCATATGTTGGGTAAACCCCTGTTTGTGTGCACGGGAGAGCTCGGAAGGGAAGGAGCACTGTTTTACATTTTCAACGCAGAATTAGCTGGAATTGAGATCGGACGCCATGTCGCGTTTGGAGAGCCCCTGATGTGCCTAAACAGTGTTAACCCCCCAATTATAACTGAAACCCTAATCCAAACACACCCCTAACCCTAATCCCAACGGTAACCCTAACAACATTTCTAACCCTGACACACCCCTAACCTTATTCCCAACGGTAAATGTAGCCCCAACCCTAACTTAAGCCCCAACCCTAACTGAAGCCTTAACCCTAGCCCCAACCCTAACCGGAAAATGGAAATAAATACATTTTTTTAAAATTTTTTAAATTTTTCCTTAACTAAAGGGGTGATGAAGGGGGGTTTGATTTACTATTTATAGCGGGTTTTTTATGATTGGCAGCCGTCACACACTGAAAGATGCTTTTTATTGCAAAAAATATTTTTTGTGTTACCACATTTTGAGAGCAATACATTTTTCCATATTTGGGTCCACAGAGTAATGTGATGTCTTGTTTTTTTGCGGGACGAGTTGACGTTATTGGTAACATTTTCGGGCACGTGACATTTTTTGATCGCTTTTTATTCCGATTTTTGTGAGGCAGAATGACCAAAAACCAGCTATTCATGAATTTCTTTTGGGGGAGGCGTTTATACCGTTCCGCGGTAAAATTGATAAAGCAGTTTTATTCTTCGGGTCAGTACGATACCTCATTTATATCATTTTTTATGTTTTGGCACTTTTAGGCCATGTTCACACTTTGCGGCGTCTCTCTGCGGGTTCTCCAGCAGCGGATTTGATAAATCTGCAGGACAAAACCGCTGCGGTTCTCCCTGCAGATTTATCGCGGTTTGTTCCGCGGTTTCCGCTGCGGGTTTCCGCCTATACTATTGATGCTGCATATGCAGCATCAATAGTAATGTTAAAAATAATAAAAATTAGTTATACTCACCCTCTGATGTCCGGATCTCCTCGGCGCTGCACCCGGCGGTCCGGTTCCAAAGATGCTATGCGAGAAGGACCCTTCGTGACAACACGGTCATGTGACTACGACGTCACCGCAGGTCCTGTTCGCACAGCAACTCTGACCGGACGGCCGCGTGCAGCGCTGAGAGGTGAGTATAACATGATTTTTTATTTTTATTTTTTTTACCCCAAATATGGTTCCCAGGGCCTGGAGGAGAGTCTCCTCTCCTCCACCCCGGGTAGGAACCGCACATTAGCCGCTTACTTCCCGCAACGTGGGCACAGCCCCATGCGGGAAGTAAGCGGTTCAATGCATTCCTATGGGTGCAGAATCGCAGCGATTCTGCACAAAGAAATGACATGCTGCGGGTTTTAAACCGCTGCGTTTCTGCGCGGTTTTTCCCGCAGCATGTGCACAGCGGTTTGCGGTTTCCATAGGGTTTACATGTAAATGGAAACGCTATGGAAACTGCTGCGGACCCGCAGCATCAAAATCGCGGCGGTTCCGCGGTAAAAACGGCAAAGTGTGAACCCAGCCTTATACGATAAAAACTTTTATAGAAAAAATTATTTTTGCATCGCTTTATTCTGAGGACTATACCTTTATTTTTTCGCTGATAATGCTGTATGGCGGCTCTTTTTTTGGCGGGTCAAGATGACGTTTTCAGCGGTACCATGGTTATTTATATCAGTCTTTTTGATTGCGTGTTATTCCACTTTTTGTTTGGCGGTATGAGAATAAAGCGTTTTTTGCCTGTTTTTTTTTTTTCGGTGTTCACTGAAGGGGTTAACATTGCCCCGGGGGGGGGGGGGGGGCATCATGTTATAGTGTAAGATCGCTGATCTGACACTTTGCTGTGCATGTTTGATCGCGGTGTGCCGGGGGTTAATGTGCCGGGGGCGGTCCGTGACGGCTCCTGGCAGATAGTGCCGGATGTCAGCTGCGGTAGTCAGCTGACACCTGGCCGCGATCGGCCGCGCTCTCCCCGTGAGCGCGGCCGATTGCGTATGACGTACTATCCCGTCGGTTGTCATACGGGCCCACTCCACCTCGACTGGATAGTACGTCATATGTCAGAAAGGGGTTAATAAAAGAACCTATACATATTTGTTATCTGCAAACTCAAATGACATGGAGAATCAAATGGCATGCCAGTTTTGGCATTTTGTGAACATGGCATAAAAAAATCCCCAAACAATTGTGGAATTGCACTTTTTTTTTTGCACATTTCACCACACTTAGATTTTTTCCCCCCCATTTTCCAGTACACTATATGGTAAAATCAAAAGCACAACTTGTCTCAACAAATAACCCCTCACATGACCTCATTCATGGAAAAACAACAAAAAGTTAATGGATCTCGGAAGAAGTGGAGCAAAAAATGAAATCTCAAAAACTTAAAAATCTCTAGGTTGTGAAGCAGTTTAAATTGCCAACCAGCCCATGTGTGCTTTTAGTCTTCTAAATATACAATGTGCATACATCTCATTAATAGTGGAATTTTCTTACAGGAATTTCTGCTGTTGTGAATGCTATATAATTGCTAAAAGCAATTGAATAACCAAGAAGCTTTAATATTTGAAAACTTTATTTTTTTTTTCAAATGAGCACCAACACATTGAAAATGACAGAAATAATGCACTTTCCTCTAATACTGAAAAACTATGTACATTTACACAAAACATGAAGACAAAACAATTACATTTATACAAACAAAAAATATATGACCTGAAACTCATAAAAAGCCAAAAATAAGAATGAGACATTTTGTAAACACAAAAGCAATACACACAGGTATTTAACTCTTATTTCTTGTAAGATAGAATATGGATTTCTCATTACTTCACAACTGAATTACATTTGTAAGGAAGTTTTACAGGGAAGATAGATTCCACATTGATTTGCTACATGCAATGCAGAGCCTCACAAATCCCCTTCATAGACTTTAGAAACCACACAATGCTTAAAGAAACGCATTCATTTTAACTTTCGTTGCTTCCTCAAATGTCCATTCATAGCAAACTTTACAATCTTCTTGATTATATTACAGAGGAGCAGTACAGATCTGAGAAAAGAGAATATATAGCAGAAAATGGACACATTGGAAATATTAATCCATTGACGGACATTTTTGGTTTCCAAGGCATCCTTTTGTGCCCGACATTAGAAAAGCCAAATAACATCCACCACTCTTGGTGCTATATAATGCTGGGTTTACATGCAGGATGGATTGAGTCATACAAAAGTTTAGTTGAAGTGGGAAAACATGGTTCCAATTTTTAAATCATATTTGTCTCCCTTGCCAAATCTTGTGTACAAATGAAGCATGACTTTCATAGCAGTCAACACAGGCGTATAAATGTCCATTCCCCAGCCACAAGAAAGGTGGTGATCAATTTGCTGAGAATTTGTATGATTCAAGACTACCCTATTGCAAGTAGATCTTTTCCCAGAGATAGAGGAAAAAAAATATTTTTTTTTATATATTATTCTGCTTCTCGTTTTAATGTAAATTACTCAGACTCCTTGAGTCTGCAGTCTTAAGGCCCCTTCACATTAAGCGACGCTGCAGCGATACCGACAACGATCCGGATCGCTGCAGCATCGCTGTTTGGTCGCTGGAGAGCTGTCACACAGACCGCTCTCCAGCGACCAACGATGCCGGTAACCAGGGTAAACATCGGGTAACTAAGTGCAGGGCCGCGCTTAGTAACCCGATGTTTACCCTGGTTACCATCCTAAAAGTAAAAAAAAAAAACCAAACACTACATACTTACCTTCCGCTGTCTGTCCCCGGCGCGGTGCTCTGCACTCCTCCTGTACTGGCTGTGAGCACAGCGGCCGGAAAGCAGAGCGGTGACGTCACCGCTCTGCTTTCCGGCTGACCGACGCTCACAGCCAGTACAGGAGGAGAGCAGAGCACAGCGCTGGAGGACAGACTGCTGTAGGTAAGTATGTAGTGTTTGTTTTTTTTACTTTTAGGATGGTAACCAGGGTAAACATCAGGTTACTAAGCGCGGCCCTGCGCTTAGTTACCCGATGTTTACCCTGGTTACCAGTGAAGACATCGCTGGATCGGTGTCACACACGCCGATCCAGCGATGTCAGCAGGAGTCCAGCGACGAAATAAAGTTCTGGACTTTATTCAGCGACCAACGATCTCCCAGCAGGGGCCTGATCATTGGTCGCTGTCACACATAACGATTTCATTAACGATATCGTTGCTACGTCACAAAAAGCAACGATATCGTTAACAATATCGTTATGTGTGAAGGTACCTTTAATGACAGCCTGCAACAGATCTGTAAATTGACTGCTGTCCTGCACATCTATGTCTGAATGCTCCCCTAACCAAAAGGTATTGCCTGAAATTATAACATTAGGAAACGGTTTCTGCAATTTACAAATATAGATTACATTTTTTTTACCCAACCAGATTATGTAAGCTCGTTTGTAGCCTTATGACTTTCAGAAAGGAAATTTCTCTCAATTCAGAGACATACACTTAAGCTTTGTCGAGTTAGAACAAGTGTGCAAGATAATTTATCCTACAAATATATGATCTATCCATAATTTACTACAATTTGGGTTGCAAGTTACACCTGTTGTGTGTAATATGTAGTCTTAGCAGCATTACATGGTAACACAGAAAATAAAGATCTGATCTCCTCTAAAGCTCAGTAAATTGACACAAATTTAACTTTGGTTAAGACACCCACAATTAGCAAAGAAAAAGTGGAAAAAAAAGTGGGCAAAAGAACTTCATAAAAAGAATGATGGAAAGAAAAAAAAAAACAATCATAATAACCAAGCAAAAATTTATTAGTAGTTCAGGAAGTCCAATCTGAGATACGAGGGAAAAGTCAAGGTCCTCATTTATTTTTTTAGAAATATTGGTTCTCGTTTCAGGCCTTGGAACCTTTGCGCGATATTACAACTGAAACTTATCTGAACACACTTTGTCCTACTGGTCCAATAAGTAATTGAAAGAAACCTGACAAAACATGAATTACAAATCAACGGCTCATTTACAACCAGCACCTAATCTACATACATCAGTCTACCCTCGTGACATTGTACCGTCTTTGGAAAAAGTTTGTACAGGTAACAAAAAAATGAATAAGGGATCTGTTTACTAAAAAGTGATGAGAAAAGGTTTTCAATCCAGCAAAGAAAATTAAAATCCATTTTTGTTTTAGCTTTTAATTCGCTTTGCTGTATTGGGGAAAAAAACAAAAAAAACACCCTTTTTCTCAAATATTTGTGAACAACGCTGCTCGATACTTCACAAGCCTGATCCATAATCAATGGACTGGATTGCCCAGGGACCAGATTGCACATGTAAGAAAGTTTGTGGATACAGCTCATTTCATCTCATATATGATCTGTCTACTTAGTCTAACATGCCATATGGGGAGTGGACATTTCATTGGTGCAACCTATGCAGCCGCGCAGTGGCCCCAATTGGTCAGGGGGCCCATTTCTACCTCCAAAGCCGGTGTAATTGTGCATTATTAAGAGCTCTTCGGCTGCAAAGGGTCCATATATTGTTCTTGCCCATGGGCCCTCTTTTCTGCATGTCTGCCATATGTAGGAGTCTGGGTTCCACCATGGCACTGTATCAGAAAATTTCCTTTTATATTGGTTACTTAGTTAAGAGATAGTAAGTAAAACATATCTAAGGTTCAGTTCACACAATGCACCTATGGTGCATTTTTGAAATCCGCAGCAAGTCAATTTGCACTTGCTTGTATGCTGGGTCAAGTGTGTGCGTGTATTTTCACTTGCATTATTTTCACGTATAATGTTTTTACTGCATTTCTGCTGCACATGGCTGTATTACATAAAGTTGTCAAAACCAAATACCAATAAGTATCACAAAACAAAAAACAGCTAAATTTAAAACATTAAATACAAAAAAGTAGATTATAAACTGCAGCATCAAAAACTTGATAACGCTTGTACAGAAAATAAACACAATGAAAATTAAAAAAAAGATTACAAGTAATCTAATTTATCCAGAAGTTGCAGAAATGCTGCAGAACATCTGCAATATCAAAAACTCACAATATACTCATGGTGGAAAGTAGCCTAAAACGCCCAAAGGAACAGGTAAAGAAAAAAAATGACCTTATTTAATGGTGTATGGTGATTTTTTTATGTGATTTTCCTCATTGTACATCTTCTGCAAAACGCTCACATTCTTGAGTTTCCTCTGCCCTTCTGCTACTGATTGACGGTTTTTGCTCTATACTAAGCATGCGGAGGGAGCCGACAACTCATGAACATTGAGGACTATAAAATGCGTGTACATAATTGAAAGGACTATAGAGCTCCGCTCAAAGCAGAAAGTGTGATTTTATGAAAACTACACCAATAAAATCCTACAAACTAAATGAATCAGGGTCAGTGTTATTCTATGTGTTACCCCCAGATTGGGCAGCCTAAACCTGGTGACAGATTTGCTTTAAAATGACACGGAATACCATAATAGAATGTGAAATAAACATAGAGATACTGTAATAGTACAAGAATGTAATAGTACTATAGAAGGAGGAGACTTGTAATCGTACTCTGGCAATCTCCGTATACTGCCTCAAATTTAGCTTCAGCCAAGATCTTTATTCAATCAGACCAGCTAGGTTGCAGCCTCATAGCAAAAGTGTAACCTGGATGCCAAAAAAAGTCAGCTGATTTTCAATCTCAGAAAGACCTTTATACATTTTTACAGTCAACATATAATTAAGTATTTTTATCCTTCCTGCTTTAATTATTGTGAACAACGAAGTTCCATATGTGCAGACGCATCCTACATTTTATACTGGGCATTATATTGTCATACTACTCAGAAGAAAAAAAAAGAAAGAAAGAAAACCACCACAAGTTTGTTAAGCAACTGGGGCAATTTAAGTGGGTAAATAAAAAAAAATGGAATGCATTTTGCCTACTAAATAGAATGATATCCTTACATGCATTGTCATTTACCATGAGACTGGAAGTGGGGCTAGTTATTGTACCCACTTGTTTAACAACTATTGGGCATCATGCTGATGTCCTGTTTCTATTTGACTGGTATAGTGAAACACTTCAGATCCCTTGTTTCTCTTCATACAGCATTCAGGATTTATGGCCAATATATTTGGGGGTCAGTACGTATGCATCATATGCAACTCTCTAGAAGTTGGCTTCAGGCAATTATTTATTGTTGAATGCAATAGGTATGTAACGGACTGGAGCTCTGCATCAGAATAAATTCTCTAAAGAAAATTACGGAAAAGGGTCAGTCCAATTAAATTTAAAAAAAAAGAGCTCAATTTCAAGTTTCTCCTACAGAGTTTCTAGGTTTGTCTGATCTATGTAATATGAAGGACTTGATACACAGTACTAATTACAAATAACCCTTCCTGGTCTCAATGTAACTATTAAACTGTCAAAACAATTTAAGTCAACTACTTTATAAAAATCCCTGAACTACACCGTATATGCGGGTCTTTGCATTATATTGATACGGCATAAAATTGAAGATATTGACATTTGCTCCTTTTGGAGTGCAGTGTGAAGTTGTTTTTTTAGTGCAGACGGGCATTTCTTTACAGCCGTCGGGGGTTTTGAGGGCTATATACACTGCCAATCATGACAGTCAGACTACTACAGGTCCTTCTCAAAAAATTAGCATATAGTGTTAAATTTCATTATTTACCATAATGTAATGATTACAATTAAACTTTCATATATTATAGATTCATTATCCACCAACTGAAATTTGTCAGGTCTTTTATTGTTTTAATACTGATGATTTTGGCATACAACTCCTGATAACCCAAAAAACCTGTCTCAATAAATTAGCATATCAAGAAAAGGTTCTCTAAACGACCTATTACCCTAATCTTCTGAATCAACTAATTAACTCTAAACACATGCAAAAGATACCTGAGGCTTTTATAAACTCCCTGCCTGGTTCATTACTCAAAACCCCCATCATGGGTAAGACTAGCGACCTGACAGATGTCAAGAAGGCCATCATTGACACCCTCAAGCAAGAGGGTAAGACCCAGAAAGAAATTTCTCAACAAATAGGCTGTTCCCAGAGTGCTGTATCAAGGCACCTCAATGGTAAGTCTGTTGGAAGGAAACAATGTGGCAGAAAACGCTGTACAACGAGAAGAGGAGACCGGACCCTGAGGAAGATTGTGGAGAAGGACCGATTCCAGACCTTGGGGAACCTGAGGAAGCAGTGGACTGAGTCTGGTGTGGAAACATCCAGAGCCACCGTGCACAGGCGTGTGCAGGAAATGGGCTACAGGTGCCGCATTCCCCAGGTAAAGCCACTTTTGAGCTACAGAGAAGCAGCACTGGACTGTTGCTAAGTGGTCCCAAGTACTTTTTTCTGATGAAAGCAAATTTTGCATGTCATTCGGAAATCAAGGTGCCAGAGTCTGGAGGAAGACTGGGGAGAAGGAAATGCCAAAATGCCTGAAGTCCAGTGTCAAGTACCCACAGTCAGTGATGGTGTGGGGTGCCATGTCAGCTGCTGGTGTTGGTCCACTGTGTTTCATCAAGGGCAGGGTCAATGCAGCTAGCTATCAGGAGATTTTGGAGCACTTCATGCTTCCATCGGCTGAAATGCTTTATGGAGATGAAGATTTCATTTTTCAGCACGACCTGGCACCTGCTCACAGTGCCAAAACCACTGGTAAATGGTTTACTGACCATGGTATTACTGTGCTCAATTGGCCTGCCAACTCTCCTGACCTGAACCCCATAGAGAATCTGTGGGATATTGTGAAGAGAAAGTTGAGAGACGCAAGACCCAACACTCTGGATGAGCTTAAGGCCGCTATTGAAGCATCCTGGGCCTCCATAACATCTCAGCAGTGTCACAGGCTGATTGCCTCCATGCCACGCCGCATTGAAGCAGTCATTTCTGCCAAAGGATTCCCGACCAAGTATTGAGTGCATAACTGAACATTATTATTTGATGGTTTTTTTGTTTGTTATTAAAAAACACTTTGATTGGATGGGTGAAATATGCTAATTTATTGAGACAGGTTTTTTGGGTTATCAGGAGTTGTATGCCAAAATCATCAGTATTAAAACAATAAAAGACCTGACAAATTTCAGTTGGTGGATAATGAATCTATAATATATGAAAGTTTAATTGTAATCATTACATTATGGTAAATAATGAAATTTAACACTATATGCTAATTTTTTGAGAAGGACCTGTAGAATGCTTGATCAACTGTTGAACTGTGATCGGCAGTGTCTGGGGGGTAGTGAGAGCACATACCCCCCAGAGAGGACTCTGAGGAAACAGCTAGTTGCACTACAAGCAAAGATTTCACATACTGCACTCCAAAAGATACAATGTGAATATCTCTAATGGAGCAATACAGCACATGACGAAAAAAAAAAAAAAAATAGACAAAAGCTCAGGAATTTTTACATTTTTTTTTTTTTTTATAGCAAACGACAGGTCCTCTTTAAAACAAGCCCTCCCATGAACTTTTTGGCGCTAAACCTGTGTATGTGTGTTAGTGTGCTAATATACTCTCCCACTGCAGTCTTCTCCTGCATTCAGTGCTGCTCTGTTCATTTTCTAAGTGAACTCACTCATGTCTATCTGGCTCGCTCTGACCTCTGTGTGCAAGACAGAAATCTATTTTACAAAGTTAGGGTACCGTCACACTATAACATTTCGATCGCTACGACGGTACGATTCGTGACGTTCCAGCGATATCATTACGATATCACTGTGTCTGACACGCAGCAGCGATCAGGGATCCTGCTGAGAATCGTACGTCGTAGCAGATCGTTTAGAACTTTCTTTCATCGCTGGATCTCCCGCTGTCATCGCTAGATCGGTGTGTGTGACACCGATCTAGCGATGCGATCCAGCGATGCGTTCGCTTGTAACCAGGGTAAACATCGGGTAACTAAGCGCAGGACCGCGCTTAGTAACCCGATGTTTACCCTGGTTACAAGCGTAAAACTAAAAAAAAAAAAAAACAGCACATACTTACATTCTGGTGTCCGTCAGGTCCCTTGCCGTCTGCTTCCCGCACTGTGACTGCTGGCCGTAAAGTGAAAGCAGAGCACAGCGGCTGTGCTTTCACTTTCACTTTACGGCCGGCAGTCACAGTGCGGGAAGCAGACGGCAAGGGACCTGACGGACACCAGAATGTAAGTATGTGCTGTTTGTTTTTTTTTAGTTTTACGCTTGTAACCAGGGTAAACATCGGGTTACTAAGCGCGGTCCTGCGCTTAGTTACCCGATGTTTACCCTGGTTACCCAGGGACCTCGGCATCGTTGGTCGCTGGAGAGCTGTCTGTGTGACAGCTCCCCAGCGACCACACTACGATTTACCTACGATCACGGCCAGGTCATATCGCTGGTCGTGATCGTAGATAAATCGTATAGTGTGACGGTACCATAAGTCTATGGAGCTTCGAGCTTTTGGGGGGGAAAGAGAGGGGGGGGAAAAAAAAAAAAAAAGGCAAATGCTTAAGGGTTAGGCGAGTATAAACACTGACTGTACACTAAATACACATGCACGTGATTAGGAAGAAAATTTCTTATTAAAAAGGGAGGGCTTTTGTAAAGGCATTCAGACTAATGAGCCAGTGACAGACAAACATATTGCTGTCTTGGCAGGTTTACTGCATGGGTGTCTGGTTCAGTGTTGACTCCATATTAGCTGACTTAGATGAGTGCCAGCCTGTGGTACTGTGCATATATTTCTGGCTCTTCAAAGAAGGTTCAGAAAAGAAGATTTTATACTCCCTATAAAAAAGCCCATTTATACAAACTGATAATCGGCTGAATCAGTGTTTGCAAAAATGCTTGTTTCGTACAACTGTCCCATGTAAACAAGGATAAAAAACTTTAAATAAAAAGTAAAAGGTAGCCAGCACATGTATGCAAACAAGAAATGTTTAATGACAACATGCAAATGGAAATAGGGACACAAAGACTGTGTGGACAATCATGATCGCCCATGTAAAAGACCCATAAAAACTAGAAATCAGCCCATGTAATATAACCCAAGTTCCAGCACAGTGTGGCAAGGTAAGCATTTCTTCTAATGTGACCCGGACCCATAGTTACACAGCTGAGATTTGCCGACAAAGGCGTTAGACCACTCCTCAGTAAATACAACGGGATAATCTTCCCATCGTCTACTGCCTAGCAACCAACAATGTCAATTTCACCAACATCAGTGTCATGTTTGAATTTTGCTTGCATCCAAAACCGCTTTAAACACAGTGGCAGGAAAGGAAAAAAATGTTCTTGACGAGAACCTGTCACTGATAAATACAGACATCAGTAGAGTACCTGAGTGTGATACTATCGGCTACAATTTAATTAAACAGTCACTCTGTCCGAAAAGAGGGCTGAAAATAAAAACACTACCTGGTTCTGCAGTCAAAAGAGCTCTGTCGCTGTGTAGTATCATGTGGCAGAAGAAAATCATATACATGTTCATCATCTTTAACAAACGATTAGCCACACTCAGCGCACATAGAGCAGTCAGATTTGCATTAACATCCACGTAATCAATAGGAAATTAATTCCAGCTCACTATTGGGCAATAATTGGTGGGCCATACTAGAAATCAATATAGCACAAATTATATATATATATATATATATATATATATATATCTCCACAAGATACAGGTAGCATTTAAATAAAATGTAAATCTAATAGTATATTAAAGGTAGTTAATTACACACAAGGTGGCGACAAACATGAGGAGATAAGTATTTGTGCTTATATAAGAATGTGTGTCATTTTAAATAACTACTAGTGATGAGTGAGTATACGCGTTGCTCAGCTTTTCCCAAGCACGCTCGGGTGGTCTCAGAGTATTTGTAAGTGCTCGGAGATTAAGTCTTTGTTTTTGTTGACGCAGCTGCATGATTTACGGCTGCTACCCAGCCTGAGTACATGTGGGGGTTGCCTGGTTGCTAGGGAATCCCCACATGTAATCAAGCTGTCCATCAGCTGTAAATCATGCAAACACTAAATCTCCAAGCAGTCACAAATACTCGGACACCACCCGAGCGTGCTCAGGAAAACCCGAGCAACGAGTATACTTGCTCATCACTAGTAAACTACATATGGGACCAATTAACAGTGCAAATAAGTGGATCAACAACAAAAATTATATATTAGTATTTCACATCATAAGCACCATAATAATTACATTATGTATATATACACACAGACTAGCAGAATAATTGTAAAATGCAATTATATAGTATCCATATATTTAAGCAGTGAAACTTGCTGGATTAGTAAAGCGATACTGAATAAAGGCTAACCTCTGAATGGCGCCAGGTCTTGACACGCGTTTCGGCATCTACCTTTGTCAGGGGAAAAAGGCAGACGTCGAAACGCGCTTGTATATATACTCATAATCAATTATTTTAGTGCATGGTGCGTATGTTGTGTAAAAAAACAAACAAAAAAAAACAACTATATATATATATATATATATATATATATATATATATATATATATATATATATATATATATATATATATATATATATATTAAATATAATATATACACACTGTTAATTGTTCTCATTTAGTTATTTAAAATGAATTGTGCATATATATATATATATATATATATATATATATATATATATATATATATATATATATATATATATATATATATATATACACTCCTACTGTTTGTCACCACCTTCAGTGACTTCATGTAATTACCTTAATACCATAAAGATTTAAATTTTATTGAAATTATACTTCTACCTTCTGTGATTATACTTTATGTGAAATGGTGCTATATGTCCTTCGTCTTACAGATTTGTCTTCGGACGGGATCCATACACAGCTATGCTGCGGGCAATCAGCTCATCACTGCAGCGTACACAGATACAAAGTGAACTCCTCGGTTAATCTCTGTAAATTAACATTGTCATTATGGCATATATTGTGACATGCAATCAGAATGCGAGCCAAACATCCCATATGTTCCAAAAACAGCCAGTCCAACTTCAGCAAACAATGGCGATCCTGCATCAGTGTGTGCCAGCTACGGCTAGGGTAAATATGGAGAACTTCTAGTGTATTGCTTGGACTTCTCAAATTTTTGGCAATAAACTATGCATGATCTAGAACTTTGGCAGTGATACTACAGATGGCATCCTAAAGTTTTGACAGAGTCAAAATAATAGACTAAAATCTATCACATGATGGTCCTGCTGGGATTAGGATTTTATGATGGAAGTAAACCTTAAGATGCAAAACTGCATAACAAAGCAAAAAACATTGGGTGTAACTGTATAATTACGGCCTTTGCTTTGCTGGCAAATATAACCCCCTAAGGACACCCTTTACCAAAGCTCATGAAGGTTGGATGCTGCTGAGAATTACTGTAGCTTCTAGAAACTATCCCTGCAACAAACAATTTTAATCATCTCAAGTATGCAGAAAAAACAAAACTTTTTAGATATAATTCCCTGTAAAGAGTATGTACATTTTTTTAAGCCATGTGATAAGTGCTTAAACACCTTGCAGATTGGTGTGGTCTCAGGACCCATATCCCCACCAATCACTCAAAACACTGATGTGTGCTGCCCATGAAGCAGTAGAGCTCTGTTTCTGCATAGGCTCAACAGAAGATCTATGAGCCTCTATTCCAGTGTGTTTTGAGTGATTAGTGGGATTCTCAGGGCATAGATCCCTATCGATCTTGCAGGGCATTTCAGTGCTCATCACATAGTTTAAAACAAATAACATGTACTTGCCCTTTAACTATATGGGTTGCACCAAAAGTCTAAGTAGTGAGAATGATAAAAACTGCTTAACTACTTAACCATTATTTATTGCTTAATTTGCATCAGGCCGTGTTAAAATGCACAATACCAATCCCCAATTTACCAAGACATTCAAACCACAAACACCACACCATATAATTCATGATGGGCAATGGCAGGTTCATCACTGTATATGAATGTTAAGAATTAATGGGTGGGAGATTTTTATGTGAAATGTGGTATATGAGGATTTGGATGGGCATTATTACAATTGCTTGGGAAGTCCATGTAGAGAAAGTGATAGGACAGTTATTGGTATTGGAAAAGAAAGTGCCAATGTGACATTACATTAAAGCTTATGATGTATACAACAGTGAAGTGTGTACATTCTACACAAGTATCTGCATGAAGGTATACAGATGTGACAATTCTGCTACAGCACTTTCCTAATACAAAGTCTATTTATGATACATGTCTAGTGCGATAACAGAATAAAAATATACCGTATATGCTTTGGTTTACCTTCTCATCTTAATCTCCACTGAAAAAGTGCATCTAACAAATAAAAAAGAGGGGATTTGTACCAAAAGAATTAACATTTATAGCCATAAAGTTTCAGGTAGACTGGAGAGAACATTCCTAAAGGCATGTGTATGTATGCAAGTCAGGGAGAATGCTGGCAGGAAAACCATATGGAGGGTTCAAAATGACCTCTGTGAGCAAACAATAAGGGAGGGGATCAATGATGTGTCTTCCTACAATACTCAGATACAGTTTCTATTCTGGTCTTGACGATCCTTCTCCGATTGTTAAATTAAAGTATAACAATGCAATGTATATGCCCAGTGGTTACAAGGCATCCTTAAGAACAAAAATTAACTTTTTCAGCCTAAAGAAAAAAGTGAAATCATTTCAAATGGGGGGCAGCTACGAAGTAAAAATATAATCCTAAAACATAAGGACAGAGAAGGATTCCCAATATTCCAATGACACATTTGGGCTCTAGATGGAAATGGGACATACAGGCTGTCGCTCCTCCTCTTTGTTGTCTTCACAGCAGAAGAGAATTTTTTTTTCAGTTTGTAAGGAACAATTGGTGGCAGTATGATGCGTTACCAAGCTATTCCCTGTTTCTGGTCAACACTTTCATGAGGCAGTGTTAGCACAGATGAAAACATTATCAGCAATTTCAAGTGCTGTACATAGGCTGTGATGTACAAAATTCATAGTGCAAAGAACAATGGGGAATCAGAGTGTAATAGATATATACCATTTGCTTGGTCAGTTAATTTTAAGTATTCAGGCCAAATAAACAGTCATCATAACGCATCGATATAGTAGATCAATTGATCAAATAAGGTTGCACCCACTGCCTGCTATAACAGGATAGCCACCAATTCTGTTTCATTCAGAACTCATCTGTTTTTGGGCCTTTTTGGTTTTGTTCAAGGTTTAAGCTACCAACATATTTTGCCTACAATAACCCTACACATTCTCTGAAAGAAACCAGTGAGGTATTTTCCTCTAGTCGGATCCAGGTTTTAGACCTTTAAACGCAGGACATTTTCATCTCCATCATATGTCCCTCCCTCTATTCATGAGTTACACCTCCTTCCTGCTCTACAACATGACCCCCGGTGTGCCACTTTTTGTACATCATGTTGCACACAGCTTTAAATCAACTCTAAGAGTAAAAGAAGTGACTGGGCTATGAGGCTCCTGATGCTTTCATTAGCCAACTCTACAAAAGAGC
The DNA here is from genome assembly GCF_032444005.1 of Ranitomeya imitator. Taxonomy (NCBI): domain Eukaryota; kingdom Metazoa; phylum Chordata; class Amphibia; order Anura; family Dendrobatidae; genus Ranitomeya; species Ranitomeya imitator. The sequence continues at coordinate 417,442,606 of NC_091284.1, read as the reverse complement.
ATGAGGCCGAGGGCAACTCACAAAGGGGATACAAAGCAAAGAGACAGAGTGTCAGAAATTTAGAGGCCATTCACCGAGAATGATGGATTAAGGGTGAGAGGATGCTCCATGCGGCACAGCCTCAGAATCATATGAAACCAAGCACTCAGTTACTCGCTCATTCTAAGGATAACATGGGCAGCTGGATGGTCTTCAGATTTATCACCATCTCTTCAATCCCAGCCATTATCCTTGATCATGTGAGCTAATTCAATGATGTATTTTCCTTCTTTATACTTCTGGCTGCTTTCAAAAGCATGTTCCTACAAAAGAAAGATAAAAGTGGAGTTAATGACCTGTATTGTAGAGCCTGCACTGTTCCATTTCATTTCCCCCCCCCCTCACACTTCTATAAAAAAGCCAAAATAATTTGTCACCAGGTTTTTGCCACTAAATATGAGAGCAACATAGCGTAGAAACAGAGACTTTGAGTCCAGAGATAGGTCACTTGCTGGGCTGCTTTCTGTAGTTTGTGAAAAAATTACTAATAAAGTACACTAGTGCCCATGGAGATAGTTGGAAGAGTTTTCTAAAAGCGGCTTGGTAGAGCTACGGGTCTTGTGTGATGCCCCTAAGCGAGAAGAGCTTAAACTAGGAGAAATATACTGTCAGGTTGACATAATTGCTCTCTTTTTTCTTCAATATAAGTGAAAGAACATACACAAATGAGAAGATAAATAATTCACTTCTATACGTGGTTAAAAAATATTGTAATTGTACAATGTAAATGTACTTGCTGCACATTCAGATAGCCAAAATGGTACACAGAAGTATTTGAACAATAGTTCTTCCGCATCCGCCCGCGTGGTTACCAGGATCGTTACCGGCCCGAGTGCCCTGGTTCAACACACAGCACTGGAGTCCCTAGCCTCACACTCCGAAACACCACTTCAAGACAGGACTGGGCAGTATAAAGCTGTGTGCTCCGGAACGTGTACAGTGGAATCGGCACCTTGCATCCTATTGCAAAGGACTTACTGTGGGAGCAAGTCAATCAGCCCTACTGTATGCACGCAATAACTATTGTTCACATACTGCCATATACAGTGTTAACTACATTTACATGGTCCAATTTCACAATTTTAAACCACATAAAAAGGGAGCTATTTATCTACTCATTTTTGTACAGTCATATGAAAAAGTTTGGTCACCCCTATTAATCTTAAGCTTAATGCTTTATAAAAATTGTTTTTCTTGCAACAGCTATTTCAGTTTCATATATCTAATAACTGTTGGACACAGTAATGTTTCTGCCTTGAAATGAGGTTTATTGTACTAACAGAAAACGTGCAATCTGCATTCAAACAAAATTTGACAGGTGCATAAGTATTTTTTTGTTTTAAATACTCCTACCTACTTTTTACTGACTTACTAAAGCACTTTTTTTGGTTTTCTAACCTCATTGAGCTTTGAACTTCATAGCCAGGTGTATGCAATCATGAGAAAAGCTACTTAAAGTGGCCACTTGCAAGTTGTTCTCCTGTTTGAATCTCCTCTGAAGATTGGCATCATGGGCTCCTCAAAACAACTGTCTAATGATCTGAAAACAAAGATTATTCAACATAGTTGTTCAGGGGAAGGATACAAAAAGCTGTCTCAGAGATTTAACCTGTCAATTTCCACTTTGAGGAACATAGTAAGGAAATGGAAGAACACAGGTACAGTTCTTGTTAAGGCCAGAAGTACACACTTAGATAGGAGAAAAAAGGATCATCCCCGCGCTGCCGCAAGAAGAATTTCAAAAATTGTAGAGGTTTTCAACGTGGTTTATTCTACGCGTTTCAGGGTTCAGGTGACCCCTTCATCAGGACATACCACAAATATTGTCAATATTTGTGGTATGTCCTGATGAAGGGGTCACCTGAACCCTGAAACGCGTAGAATAAACCACGTTGAAAACCTCTACAATTTTTGAAATTCTTCTTGCGGCAGCGCGGGGATGATCCTTTTTTCTCCTATCTAAGTGTGTGCTTCAATCAGGTCCTGCACTGACCTGTGGATCTGCAGCAGCCGCCATTAATATATGTCCTTCCTTTAATCTCACCAGGTGAGTAGTTTTCTTGGTGGGCAACTTTGTGTAACGTTTGATAAGACCCTATTTGCGCTTTTGTGTCTCCCTCTTTTTACTAAGGCCAGAAGTGGCAGGCCAAGAAAAACATCAGAAAGGCAGAGAAGAAGAATGGTGAGATCAGTCAAGGACAATCCTCAGACCACCTCCAGAGAGCTGCAGCTTCAACTTGCTGCAGATGGTGTCACTGTGCATCGGTCAACTATACAACGCATTTTGCACAAGGAGAAGCTGTATGGGAGAGTGATGCGAAAGAAGCAGTTTCTGCAAGCACGCCACAAACAGAGTCGGCTGAGGTATGCAAAAGCACATTTGGAGAAGCCAATTTCTTTTTGGAAGAAGGTCCTGTGGACTGATGAAACCAAGATTGAGTTGTTTGGTCATACAAAAAGGCGTTCTGCATGGCGGCGAAAAAACACAGCATTCCAAGAAAAACACTTGCCACCCACAGTAAAATTTGGTGGAGGTTCCATCATGCTTTGGGGCTGTGTGGCCAATGCCGGCACCGGGAATCTTGTTAAAGTTGAGGGACGCATGGATTCCTCTCAGTATCAGCAGATTCTTGACAATAATGTTCATGAATCAGTGACAAAGTTGAAGTTACGCAGGGGATGGATCTTCCAGCAAGACAATGATCCAAAACACCGCTCCAAATCTACTCAGGCATTCATGCAGAGGAACAATTACACTGTTCTGGAATGGCCATCCCAATCCCCAGACCTGAATATCATTGAACATCTGTGGGATCATTTGAAGAGGGCTGTCCATGCTCGGCGACCATCAAACTTAACTGAACTGGAATTGTTTTGTAAAGAGGAATGGTCAAAAATACCTTCATCCAGGAACTCATTAAAAGCTATAGGAAGCGACTAGAGGCTGTTATTTTTGCAAAAGGAGGATCTACTAAATATTAATGTCACTTTTCTGGTGGGGTGCCCATACTTATGCACCTGTGAAATTTTGTTTGAATGCAGATTGCACATTTTCTGTTAGTACAATAAATCTCATTTCAAGGCAGAAACATTACTGTGTCCAACAGTTATTAGATATATGAAACTGAAATAGCTGTTGCAAAAAAAACAATTTTTATAAAACATTAAGCTTAAGATTAATAGGGGTGCTCAAACTTTTTCATATAACTATGTTCCTTCACTAATTGTGCTCCGCTTTCCTCAATCAGCACAGCGGCATCATATACAAATCAGTGTTTTATCAGCAAGAAGATCAATTGAGGACTAGTACATGTGTCTCAATGTAGTTCTCCATATTCATGAGCTCCATATAACACCACCACTGTGCACATGTAGAAAGCTGCCAATCCACGATGGGGGCAGGGTTATACAGAGCTCATGAACCTGGAGGACTACATGACAGCTGGTGTACTGGTCACCAGTGACATTCGGTTGATAAAACTGCAATTTTATTAAAACTGCAGCAAATAGCCCAGGATACGACATCGCTGGAATCCGCATCTGTCAATACCACATGCTGATCTCCGATGGGATCGAAAATGGTCGTGACAGATTTCCTGTAATAGTGGGGTAACTGAGCCAGACATTTGTGGACTGCACTGATCAGACCGGTTTCATTGCATACAAATTCCTATAGAAAAACAACAAGCGCTAACAACTCATAACTAGCCCAGAAAGATACAGATAGTACAGAAGGTTTCAGTGCTGTGATGGGGATGAAGTGACTGATTTAACGGAATATTTTCGGTCTTCATATAGAGCAATGTTTGACTATAAAAACAGATTTAAAGGAATCTGGAATGCCAATCAGACAACAAAATGACCATTCAATTCTATCTTTTTAATTTATCATTTTAGAACAGTCCCAGCACACTTCACAAGACGACAAGTTCACCTTCATTCAGCTAATTAAGCCAAATGCAGTAGCCAGTCTTTGTTCATCTTTGTAAGTAGACAGCCAAAATTTACCACACGCCTAGACATCGCCTTGAATTAAACATCTGACATTTTGACAGACTAGTGAGGGTACATAGATAGCTATGGTCATTTGGCGGTTGTAGCAAATGAAAATTGTGTACATACTGTATATATTCTGTACCCAACTGTAGCACAATTCCTATATATTACACCACACCAACAGGCAGATCCTGAGAATTAACCCCGTATAAGGAGAACTTTTGTTTATTACTTTATAATTGGCTCAAGATGGTCAATGCAACAGATTAAAGCATTTGTCTACCACAGAGAGGGATCAACTTTCATCACTTGAAGGCCAATTAGGGATTCAAGAATATATTTTGGAATCAGTAGTGCAGAATGCGCATGATTAACAAATAATAAAATGTCCAGATCTTCTTGAAATTACACCTACAAAATATGTGGTGTGTGTGTGATGCTGCAGATTAATTCTGCTCAATTGGGACTATTAGGACTGAAAGGAGAGAAAAATAAAAGGGGGGGGGGGGCATTTATCAGATCTAAAAAATACAAAAAAGGAGCAATACAAATATTAGGCAAGGTACTGCAAACATGCGTAAAAATTTTAGGCTCATCACTTCTGTCTCACTGCAGAGTTCTCATTCAAAAATGATCAAATCAATAAAATTCAATACATTGCCAAGAAAGAAAAAAAAAAAAAAAGTCCTCCCACTGCTACCAAGGTTAAAGCTCAGAAGCCAAATGTGAAATTCTATTATCTCTAGAGAGTCATATGTAACTGGTGTACTGATAAAAACAATCTTCCAGGGAAGCTAAATATAGTGCAAGCATCCAGTATGCCCTACATGAATCAGTGCAAACAGGCCCTGCCTTTATCAGCAATAACAGACAGTTGCCACAGTGCAGGAAAAAGCTGGCAAAACACTTGGCCATGGCAAGTTCTTCAGCTCCGATTAGTATAGTACATATTTCCGGCTACCAAAGTATAGTCACACGGAGGAAGAGGACATGAATTCAGGATAAGGATTGTGTGACCGATAGTTTATAGATGTGGTTCAAATCCCTAGAATGGACTTCAAGGTACACAATAAGCATTTAATAGAAGGTTTATTAGAATCAGAGACAGATTATGCAAGTGATACTTGGATCAAACTTTGTCAGAGTTTCAGCCGAGTGTCAGTGCTTAGTGCTCCGATCCTCTTGCATGACAGAATCATAGCACAGGTGCGGAGGAGATGGAGAAAGTAATTTTTCCATCTCCTCTCATCTGCAGTAAATCGGACTGCACTAGGTTGACATCAGAATGCAGTCTGATGTTTCGCACACACCCATAGACTTGTATAGGCGAGTGTGATCAGATTTTCGGATGCAATCAAAGAATGCTGCGATGATTTTATCATGCAAAATAGACATCAGAAAAACAATCACAGATCTGTGCTGCCCCTTAGCACTCGGCCACTTTATATTCTTGTGTGAGTGAGCCATAAAGGGGTTGTTCAACTGAAACAAATTATCACCTGTCCATAGGATACGTAATAACGTACTGATCAATAGGTGTTCCACCACTGTGACCTGGACAGATTTAACATAATTATTAAGGTTGAAGGAAGACTTTAAGTCCATCTAGTTCAACCCATAGCCTAACCTAACATGCCCTAACATGTTGATCCAGAGGAAGGCTAAAAAAAAAAACCATGTGGCAAACCGTAAGCTCCACATTGGGGAAAAAAATTCCTTCCCGACTCCACATACGGCAATCAGACTAGTTTCCTGGATCAACGCCATATCAAGAAATCTACAGTAGTGTAAAATAACCTGTAACATTATACTTTTCCAGAAAGGCATCCAGTCCCCTCTTAAATTTAAGTAATGAATCACTCATTACAACATCATACGGCAGAAAGTTCCATAGTCTCACTGCTCTTACAGTAAAGAACCAGCGTCTGTTACTATGCTCCAGATGTAGAGGATGCCCCCTTGTCCCTGTCTCAGGTCTATGAGTAAAAAGGTCATTAGAAAGGTCTCCATACTGTCCCCTCATATAATTTATACATTAAAATAAGATCACCCCATAGCCTTTGTTTTTCCAAGCTAAATAACCCTAAGTGTAGTAACCTATCTTGGTATTGCAGACCCCCCAGTCCTCTAATAACCTTGGTCGCTCTTCTCTGCACCCGCTCTAGTTCAGCTATGTCTTTCTTATACACCGGAGACCAGAACTGTGCACAGTATTCTAAGTGTGGTCGAACTAGTGACTTGTATAGAGGTAAAATTATGTTCTCATGAGCATCTATGCCTCTTTTAATGCATCCCATTATTTTATTTGCCTTTGTAGCAGCTGCCAGACACTGGCCACTAAATGCGAGTTTGTTGTCCACCCATACACCCAGGTCTTTTTCATTGACTGTTTTGCAAAGTGTTTTACAATTATGCACATAATTATACATCTTATTTGCTCTACCCAAGTGCATGACCTTACATTTATCCACATTAAAGCTCATTTGCCATCAGCCCAAGCTTCTAGTTTACATAAATCATCCTGTAACATAAAATTGTCCTCCTCTGTATTTATTACCTTGCAGAGTTTAGTGTCATCTGCAAATATTGAAATTCTACTCTGTATGACCCTTACAAGGTCATTCATGAATAATTAAAAACAAAAATGAGGGCCCAATACTGACCCCTGTGGTACTCCACTGCTGTGATCCAGTCCGAGTGTGCTCCATTAATAACCTCCCTTTGTTTCCTATCCCCGAGCCAGCTCATAACCCACTTGCACATATTTTCCCCCTATCCCCATTGTTCTCATTTTATGTATCAACCTTTTGGCAGAAATGGGCACTTTTAGCCCCAGAAAAGAACTTTAATCTCCATTACAAGTTGCTGCGGCAGCTCGGACACCTTATAACTGCTGCATGCATTGTCTGTGGGGCTGCAGGCAGACTGGAGTATAGGTCAGTCATGCTCACTGCTGCTCCATGCTAATGGGAATAAGTTCCCCGATCTGTGCAGGTCAGACCCCCACCGATGAACAAGTTATTATGGATATTGATAATGTGAATCGGTGAGAACTTAAACTTTTTTTTTTTATTTAGTGGTCTTTAGCTCGATCTTGAGCCATGGCGATTTGAAGGAGGAACGATCTGTAGGAAGATTGATCTTGTTGAAGTCTAGATAGGTACACCAGGGTACTGTCCACCATTATCTTAAAATTATTGAGCCATCTAGTTGTTGGTTTTCCTCTTATCTTGTTCCTTCTGACCATAATGTCCTTTTCCATGGATTACTCTCTTTGTACGAGTTGTCCAAAGTAGGCAAGTCGTAGCTTGGTGATCCTTGCTTTTAGTGACATGTCTAGCTGGATTTGTTCCAAAATTGGTTTGTTCGTCTTGCCATCCATTGATTCCATGGTGCCGTACTTGTGAAAAGGGTTTGAATACAAAATACAAATATTACAGTGTGCAAAAATTAAAAAAAGTGACAGACATGTGCAGAGCAGAAAGGACCGTGCCATCATGAGGTTGGGGGGAGGAATTGCATCAGTGCCGATCCTGGTAAGGTGACAGCAGGTTGGTGCAAGCTCAGTTTTCTTAGAGATTGGTTTTCAGGCTCTGTCTTAAAGGTTCTGAATGTTGGATGCTCCCAAAAAGCCATGAAGGCGATTTGAGAAACGTATGGAGGGAAGGCGGTTTTGTGAATAACATAGGTTATGTATGGGATATCGGGAGATTAATTTGGAAATAAATGGAACAGACAGATTATGGACAGGTTTGTAGGTCAGTATTAATACTGACTGTATCCTTTGGGAAATTTGGAGCCAATGAAGAGATTTGCAGAGAGGTGGAGGAGTACAGTCATGGACAAAAATTTTGAGAATGAGACAAATATTAATTTTTCCAAAGTCTACTGCTTCATTTTTTTTAATGGCAATTTGCATATACTCCTGAATGTCAGAGTGATCAGCTTAACAGCAATTACTGTACTTGCAAAGTCAATATTTGACCAGAAAATGAACTTTAACCCCCAAAACACATTTCAACATCATTGCAGTCCTGCCTTAAAAGGAGCAGCTAACATCGTTTTAGTGATTGATCCATTAACACAGGTGTGGGTGTTGATGAGGACAGGGCTGGCGATCAGTCAGTCATGATTAAGTAAGAATGACATCACTGGACACTTTAAAAAGGAGGCTGGTGCTTTGTATCATTGTTTCTCTTCAGTTAACCATGGTTATCGCTAAAGAAACACGTGCAGCCATCATTGCACTGCACAAAAATGGCTTAACAGGGAAGAGTATCGCAGCTACAAAGATTGCACCTCAGTCAACAATCTATCGCATCATCAAGAACTTCAAGGAGAGAGCTTCCATTGTTGTCAAAAAGGCTTCAGGGCGCCCAAGAAAGACCAGCAAGGGCCAGGACCGTATCTTAAAACTGTTTCAGCTGCAGGATCGGACTACCAGCAGTGCCGAGCTTGCTCAGGAATGGCAGCAGGCTGGTGTGAGTGCTTCTGCACACACTGTGAGGCGGAGACTCTTTGAGCAAGGGCTGGTTTCAAGGCGGGCAGCAAAGAAGCCACTTCTCTCCAGAAAAAACATCAGGGACCGACTGATATTCTGCAAAAGGTACAGGGAGTGGACTGCTGAGGACTGGGGCAAAGTCATTTTCTCTGATGAATCCCCTTTTCGATTGTTTGGGACATCTGGAAAGCAGCTTATTTGGAGAAGAAGAGGTGAGCGCTACCACCAGTCTTGTCTCATGCCAACTGTAAAGCATCCTGAAACCATTCATGTGTGGGGTTGCTTCTCTGCCAAGGGAATCGGCACACTCACAGTCTTGCCTAAAAACACAGCCATGAATAAAGAATGGTACCAGAATGTCCTCCAAGAGCAACTTCTCCCAACCGTCCAAGAGCAGTTTGGCGCCCAACAATGCCTTTTCCAGCATGATGGAGCACCTTGCCATAAAGCAAAGGTGATAACTAAATGGCTCATGGAACAAAACAGAGATTTTGGGTCCATGGCCTGGAAACTCCCCAGATCTTAATCCCATTGAGAACTTGTGGTCAATCAAGAGACTGGTGGACAAACAAAAACCAACAAATTCTGGCAAAATGCAAGCATTGATTATGCAAGAATGGACTGCTATCAGTCAGGATTTGGTCCAGAAGTTGATTGAGAGCATGCCAGGGAGAATTGCAGAGGTCTTGAAGAAGAAGGGTCAACACTGCAAATATTGACTTGCTGCATTAACTCATTCTAACTGTCAATATAACCTATTGGTACTCATAATATGATTGCAATTATATCTCTGTATGTGATATAAACATCAGACAAACACTAACAAAAACCAGAGGGCAGCAGATCAAGTGAAAATATAATTTTGGTGTCATTCTCAAAAATTTTGGCCATGACTGTATTGAGGAGAGATGGATTAATAAGGCATCAGAGTTAAAAATGGACTAAATAGGTGTGAGAATGTTAGTTGGGAGGCCACAGTGGAGAAGGATGTTGCAGTAGTTAATGTGGGAGATGAGGACGTGCACTAACCTTTTAGTAGATTGGAGGAAGGGACATTCTGGAAATATTTTTGAGTTGGAATTGGCAGAAGGGGGCAAAGAGCTTGGATGTGCGGTTTGATGAACAAGGCAGAGTATCGGGTTGCTCAGGCATCAGACTTCTGGTTCAGGGGAAAGCGTGATATGGTTTATAATGACAGATTGGGTAGGGGAGTCAGGAGAGATGGAGGAAGGATAATTAATTATGTTTTGGCCAGTTTAAGGAAGCCTGATGAGAAGGATGATATGGTTTAAAGCCACTCTGGGATTCTGCACAGCAGAGAGGCGATGTCTGGGCCAGAGAGGTAGATTGGGGTGTCTGAGTATAGATCATACTGGAAGACATGGGACTTTAGTTGTCCTTGGCCAAAGGTATAGATTGAGAAGAGTAGGGAGTCACAGGACAGAGCCTTGATGTACATCGACCGAGTGTGGGATGACAAAGTAGCATAGGATGCGTGACTCAATGTGCAGCATGTGAGGTATGGGGTTATCCAGGAGTGGGCAAGACCTTTTTTTTGTCAAGAGAGGATCTGTAGTCGGAGAGAGTGGTCGAATGTGACAAAGGTCCACAGGTCTAAACATAGGAGAATAGAGAACTGTCTATTGGCTATGCAGGCAAGTAAGTCATTGACAACTTTGGTTAGAGCAGTTTCAGTGGAGTTATGGGGACAGATGCCGGATTGTAGACGGTCCAAGAGCAAGTTGGACGAGAGGTGTGAGAAAAGTTCAATGTGCACGTGCTGTTCTAGGAATTTATAAGCAAACAGGAGTAGCAAAATTGGTGCAACAGCTGGATGTAGAGGATGGGTCAAATGATTAGTTCTCCAGAATAGGTGTGATTGCTGCATATTTGAAAGAAAAAAGGAAAACACCAGAGGTTAATAAGTTGAAGAGATGGGATAGGGCTGGGATAAACTGAGTGGGGAGGTCAAGGAGGAGATGGGAAGGGATAGGGCAAAATGGAGATATGCGATTTGGAAAAACACAATTAAGCCTTCCTTCATTGATGGTGCAAAGAAAGGTTATGGGGGGGGGGGGGGGGGGTGTGGTGGTTGAACAGTAAAGACTTATTTTTGAAATGTGTGGCCATGTCTTCTGTAGAAATGAGGGAGGCTAAAGGGGACAACTGTGGATGGAGTTGGGAGTTAAAAGTGTTAAACTGTTTGGGATTATAGGTTAAGGAAAATGAGGGCTGTGAAATAGTCCTGTTTAGGAGAGGTGATGGCAGACTTGAATATGAGAATTGCTTAATTGAATTTGGTGAAGTCTACATGCGAGTTTGTTTTCTTCCAGTGATACTCTGCAACCCTTGACTCTTGCCAAAGCTATTTGAGTTTGGTTGTACCAGGGTTGTCTATTGATTCATTGCCCTTTGCAATGTACAAGATGGGAGAGCGAGTCAATAGCTGATGCCAGTGTGGCATTGTAGTAAACGGTGGCTGTGTTTGTGTCGTGAAGTCAGGATACGGTTGACAGTGGTAGAAGAGAGTCAGAATGCACATGAGCGGTTTCTCCGGGTGTCCGCTAGCTTAGGGTGCAGGTGTATAGGTCAGGGATGCAAATGTGATAGTGGTCAGACAGGGAACAGACTGGTGAAAATGAGGTCCAGTGTATGTCCGGCTGTGTGGGTGCATGTAGAGGACCATTGTGCAAAACCAAAGGATGAAGGAAGTGACAGGAGATTCGAGGCTGCCAATTGGTGGGTGTCAATGGGGATGATGAAGTCACCCATGATGATAGTGGGAAGGTCAGAAACATCAGAATGTTGGTGAAACCTGCTGATATCAGCTGATGTTGGAAGTGAATTTAGCAAGGCCGGACATATCTATTCGGTGGCCTGAAGTATGCAAATCACATAATTGTGATCACATGACAGCCGACTCCCAGCAACTGCCTTTGGAATACTGACCGTGCGCACACTGATTGATGTGAGGATCCATAAGTCTGCAGTCTCAGAATGACTGCAGACTTGATCCCCAAGCATGGACAACTCCCATTAGTGCTCCACAGAGTTGTTAAAATTTAAAAATTGCCACTGTCTAATATCAAAAACGCTTATCTAAATGGGAAAAAAAATTCACACAATTGCAAGGATTCCGAGAGAGTGAGAATTTTCTCCTCGTTTTGCAAACACTGGGGTAGTTTGAGACTACTTGTCATTATGGTGCCATAGCCTAAAAGCAAATAACTGCTAATATTAAGAAAAACGGAATTAACACGTAGATTCCGCAATACACAAGGGTCATTAGTAAGCTAATGTACAAGACTTCTTTCAGATAATAGCTGGGATCTATTCAGGAACTTGTTGCGGACGCCAACAATTACAGTGTTAAACACTATTTCTCATGGATGTCAATCAAATACTTACATATTTCCAACCCAATGTGGTTTTGCAATTTTCACAGTAGATATCTGCTACAGCATGAAGTCCTGTAAGCAACACGCGTTCTTCTGCAGGTCCGCAACCAACATTAACACTACAATAAAAAAAAAAAAAAAAAAATTCAAAACAGTGAATTGCAGAAATATCTAGACTGCTCATTAAATTACATAATGACATAAATTACATCATATACATAAATACACACACATCTCGTACACTTGTAATAACAGTAAAAAAAAAAAAAAAAAAAAAAAAAGAGACCAAATAACTGCCTATAGGCAGAATGCTTAGAGGCCAACACTGGTGTAAATTATTGACTACGCTCATATGATACCTCAATGACTGAGAATTTGTTACGTACACAATGCCTTTGGGGTGCAACACCTGTCGCATGACAAGAGTTTGCACGCAGTCGCTTATACATAACACAAGTAACTGGGGGTTACATTGCGCACTCAAGGGTAATACGACCAAAACACGCAAATAGAAGTCATCCAACAGCGTCTGATTTTTTTATTTTTTATTTTTTTTTTTTTAAGTTGACCATACACATTGGGTAACAGTCTGTTGGACAATCAAGCCATCTTTCCCGACCCCTCATACACAGGACGCATTGTCCGAGCGCTCCTGTGTACTCCACGGCATATCGGCTTCCAGAACAAAAGGATAGGGCGACTAAATTCCAATCAAATCCTTATGTCTTCCCACCTGTCTGTTGGGGGACAGGAGGCCCCTTATACTTGATTGTAATGATACCAAAATATCACATAAGAATTGATGCTAAAGAGCCAACATGGGTACAGTTCTTCCATGAGGGATCTACTGCATTGGTAATCTGACCTGGAGTTGGTAAGGCTGCTTTTTTTTTGTGATATTTCTTCAATTTATATCCTATGTGAGCAGTTTTTGAATTTAGTATAGGGACTTGGAAGTATGACAACCCTTGACGTGGGGGGTTGCTTGCGTATTTTGGCCAAACATTTTCACTGCAAATTTTTCAATTTTTATAAAGGATGCAGCTGGGCCCTTCTATGCTGGTTGGGTAAATTAGGGTGTCTGACCGTATGGGCTGCACTTATATAGTGCTGGGCATCCCGCCTGATCTAACAGTATGGAAGTCATCAATGTAAGCCTCAGTTGTGCATTTTTAATACTAGGCAACCACCCCCTCCATGAATTGGTAGGTTTGTGAGAGGTTGCCTCATCAGTATTTTGCAAACCCCACCTGTTATCATCATCTACTGCATCCTGCTAGTGCATTGGTAATCGGACCTGTGTTAAGGTACCTTCACACTGAACGATATCGCTAGCGATCCGTGACGTTGCAGCGTCCTGGCTAGCGATATCGTTCAGTGTGACAGCGACCAACGATCAGGCCCCTGCTGGGAGATTGTTGGTCGCTGCAGAAAGTCCAGGACTTTATTTCGTCGCTGGACTCCCTGCAGACATCGCTGAATCGGCGTGTGTGACGCCGATTCAGCGATGTCTTCACTGGTAACCAGGGTAAACATCGGGTTACTAAGCGCAGGGCCGCACTTAGTAACCCGATGTTTACCCTGGTTACCATCGTAAAAGTAAAAAAAACAAACACTACATACTTACCTTCAGCTGTCTGTCCCCAGCGCTGTGCTTCCTGCACTGGCTGTGAGCGCCGGCCAGCCGGAAAGCAGAGCGGTGACATCACCGCTGTGCTTTCCGGCCGCTGTGCTCACAGTCAGTGCAGGAAAGCAGAGCGCCGGGGACAGACAGCGGAAGGTAAGTATGTAGTGTTTGTTTTTTTTACTTTTACGATGGTAACCAGGGTAAACATCGGGTTACTAAGCGCAGCCCTGCGCTTAGTAACCCGATGTTTACCCTGGTTACCGGCATCGTTGGTCGCTGGAGAGCCGTCTGTGTGACAGCTCTCCAGAGACCAAACAGCGACGCTGCAGCAATCGACATCGTTGTCGGTATCGCTGCAGCGTCGCTGAGTGTGAAGGTACCTTTAGTAAGTTTCTTTATCTGGGATTTTTTTTTTTTCAATTTATCTCTTTCTGTGTGTTGTTCTCACAGTGCTGATCTACAAATATAATTTATCAACCATCATTATGTGGGTAATTATTACAGCACATAATAAGGTGCAGTTACAAGTGGACATTGATGGCGGTCTCTCAGAATACACTGCTCTGGCTGACCCGCATAATATATTTTATATATATATATATATATATATATATATATATATATATATATATATATATATATATATATATATATATATATATATATATATATATATATATCTCTCATTTATGGAGTTATTATTGGGCATTACATGCAATATCATTTTGTTTGAATACTCACACAGAATTGAATAGATAAGCTCGACCCTGGCTTCCTTGAAATGACTGCCAAGAGAGGGGGAAAAACAAAAACAACAATTACAATGTAAAATGGTTTCATTAGTATTTAGAACAACTGTGATTCAGGTGAATTTAAGGAGAATAGGAGCAATGAAGCACAAAAACAACATTTTTATAGAATAAGACTAAGAATATACAGGCAAAAATCAGATTGGAAAGAGACTGCTGTAAAAGTCACAGTAAGGGCTCATGCAAACGTCCGTGGATCTCTTTTTCCTCCTCTTCTTCCAAGAGCCATAACCTTTTTGTTTTCTTCCCAATTAGCCATACAAAATGGAAAACATTCCAAATACAGATGTGAAAAAGAAAAAGCAAAGTAAAAAAAATCTATTTTTGTTATTAGCAATCGTAGAGAGACCCGACAAGACTGGCATCAAACCAGCAAAGGAGCAAACACAGACACACTTGGAGCAAGCTGCCTCAGCTAAGCGAGCCTTAAATGGCCGGGATACTCTTCATTCCATTCCCAGTAAATGGGAACTTTGGCAGAGCCCTTCTCACGCCTGCTGTTGCGTATGGCAACGTGGTCAGAGCCTAGTCGAGATAGTGTAGATATCTCTGCAAGAGTGTAGCACCAAGAGAAAGGGAAACAAACCCCAAGTCCAACCCTGAAAGAGAGCAACCAAGACTGGAAGTGCCACAATACACAGGAACTTCAATAAACAGCAAAGATCAGAGCTGGGAACAGGGTTAAAAAGACCGCCTGATGCTGAAGGAAATGATCAGGTGTTGAATACCTCCCAATCACCCCAAACAACCACTCCTTGCCAACTTGCACAGCAGAATCGATACAAACCCACCACTGCCTAGCACCAGACTCCGCAGCATCCTGCGTTGCCTGCCAACCGGGGAACACAGTGTCCCATGTTCCCTGGGCAAAGAAATCCGTGGAGATACCGGCGTCCCGACACATCCTACTACTCCAGAATGCAATGTTCCTCAAGACTGGGACGGTTTCCGGTTCCCTGTGCGTGTGGTAGCACCGCCTCCAGAGTCACGACAATGGTGGCGCTTGCGCCCAGAGAGGCATAGCACTGGACCCAATCCATTCTCAGTTGGAACCACAATTCCAAACAAATTTTTGTTTATGCATGCTTGGAAAAAAAAAACCACACAAAAAAAAACAACAAAAAACTGCCTATCAGAATAGGTTTTATTTTTATTTTTTATTTATTTTAAATTTTTAGGGGGTGGGGGTGGGGAATTCATAAAGTAACCCCAAAGTAATTTTGTGTGCGCATATTTGGGAGACATTTGTACCTTGGCACCCCATTTGATGGCATCTGGTGCCTGTATACATGTTCATCTGTTTATACCTGCCTGTAACAGCCAAAGATGGAGTAGAGCTCTGACCAGGACTGTTGATCTGTTAAATGTCAGAGGTCTGTTGAGGGTCAAGATGGGACAGCCCATGTTGATCGGGGGCACCACATCGAACTCTTAGGGTGCCAACCTCTGCGGCCAGGAAGGGTTATTAAGGGTGAAGATTTTTCTGTATTCTCCTAGTTTATTTCCTGTATCTAAATAATTGTACGGAGCATACAGACCTAGATGTACATTTGAGAGTATTTTGGTATTTTTAGCTAATAAAAGCTATTTTTTAAAGGGTTTTTCTTGATTGTCGGAGATTGATACTCTTGTTCACATTGCTTAGGTTTTCAAATTACATTTAAAACACTAGCGGTGCAATGAAAAAACAAACAAACAAAAAAAAACAACACGCTGGAATGGTGCTTTAACAGATGACCATGTGTCATGATCCATTTTCCATATACCGTATATACTCGAGTATAAGTCAAGATTTTCAGCACATTTTTTTTAGGCTGAAAATGCCCCTCTCGGCTTATACTCGGGTCATTGTCCCTGGGTGGGGGGTGGGCTCGGTGGGGGAGCGTCAGTTGTCACATACTCACTTGCTCCTGGCGTGGTCCCTGCATCTCCGATGGTCTCCGGGAGCTGACATCTTCTTCCAGCGTTGAGCAGTCACATGGTACCGCTCATTACAGTAATGAAAATGGACACGACTCCACTCCTATAGGGGTGGAGCTGCATATTCATTACTGTAATGAGCGGTACCGGTAACCGCTTAACGCTGGAAGAAGCTGTCAGCGCCCAGAGAAGACCATCAGGGAAGCTGCCAGGGACTGCGCCGGGAGCAGGTGAGTATAAGGCCGGCCTCACACCAGCGAGTTTTACGGACGTAAGAGGTGCTGAAAATACGGATTGCATACTGGAAAGCTCCCAGGCTCGAGTTCATATGAGGACATCCAGCAGAGGGCGCATCACCGCGAATGAAGGTAACTACATTCCCCGAGTTTTACAGGCATGAGCACAGCTGCATTATAGCAGAGCTCCTGCCTGTAAAATATTTTAACCCCTTCAGATGGATTTACATCGTGGGACGTTACAGATCATCGGAAGGTATGTATATTGTTGGTTTATTATTTTTCCTTTGTTACAGAGCGAGGGTCTTCAGGTGGATTGAGAGAGCAATAAAATATTAAAACAAACTGTTTATTTCATTAAAATAATTTTTAATAATGTTTGTGTTTTTTTAACCATTTAATGCTATTAGATTAATAATGGATAGGTGTCATAATTGACGCCTCTCCATTATTAATCTGGCTTAATGTCACCTTACAATAGCAAGGTGACATTAACCCTTCATTACCCCTATCCCACCGCTACACGGGAATGGGAAGAGAGTGGCCAAGTGCCAGAATAGGCGCATCTTCCAGATGTGCCTTTTCTGGGGTGGCTGGGGGCAGATGTTTTTAGCCGGGGGGGGGGGGGGGCAAAAACCGTGGACCCTCTCCAGGCTATTAATATCTGCCCTCAGTCACTGGCTTTACTACTTTGGCGGAGAAAATTGCGCGGGAGCCCACGCCAATTTTTTCCGCCATTTAACCCTTAAATTTAATAGCTAGAGCGCCCAGATTTTGCACATACACACTACTAACATTAGTAGTGTGGAATATGCAAAAAAAAAAAAAAAATGGGGATATGAGATGATTTACTGTATGTAAACCATGTCTCATATCATGTCGGGTTTAGGAAGGAGATAGCAAAAGCCGGCAATTGAGTTACCGGCTTTCTGCTATATCGCAGAAAAAAAAAAATAAATATATATATATATATATATATATATATATATATATATATATACACATACAGTATATATGTTATGATTTTTTGAGAACATGGATCCATTGTATGTCCGTATGTCGGTTTTGCAAGCCTGTGAGAAAATCTCGCAGTACGGATGCCATACGGATTACATATGGAGGATGCCATGCGCAAAATACGCTGACACACCCTGCCTACGGAGGAGATACGGACCACTATTTTGGAGACTATTCTGCGTATTACGGCCGTAAATTACGGACCGTATTTTTATACGCCGAGTGTGACGCCGGCCTAATGGGGAGGGTGAGCAGCATTGCGCGATATTCACTTGTCCCCATTCCATCGCGCCGGTGTGTCTTCCGCGTCCTCTGCTGTGGCAAAGTTAGGGGTCTCGGCTTATACTCGAGTACATACGGTATGTCAATTAGAGGGAAAAAAAATGAAAAGAATCCAGTTGGCAACAGTTTATTTGGTGAGAAACATTCTGGTACTGGAATGTTTTAGGGCAGTTTTTCTGATCCCAAAATGCAACCTAATAACCAAAATAACTACTTGACATTTGAAAAGTGCCTAAAGTATAAAGAAATCACATGTCCAGCCATGTAGCTACCGTATTTAGTTTAATGTGAAGAGTGCCTACAAACTTTACTGACAATAACACTCAGTTATGTGCTGGTAAAACTACAACATAAGTAGATGTACCGTAGTTTGCATATTATTGGAGTGACAATGTATTTTACTTCCAACATAAAAGTTTACAGCACCTAAAAAAATGGTGTTACATCATTGAGGATGTGTTATTTGAGAAAGTAAATAAAGGAATGATGGCACATCAGAAAAAACATACAAACCAGGCTTGTGTCAATGAGCCTAGAGTGTAGTAAAAAGGGAAGCAAGCAGAGGGGGATATTGGGGAAGGGTCAGCTACACTTATGATGCAGGATAGCAGATCAATTCAAATTGTTGCAAATTTCATAAATAAATAATACAACTCCCACATCATCTGCCTTTTATTTTTTGTGTTACACCTTGGAGCGCTGATGCGCATGATATACCTAATGTTCTAGGTGCCTGAAGCTACCACTAAAGGAGGGGGAATCCATACTGTGTTATGAAGTTCAATTTTCAACTCCCTTTGTGACAGAGCCAACTTTGACCTTACAAAGAAATTCTTAAGTATGAACGTTCTTCCCTATACCTGAGATAGGGGATAATTTCCTGATCGCAGTTGTCCAATTGTTTGAGCCCCCACGATCCCGCGAGTGCTTAACCCCTTACCAACATTCGCTGTGTATAGTGTATATAGCACAAATCGGTAACGGATGTATGGAACAGGCTTCACTGGGTGAGCTTGCCCCATACGCAGCAGGTAATGGCAGCGTGTCTCAGCAAGGACCTGCCTGTAACAGCCGAGGGTGGAGTAGAGCTCTGGCCACGACTGTTGATCTGTTAAATGTCAGTATCAAACGCTGACAGCGGCATTAAAAGCACACCTGCATCGTGACCCAATCGCGGGGCACCGATGGGTTGCTATGACAGCAGGTGGTCTGTTGAAGACCTGTGTGCCTGTCATTATGGAGTTCCCTTGACAACCAGCCTGTGGCAGGGCTTCAGAAGAGACCATGATTTTTATTACATGAAGCATTACTATTGTATTACCATGTACATTACAAGTGATCAGACGATCGCAGATTCACATAAAACTTATGGGGGAGTAATAAATATAATGAGGGGGGAAAAAAAAGTTATAAAATTGAAAAAAAAAAAAAAAAAGAAGAAAAGAACCCCATTCGGTAGACACCATGGACAGAAAAAAAAAATATTTTTTTGTAAACTACCATGTTGCTTTAACCACAAAGTTTACATTTACATTTTCAGAAGGGGTAAATGGACCCAAAGTTTCTCCTGAAAGTAACAATCTCACAAATGTGGTCACAAACTTATGTTTTGGACACATGGCAGGGCTTGGATGTGAAGAAACAGTATTGGATATTTGGAATGTAAATTTGACTTTGAACAGATTATGTTGCATTTTCAGAGCCCTTGAGGTACCAAGATAAAAAATCTCCGCAGGCAAACCTATTTTAGAAACCAAACCCTCCTTTTAATCTAGCTGTATGCTGACCATTTGGCTTGAAAAATGAAAAAAAAAAATTTTCCCCAGTGAAATTTTTTTTTTTGCCCCAAATTTAAAATTTTCATAATGAGTAATATAAATCTTATAAAAGTGCATGTGTGTGTAAAAAAAAAAACAAAAAAACAAAATTATATATGTATATATATATATATATATATATATATATATATATATATATATATATATATATATATATATATATATATATATATATATATATATATATATATGTATGTATATATATATAGTGTGTGTGTACATACATACTCATCAAAAGCATAAAGGGTACACTAAAATCCCACATCCTAGATATCACTGAAAGAAATTTTCCAGTTGTAAATCTTTATTCATTACATAGTGGAATGTGTTGAGAACAATAAAACCTAAAAATGATCAGCGTAAATCAAAACTAATATCCCACGGAGGTCTGGAGTTGGAATGATGCTCAAAATCAAAGTGGAAAAAGAAGTTACAGGCTGATCCAACTTCAGTGGAAATGCCTCAAGACAAGGAAATGGAGGCCACAAACACTACTGAGCATCATGTGCCAGAATGACCTCCCTACAACGACTGGGCATACTCCTGATGAGGCGGCGGATGGTCTCCTGACGGATCTCCTCATAGACCTGGACTAAAGCATCCGCCAACTCCTGGACAGTGTGGTGCAATGTGAGGTTGGTGGATGGTGCGAGACATGAGGTCCCAGATGTGTTCAATCTGATTCAGGTCTGGGGAACGAGAGGGCCAGTCCACAGCTTCAATGTCTTCATCTTGCAGGAACTGCTGACACACTCCAGCCACACGAGGTCTGGTATTGTCCTGCATTAGGAGGAACCCAGGGCCAACCACACCAACATATGGTTTCACAAAGGGTCTGAGGATCTCATCTCTGTACCTAATGGCAGTCAGGCTACCTCTGGCCAGCACATGGAGGGCTGTGCGGCCCTTTAAAGAAATGCCACCCCACACCATTACTGACCCACTGCCAAAACGGTCATATTGACGGATGTTGCAGGCAGCAGATCGTTCTCCTCGGCATCTCCTGACTCTGTCACATGTGCTCAGTGTGAACCAGCTTTCATCTGTGAAGAGCACAGGGCGCCATTGGCGAATTTGCCAATCCTGGTGTTCTGTGGCAAATGCCAAGCGTCCTGCACGGTGTTGGGCTGTGAGCACAACCCCCATCTGTGGACGTCGGGCATTCAGTCCATCCTAATGGAGTCTGTTTCTAACGGTTTGTGCAGGGCTCTGGCAGTGCTCCTCCTGTTTCTCCTTGCACAAAGGCTGAGGTAGCAGTCCTGCTGCTGGGCTTTTGCCCTCCTACGGCCCCCTCCACGTCTCCTGGTGTACTGGCCTGTCTCCTGGTAGCGTCTCCAGCCTCTGGACACTACACCGATACACAGCAAACCTTCTTGCCACAGCTCGCATTGATGTGCCATCCTGGATGAGCTGCACTACCTGAGCCACTTGTGTGGGTTGTAGAGTCCACCTCATGCTACCACGAGTGTGAAAGCACAACCAACATTCAAAAGTGACCAAAACATCAGCCAGAAAGCATTGGTACTGAGAGGTTATCTGTGGTCCCCACCTGCAGAACCACTCCTTTATTGAGTGTGTCTTGATAATTGCCAATAATTTCCATCTGTTGTCTATTCCATTTCCACAACAGCATGTGAAATTGATTGTCAAACAGTGTTGCTTCCTAAATAGATAGTTTCATTTCACAGAAGTTTGATTTACTTGGAGTTATATTCTGTTTAAGTGTTCCCTTTATTTTTTGAGCAGTGCATTTGTTATGCAGTTTCTCTTGAACATGGTGATAACTAGTGATGAGCGAATATACTCGTTACTCGAGATTTACCGAGCATGCTCGGGTGTCAGTATTTTTTAGTGCTCGGAGATTTCGTTTTCATCGCCGCAGCTGAATGATTTACATCTGTTAGACAGCTTGATTACATCTGGGGATTACCTAGCAACCAGGCAACCCCCACATGTACTTATGCTGGCTAGCAGCTGTAAATCATGCAGCTGCGTCAACAAAAACTAAATCTCCGAGCACTTTAAAATACTCAGACCCCCCCAAGCATGCTCGGTAAATCTTGAGCAACGAGTATACTCGCTCATCACTAGTGATAACCCCACGCTTGCTCCACATGTGTCCAAACAGCGCTATTTGACCTTTAGAGTGCAAATTAGGATGCCATGTTGCATATGCAGAGCCTTGGAAATGCAAAAAAAAAAAAAAATGAGTATATATATATATTCTAATAGATATCTATATCTATAATATAACGGTGGGAGCGTCACTCTGTCCGAAGCCTTTATAGACTGCGCAAGCGCGACGCACCTGCGCAGTCTGGACCAGAGTGACGCAGCCGAACTTAATTATCCCCCCCATAATATATTGGCCGTGGGGGCTCCACTGCCCTCCCACCGCCTGTGCGCACCCCCCTCCCACCTCCTGTGGCCCCCCCCCCCCCGCTGTGATTAAAATACTCACCTAGCTTCCGGATCCCTCGCCGCAGCGTCCTCTTCTGGCCGCAGCCTCTCCTGTATGCGGTCACGTGGGGCCGCATACAGGAGGGGGGGGGGGGGGGCGCACCGGGGGTGGGAGGGGGGGGGGCCTGGATCTGCATTTTAAACACTAATATTCATATGTTCCCTGCAGCAAACGCGGCTGCAGGGAACATATGAATCGCGGCTTCAGCACCAGTGGGGGGGGACAGCGCTTAATGTAGCGCTGTCTCCTGCACGGCACACGGACTGCACACGGACAATGTCCGTGTGCGGTACGTGTTTTACACGTCCAGCACAGCCGCCCGCAGCACAGCCACCCCAGCACAGCCACAGCCATGCACAGCCGCCCCAGCACAGCCACGCACAGCCGCCCCCAGCACAGGCACGCACAGCCGCCCCCAGCACAGCCACGCACAGCCGCCCCCAGCACAGCCACGCACAGCCGCCCCCAGCACAGCCACGCACAGCCGCCCCCAGCACAGCCACGCACAGCCGCCCCCAGCACAGCCGCCCCCAGCACAGGCACGCACAGCCACCCCCAGCACAGGCACGCACAGCCACCCCCAGCACAGCCACGCACAGCCGCCCCCAGCACAGCTATGCACAGCCGCCCCCAGCACAGCCACGCACAGCCGCCCCAGCACAGCCACGCACAGCCGCCCCAGCACAGGCACGCACAGCCACCCCCAGCACAGGCACGCACAGCCACCCCCAGCACAGCTATGCACAGCCGCCCCCAGCACAGCCACAGCCACGCACAGCCGCCCCCAGCACAGCCACAGCCATGCACAGCCACAGCAACGCACAGCCGCCCCCAGCACAGCCACAGCCACGCACAGCCGCCCCCAGCACAGCCACAGCCACCCCAGCACAGCCACAGCCACGCACAGCCGCCCCCAGCACAGGCACGCACAGCCACCCCAGCACAGCCGCCCCCAGCACAGCCAGAGCCACGCACAGCCGCCCCCAGCACAGCCACCCGCACTCGGGCAGTAGAGCCGGAGAGAGAAAGATGGGAGCAACATATGGCAGAATGGAACCAGGAACAGGCAGAATGGGTGCAGCACATTACAACAGAATGGGGGCACAGGATGGCAACAGCACATGACAGAATGGTTGCGCACCATGGGAGCAGCACATGACAAAATGGGGGTGCACGATGGGAGCAGCATATGACAGAATGGGGGCGCACACATGACAGGATGGGGGTGCAGGATGGGAGCACATGACAGGATGAGGGTGCAGGATGGGAGCACATGACAGGATGAGGGTGCAGGATGGGAGCACATGACAGGATGAGGGTGCAGGATGGGAGCACATGACAGGATGGGGGTGCAGGATGGGAGCACATGACAGGATGAGGGTGCAGGATGGGAGCACATGACAGGATGAGGGTGCAGGATGGGAGCACATGACAGGATGGGGACGCAGGATGGAGCAGCACATGACAGGATGGAGACCATATACTAATATAGATGCTCGCCACCCGGGGGCGTAGAACAGGTTCAAAATATATATATATATATATATATATATATATATATATATATATATATATATATATATATATATATATATATATATGTATATATATATATATATATATATATATATATATATATATATATATATATATATATATATGACAAATGAGCACATTTTGGAAACAACCTCACAAGAAGTTCACAATTTACACAAGGTTAACAGGTAACAATGGCCCCCACAGTTTGTTATGCCATTTGACTTTTGGAGCACAGATTTTTGCTTCAATGGTTTGTAGCGTGCGTGCGCAAACTTAGTGCTCAGAAGGGTTGGGTCATTTGGATTTAGCAGCATAGATTTCACTGGATTTTATTGTGGTGTGGGGGACATGTTGCTTTTTCCAGAGCCTTTGTCCTACCAGTAATGTGGATACCCCCTATATTTTCATTGACAGATGATGGACCTCAGTGGAGACATTTTTTGATCGCTTTCGGTATAAGCCCAGGATGTATCACATTTATTCTGTGCTCTATGCTGGGCACTTATGTTGGGGCTTCTCTTTAGCTTCCGAAAAATGCAAATTTACGAAACCACTCACTATAGTAAGGCAGATTGAGTCACTTGAGACACCACTAAAACAGACTCAAAAATGGACTACAGTCATTTTAGATAAACACACAATTGTGGTCCTCCGCACTTCTTTGCAGAGGTCAGACAGTCTAAAGTTACTCCATCTACCTCAGTGAATAATTTCCTCTGGACCATGAATTTCAGAGGATATACACAGAAAACTCAAGGCAAGTGTTCAGCATAGGGTAAATTAAATTTATTTATTTTTTTATTTATACTGTGCTACTTTTGCACACAAAAAAAAATAAAATAAATTGATATATATTCTATATAAAATTTTACAAAAATTTGTTTGTTTTTTTTAAATTCTATTCCAAGAGATTTTTTTTTTTTTCTGTGCCAGCATGATTAAATTTACACTGTTTGCCGTAAGAATAAATTAAGTGAAAGTTTTGTAGTTTGGGTTATTTCACATGTAGGAATATTAAATTACATGTACGGTAGCTTGTTTACTTTTACATAAAGAAAAAGGCCATGAGTTTTGCTTTTTCTTCTCACTTAGTCCCTCTAAGGAACATGAATTTTTGCTTTGATCATCAGTCTCATACACCGCAATACTAGTGGATTGCAGTACATGACATCTGTCAGTTTTTCATTGGCACAGCCAGTCAGACACTAATGGCAGGTCCTAACAGGCTGCTGTAAACAGAGCTCAATAAAATGACATCAGGGTGCGATAGAAGCAATCGGTATCTGCATTTGTGGGGTACTGATATGGTTAAGAGGGAGCCATTGGCTGGTTTCACATTTGCGGTTGTGTCCGCAGCGTTTCTATCGCATATATCCGCATGCGTTGTGTATTCCTATATTTAACATTAGGGACGCATACGTTTTTAATTGTTCGCGTTTTGCCGCGTTTGACGTCGCATGTGTCGTTTCGTCGTTTGTGGCTTGGCGCGGAAATGCAACATGTAGTAATTTTTAGAGGCATCAATTTGCCGCCTGAAAACGCATGCGGTCAATTGTGCAAGGTTTGTGACAAAAAAACGCATTGCTGTCTATATGAATGCATGCGTTCACAAGCACATGCGTTTGGTTGCGTTCGTAAACGCATGCGTTTCAATTGAAAAAAAAAAAAAAACCCATGTCTAGACACTGATAAGCCACCCCCCACATAGTAGGTGATAAAGGGAGGTAGTGGACATTTGCAGGTCACTACTCAGCAGACACTGAAGCAGACGAGACACAGGCTACATCTTAGAGGAAAACAAGACACTGAACAATGAGTATATCCTAGCCAATGGCTTTATTTTCTATTTTCTGTCCCTACATGTCCTAATTTCTTGCATTTCTTTCTTTCTACATGCATCAGAATGTCTTCATCTTCTCATGAGGAGTTTCTTCCTGGGCCGTCGGAAGTCGAGCATGTCAGTTAGGCAAGTACTTGCCTCGTCAGATTGGTAAGTATTCACTGTCACATCCACACATGGGACAATTTTTGTTGTTCATTTTTTTTAGAGCTCTTCTTCATTTGCGGCAAAGACTGGGCAGGAGCAGCGGAGTCAAGGTCGGGTTGAAAGACGGCAGCGGGTACGTATACAAGGCTGACTGTTTTATGTATCCTCAGTGTAATATTCTTGAATCTTCCTTTCTCTCCATTCCTATTTCTTTACTTTTTTTCTTCTGGATTCCTTTTGTATGTTGACCTTCCTATCCATGCCATTTCTCAGCATCTTTTTTCTTTCTTTACCTTATGTTAATTGACCAAACTTTAATGACTGTAATTTTTAGGTTCCACAACGGGAGGATGATCTAATTGAGAATGACCTCCTCATCTCCCTGGTCCAGGAGCGAGTCCCGTTGTGGGACACCCGAGATCCACTGCACTCAAACAACGTCACGATGCGGCGCCTATGGAATGAGGTGGCCAAAGATGTGGGATGGCTGGGACAACGCCCCAGCTCGGGTCCGAAGTGCATTTGGTAAGTATTGCACTGCAGTGTGAAGCAGCAGAGACCTTGGCCGTGCTCACTCGACTGTGTGTGATGAAAGAAACTCTCTGGAGTTTGTCATCACACACAGTTGTGTGAGCACTGCCAAAAGTCATTTTTCTGAACAAATTTTTTTTATTTTTTAACAGTGTCCAAAGTCAAAACACGTTGGCGTTCGATGAAGGACCACTTCAACAAGGACCTGCGTCAAGAGCCGTGTTCCCAGTGGTTCAGGAGCAAGGATCCGAAGATATAAATACCATCGTGTTCTGGCATTTTTAAGACCGGTCTTTGCCCAGAGAACGTAAGTATTTATCACGTGCATTAGGTTGTATTGTATTGCCATAACCTGTATTTTTATATTCCACAGGATTTTGCGTCTGGTAATTTTTTGGTATTAATTTTGTTTTTCCTTTTTTCACAGCACATGGAGCACTATTGTTGGCCCAGGTTCTGGAGCGGTCCTTCATCCGACAGCCACGGACCCATCCCAGCCATCCAGCAGCGCAGCAGCAAGTGGGCCTTCCACACTAACTGGAGACCAGGGAGCTGGTCCATCAGGTCTTCCCCTTTCGCAGTCCTCTTCCACTGCCCCTTTTTTTTGGGCTCCTCCCGGCAGCGGGCTTCGGACAGGTCACTCATGCCCGAGTTTTTGCACTTGAGCTCGGTTTTACACTAAGCAATCAAGGCTTTGGGTGACCGAATGGATGTTTCACATAGCCTCTTGAATGCACGTATCCAGGAGGTCACCAAAAGCCTTGACCAAGTGAAAGCCGACCTCCAGAGGCCAGCGCATCATTTTTTTAACCAAATTGAACAGGGCATGTCGGAACACTTTACTCCTGATCTCCAGCTGAGTGTCATGCAGGCCTGCAATGCTGCTTACGTGCAGGCTATGCAGCAGAGTCGGTATTTCCAGCAGACAGTGTTGGCATATCCACCTGTGCCTTCACTGTCATGATTAACCTCAATGCCGACCTCTGCTGCGTACCACTACAGCGCCACCACCATGCCGAGTGCAGTTGGACATCCCACCGCCACCACTATGACAACCGCTGCTCCTGCTTGGACCTCCTCCACTGACACCACGATGCAGGCGGACCCTGGCATGGCTGCACGCTCTACGAGCGCTATGACCCTGGCATGGCTGCATGCTCTACGAGCGCTATGGACCCTGGCATGGCTGCACGTTCTACGAGCATTATGGACTCTGACACGGTGCAGCCGGACCCTGACAGGTCACCCACCACCATGCCATATGAGCCCACCAAGACCTCCCAGAACCCGGCAAAAAAAAAAAAAAAACAAAAAAAAAAAAAACAACAGAGGACTCTTAGCATTCCTCCCCCTTCACCTCCCAATGTGTCTGTAATGTTAGGTTTGTCTCACCCTTCCAGTGCGTCTCCAGCCTCTCATGTGTCAAGCCCCATCCCCGAACTACCAGACCCCACTAGTTTCATTGCCCCTTCTCCTGTCACCTCTGCGTCGTCCACGGTTAGCCAGGCCTCAGTGCTTAACACCCCCCGTTTACATCATTCTACCCCAAGCCGACGCAGTTAAATTTTTTTGGTTGTTAAAAAAATACATACAATTTGATTTGCCCCAATTATGTTTGGTTTATTGTGTCCATCGCCGCCGGCAACACACACCGTGCGCCAAATAAGAAACTTCGTCACACACTTAATTTTTGGGCCACATTATATCTCCAGTAGTTATAAAAAAAAAAAAAAAAAAAAAAAGACTGCAGCTTTGTGTGTCTGTAGTATAAAGATGTGAGGTGGCCCAAAAAATAATAGATGTATTATCTCCATAATCTCTTCTTTCTGCTTAGTCTGTGACTAGTGTTGCAGTCTGAAGAGAAAATGGCGGAAATATAGTGCAGAACTCTACTGAACAGGTCAGGTGTCAAAAAACCTCCATTTTCTCTTCTGTGTACATAATCTATTACACACAAATTGAAGGGACGATGGTAGTCACACACGGCATATCTATGCTCACCTGCACAGGTGTCAGAAATAGTGAATTCATGAGGCTGTTATATGTGCATCATGAATTAATTATCTCTGACACCTGACTTGATGAGTATAGATCTCTTTAATGTGACAGTCATTGTCTCTTCAGTCTGTGTCCAATGTATACTGCAGAACAGAATCAGGACGCAATGACGTCACCAAGCTTTAAGCAACATGGCTGCCGTCACATTAGCAGTATGTGGTCAGTGTTTTATATCAGTATTTGTATATTGCAAATTATGATATTAACATAATAACTAGCACCTCTGCCTTTATCACCCAATCCTGGTTTTGGATTACAAATACTAATATTAAATACAGACCAAATACTGCTAGTTTTAGGACAGCCTTGGTTTGTAGAGGAAAAACATAGGAGACACTGTCAACACAACCAAAACTAAAGTTTATTAATGAGAAATATTATCATTTCAGAAAATTACTGGTACAGATCTAATTACAACAGAACATTTACACAACATTGTCCTGCCATGACACACGTCCAATATCTGAATCAAAAAAGGCAGCAAATTGGTCCCGCATGTGACCAACGGCTGCAGTTGAGCGCAGAGGGTGATGCTGGAAATCGGGGAGTGGGTGTGCAACTGGCTCATCCAGTTCAATGTTGGGTTGCTCCTTAGTCATTATATAATTGTGCAGAACCACACAGGCTTTGACCACCTCGTCGACTGTTTCCACTTTTAGATTTATGGCTGATGCAAGAATGCGCCATTTAGAGACCAGAATGCCAAAGGAACACTCTGTTCTTCGGGCCCTGGTCAGTCTGTAGTTAAAGATCCTTCTAGTGTGGTTCAAGTCCCGACTGGAGTAGGGCTTCAGTAGGTTTTCACACATCTGAAAGGCCTCATCCCCAACCATAACAAATGGCAGCGGTGGACCTTCAGTGTTGGGGAGAGGCTGTGGCGGGGGAAAATGGAAATTTTTGCCATACACACGGCGGCCCATAGAGTTCTTGAAAGTCTGGGAATCGTTGCCACGGCCAAAAGCTCCAATGTCCACGGCGATGAAGCGACAGTTCGCATCAGTTATTGCCATGAGCACAACGAAAAATATTTTTTATAGTTGAAATACTCCGATCCTGTTCTGGCAGGTTTGATAATGCGGATATGCTTTCCATCCACCGCTCCTAAACAGTTGGGGAAATCACACACTCCAGAATTTTTCCGCAATTTCAAGCCACATGTCCAAGGTGGGTAGGGGTATAAACTCATCCCGGAGTACACTCCACAAAGCCCGGCAGGTGTCCGCAACTATTCCGGACAGGGTGGATATTCCAAGCCGGTATTGGAAGTGGAGGGATAAACTCTCTCCGGTTGCCAGAAATCTGGAAGAAAAAGAAACCCCCCAAAAATTACAAACTATTCTATTTATGGTGTGGTTAGGCTACAGAAAGAAAGGAACATACCCAAAACATACATGTCAGAAAACACAAAATTTGGAATGTCATTGGTTTAGTTTTGGAACGTACCTTAATGTAACCAGCAGATGTTCCTCTGGTGGAATCGCTCTACGGAGCTGGGTGTCCCGTCTCCGTATGGCTCCTTGGACACGCGCAAGCAATGCCGGAATGAGTCTTGCGACATCCTTGTATATTCATGGAATTTCTCCAGGTTGGCATTAAGCTCGCCATACAGCGTGTGATAGGCTCCCCGGCTCTCACGTAGTTCGATAATGGGGTGTCTCCAAAAACGCCTACATTGTCTCCTTCTCCATCTTTCGCGATTTCGGTCTTGCTCACAAGCAAAAGCACAGGCAAGAAACAGCTTGATGCTTAAATCCAGGTTGAAATAAAAGCTCCCCATGCGAAGATCCATCATGACACAGGAGCAAAATCTGAAGATTACAGCTGTTCAGGGGTCTATATAAAGAAATACCATAATACACGCCCTCTGTAGTCCCATTGGCGATGTCTGGTTATCTCGATTTTTCTCTTGTGAAATTTCTCATCATGCGCACCAAAAACGCAAACTCAGAAAAAACGCATATAAACAAGGCGTTTTTTAAACCGCATGCGTCTAAAAAACGCAGCGTTTGTATGCGCTTTTTCCACCACTTGCGGATAAAACGCTGCGGTTTTAAACGCAAATGTGAAACTAGCCTAAAACCGTTTTTAACCATCTAAAACAGTTTCCCAAACTCCCTTCCTCACAACCCCTAAACAAGTCATGTTTTCAGGATTTCCATAATGTTGCACAGGTGAGAGAATTACTGATATCTTGATGATACTTCCATCAATTGTGCAATACTAGGCAGATCCTGAAAACATGATGTGTTGGGGGCCGTGAGGACTGGAGGCTGAGAAACACAGATTTAGATACTGCCGTCACAATTGACAACAGCAAGCAAGTGGTGAAACTGCCACACTATTCACTTAACCCCTTAGTCAATTTGGTACTTAATGACCAGGCCAATTTTTGCAATTCTGACCACTGTCACTTTATGAGGTTATAACTCTGGAACGCTTCAACGGATCCCGCTGATTCTGAGATTGTTTTTTCGTGACATATTGTACTTCATGTTAGTGGTAACATTTCTTCGATATTACTTGCAATTCTTTATGAAAAAAACGGAAATATGGCAAATTTTTAAAATTTTGCAATTTTCAAACTTTGAATTTTTATGCCCTTAAATCAGAGAGATATGTCATGAAAAATAGTTAATAAATAACATTTCCCACATGTCTACTTTACATCAGCACAATTTTGGAAACAAAATTTTTTTTTGTTAGGGAGTTATAAGGGTTAAAAGTTGACCAGCAATTTCTCATTTTTACAACACCATTTTTTTTTTAGGGACCACATCACATTTGAAGTCGTTTTGAGGGGTCTATATGATAGAAAATAATGAAGTGTGACACCATTCTAAAAACTACACCCCTCAAGGTTCTCAAAACCACATTCAAGAAGTTTATTAACCCTTTACGTGCTTCACAGGAACTGAAACAATGTGGAAGGAAAAAATGAACATTTCACTTTTTTTTGCAAACATCTTAATTCAGAACCATTTTTTTTTATTTTCACAAGTGTAAAAACAGAAATGTAACCATAAATTTTGTTATGCAATTTCTCCTGAATACGCCAATACCCCATATGTGGGGGTAAACCACTGTTAGGGCGCACCGCAGAACTTAGAAGTGAAGGAGCGCCGTTTGACTTTTTCAATGCAGAATTGGCTGGAATTGAGATCGGACGCCATGTCACGTTTAGAGAGCCCCTGATGTGCCTAAACAGTGGAAACTCCCCACAAGTGACACCATTTTGGAAACTAGACCCCTTAAGGAACTTATCTAGATGTGTGGTGATCACTTTGAACCCCCAAGTGCTTCACAGAAGTTTATAACGTAGAGCCGTGAAAAAAATAAATTGCATTTTTTCTACAAAAATGATCTTTTTGCCCACAAATTTTTATTTTCACAAGGGTAACAGGAGAAATTAGACCACTAAAGTTGTTGTGCAGTTTCTCCTGAGTACGTCGATACCCAATATGTGGGGGTAAACCACTGTTTGGGCGCACCGCAGAGCTTGGAAGAGAAAGAGTGCCGTTTTACTTTTTCAATGTAGAATTGGCTGGAATTGAGATCGGACGCCATGTCGCGTTTGGAGAGCCCCTGATGTACCTAACCAGTAGAAACCCTCCACAAGTGACCCCATTTTGGAAACTAGACCCCCCAAGGAACTTATCTAGATGTGTGGTGAGAACTTTGAATGCCCAAGTGCTTCACAGAAGTTTAGAATGCAGAGTCGTGAAAATAAAAAATATTTTTTTTTCCACAAAAAAGATATTGCAGCCCCCAAGTTTTTATTTTCACAAGGGTAACAGGAGAAATTGGACTGCAATAGTTGTTGTCCAATTTAGCCCCGAGTACGCTGATGCGCCATATGTGGGGGTAACCCACTGTTTGGGCGCACGGCAGAGCTCAGAAGGGAGGGAGCACCATTTGACTTTTTGAGCGCAAAATTGGCTGTCGTGTTTGGAGACCCCCTGATGTACCTAAACAGTGGAAACCCCCCAATTCTAGCTCCAACCCTAACCCCAACACACCCCTAACCCCAACCTGATCCATAATCCTAATCACTAACCCTAACCATAATCACAACCCTTACCCCAAAACAACCCTAATGTCAACCCTAACCATAACCCTAATCAAAACCCTAAATCCAACACACCCCTAATCCTAATCTCAACCCTAACCTCAAACCTAACCCTAATCCCAATACACCCCTAATCACAACCCTAACCTTAACCCTAATCCCAAACCTAACCCTAATCCCAAGCGTAACCCTAATGCCAACCCTAACCCTAATACCAACCCTAATCCAAACCCTAACCCTAATCCCAGCTCTAACCCTAACTTTAGCCCCAACCCTAGCCCTAACTTTAGCCCCAACCCTAACCCTAGGGCTACTTTCACACTTGCGTCGTTTGGCATTCCGTCGCAATCCGTCGTTTTGGACAAGAAACGGATCCTGCAAATGTGCCCGCAGGATGCGTTTTTTGCCCATAGACTTGTATTGCCAACGGATCGTGACGGATGGCCACACGTCGCGTCCGTCGTGCACTGGATCAGTTGTGTTTTGGCGGAGCGTCGGCACAAAAAAACGTT
Source organism: Ranitomeya imitator (assembly GCF_032444005.1). Taxonomy (NCBI): domain Eukaryota; kingdom Metazoa; phylum Chordata; class Amphibia; order Anura; family Dendrobatidae; genus Ranitomeya; species Ranitomeya imitator. The sequence continues at coordinate 417,409,789 of NC_091284.1, read as the reverse complement.
GAATGAAACGTTTTTTTGTACGTCGCATCCGCCATTTCTGACCGCGCATGCGTGGCCGTAACTCCGCCCCCTCCTCCCCAGGACATAGATTGGGCAGCGGATGTGTTGAAAAACTACAGCTGCTGCCCACGTTGTGCACAATTTTCACAACGTGCGTTGGTATGTCGGGCCGACGCATTGCGACGGCCCCGTACCGACGTAAGTGTGAAAGAAGCCTAACCCTAAATTTAGCCCCAACCCTAAATTTAGCCCCAACCCTAACCCTAAATTTAGCCCTAACCCTAGCCCTAACCCTAGCCCTAACCCTAGCCCTACCCCTAATTTTAGCCCCAACTGCTGTTCTCCTGCCGGCCGGCAGATGGAGACAGATGGCGGGCGCACTGGGCATGCGTCCGCCATGTTCTTCTGCCGGCGGCCAGGAGGAGCAGCAAGAGGATCCAGGGACCTAGGTGAGTATGCTAGGGTCCCCGAATCCCCCTATTTCTCTGTCCTCTGATGTGCGATCACATCAGAGGACAGAGAATTACACTTTACTTTTTTTTTTTTTTTTGCGGTCGCCGGTAAACCGTTAATTACCGGCGATCGCAAAACAGGGGTCGGTAATACCGACCCCGATCATGCTCTTTGGGGTCTCGGCTACCCCCGGCAGCCGAGACCCCAAAGATTCTCCCGGTGCCGGCCGGCGGGCGCACTGCGCATGCGCCCGCCATTTTGAAGATGGCGGCGCCCACCGGGCGACACGAGGAGCATCGGGGGAGCTAGGTGAGTATTGGGGGGCCACCTGGGACCCCTTTTCTCTGTCCTCCGATGTGAGATCACATCGGAGGACAGAGAAATTAAAAAGAGATCGCTTTTTTTTTTTTTTTTTTGGCGATCGCCGGTAAACGGTTAATTACCGGCGATCGCAAATGCGGGGTGTGTTAAAAACCCCCCCGAATCATGTTCTCTGGGGTCTCGGCTACCCTCGGCAGCCGAGACCCCGGAGAAAATCGGCCTCTGGGGGGCGCTATGGACTTTTTCCACAGCGCCGTTAATTAATGGCGCTGTGGTTTAAGTACCCTTAGCGGCCGCCGTTAAAAGGCGTATCGGTGGTCGCCAAGGGGTTAATCCTCAGCTCTGTAAGGAGCAGCACTGAGGCTTAAAGGGAAGGTGCCACCAGTTTTCTTGTATTTTGTTTTTTTCTGAAATTAAGCTTAAAATAGTAATTAAAATGTATTAATGCAATGTTTGCAAACATTTCTATATGAAAAATATTATATATTTTTTATACAAATATACATATTTACCACTAGGGGGAGCATTTTCCGTTTTAGACCTCCAGCAGCTATAGTTAAGATTTAGCAGCTTTACTGTTAGCAGCAAAATTGGGGCAGTAACTGCTGACATCACCATTTCCCTCCCCTTTTGGGTGGTCTAATATCCCTGGGGCAGAATGAAGAGCAGAATCACAGGGCAGCACCATTTTGTATGCGACTGCCCTGTGACCTGCTATCATCAGCAGTTACTGCATCAGAGGCACAGCTTGTTTACAGAGGAGCAGAACACAGAGGACTCAGCAGCATTTTTTGTGAATAACATTCTTGCCATCCCCCTTCCCCCACCTTAATCCATGTCCTGTCAGCTGCCCTGCTCTCTCTCCAGGTGTCACCTCCCTCTCTGCAGGCTGTGACTGCAGCTTACCGAAGATCACAGGGACTGTGTGTGAGGGGGAGGCGGAGACACAGCAGGAGAAGCTTGTGAGGAGCAGAGGATGTCTGCCCAGGACTTGCCTGCCTGGAGTACAGAGGAGCAGGGAGGTAAATCACCTGCACTCCCCACTCTCCATCCTCCGGCTCCAGTGAGCGCTTCTTCTTTCCTGCGATAGAGAGTAAGTTGAGCTCGGCAGATAGCACAGGGCTATAATAAAATGGCAGCTAGTCACACCTACAGCAGTGAGTTGTGCAGCCCACAGAGGCGTGCCTAGCTCACTGCGAATGCGGCTACAATGTTAGAGATAGGGTCAGCGCCCGGTCTATTATCTCCTATGTCCATGGGGTGCCGTAATCTGACACGGATAGTGCCCTGCTACTGCTGCAAAACCAAGATGTCAGCCCCAAGTGCATTCTTTAAACTCATAACACATGAAATCTGTTTCACATGCATTTCAAACTTGCTAATAGCAGCATGTTATGTTACGTTACAGTGATTTATTAATGACCTACAAACGCGGTACCTTACCTTTAAGGCCTTAAAAAGGAGTATCAGCACTCGTTAAGGGAACCTGTCACGCCCCCAAAATCGAAGATGAGCTAAGCCCACCAGCATCAGGGGCTTATCTACAGCATTCTGGAATTCTGTAGAAAAGCCCCCGATGTATCCTGAAAGTTGAGAAAAAGAGGTTAGATTATACTCACCTGGGGGAGCGTGTCCGATCCGATGGGCGTCGCAGTCCGGTTCAGGGCCTCCCATCTTCTTACGATGACGTCCTCTTCTTGTATTCACGCTCCGAAGATAGGAGGCCCCGGACCGGACCGCAACGCTCATCGGACCGCAGCAGGGCCACCCCTGGGTGAGTATAATCTAACCTCTTTTTCTCATCTTTCAGGATACATCGGGGCTTATCTACAGCATTAACAGAATGCTGTAGATAAGCCCCTGATGCCGGTGGGCTTAGCTCATCTTTGATTTTGGGGGTGACAGGTTCTCTTTAATAGGTTAACAGTATGCCACAAGCTCCTATACAGGTATGTGGTCAAGATCAGAAATAGCTGTGGGTTTGACCCTGCATATTTATGCAGCATCCAACCCGCAGAGGCCAGATGTTACCGCATAGTGGATAGGATTTCTAGAATGCGGATCACCCGCAGACACCGACCTGCAGCGCATTTCAAGACTGCAGCATCTCAATGTCTCTTGTTCTCAGACGCTAGTCTCCGCAACAGAAGTTACATCAATAGAATGAATTCCATACGGTTCAGTGAACAAATGTGGATTTACCTGTGTTAAATAGAAAGCAGCACTTTGGACGCACCGAACATACGCTGCATCCCAAGCGCTGCTACTTTGGATCTGGGCACATACCCTACAGCTTCAAGCGGCAGCTACTGGTCCATAGTCCAGCACAAAGACTGCTGTCACTCAGTCCACAACCCAGCACAAAGATTGCCGCCAGTCAGTACACAGTTAGACTGGAGCGCCAACCTTACTAATGTAGTCGGGTTACCACAGTAGATCAGTCTTGTGGAGATACCCATAGAACAAAAGTTGTTTTTGCAGGTGTGAGCAACATATAAAAATATAATACATTCACAAAATGTCCTAGTGCTATGGCTTCCCTGCGGATACCAGTGCACAGTAGTTTTCAGGAACTTTCAGCAGCTGGGGAGTCATAGGCAGGAAAGCTTAGTGCACCACAAGGCTTCAAGCCACAAGAGAGAAAAGCACTAGGTGTAAAAGCCCGACATGGCCGCTTCCAGTTTTATGGTAACTGGCATGGAAGCAGCTGCAGTCTGGTTGTGATTGCTTCCTTGTTTCTAAGTAACTGATGTAGGAACTTTATTCAGTTCCCTTTCCCTGGCCCCTCCTACAAAGCCAGCGCCCTAGGACCCCTACAGTGGAGCGATCAGAAGCCCATGAATGTAGTAAAGAAATGTCAAATCATACTATGTGATAATAAAACAAACAGACAAGGTCTACTCTGTCTTACATAACTCATATCTCTACATACCAGTATGAAGCTAAGATTGTTACATAAACAGGTAATAAACCTGGAAAAAGTAATAAAAATGCCATCTAGGTTTTGCTTGCTGCAAAAAGGAAGATCAAAACAAAGATATGACAGTTTTGCATCAAGAATCCTTCAGTTTGCATTCAATTTTCTACTAACTTGTATCAGCTGCAAGGGAAACGTTGAGGTTCTACCACAATTCTGGACAAAAATGCACTGCACCATGGCCATAATATGTGAACCCAGCCAACATTGTACTTGACTGTACAAAATCCCATTTGTTTGGAGAGCAAATCATTCAGATGACTGTACAAATCGGTCCCATCTTAGACTCAAATGGCTGCGGGTCTCCCGACCAGAGCGTGACAGCCTCAGAGATGCAGGATTCTGTTATGCTCCAATTGGAAAACACGCGACAAGACCATGCATTATCCAGTCAGTGTTCAGACATCTGCATGAGCCCTTATAAGGGTCTATTGATAATTAGTAGATCACAATGTGACTCTTGTGAAGCCTACCAATCGCCAGTAGACCCTGGAGGAAACCTTGCAGACAAGGTTTTGTTCTCGCCGTGGTGGTGGTGCCGTAGGAAAATTGAAAATATTGCAGGGGGTTCATTCAAATCAATGGGTTACGGGTCAGCCAGTCTGAGAGGAGATTTCAAAAAACATTCTGGAATGTGACAAGGGAATCAAGTGTTATTTTTTTTTCCTTAGACTATTCTTTAAAAATGCAAGTCCACTCAGATGGCAAGAGTAATCAATTACCTGCCAGCAAATTCATATTTGATTAGACTGGATAAGCCAGCATAGAATACAGCCAAAAGTGCGTTGTAAGGCCAACTCAGCAGACAATGTGTGAAACTGGATGGCATAATGTTCCACAGAGCTAGTCCCTTGCCTGAGCTGCAGTATGGAATCAGTGATAGGCTGTGTGCACGTTGCGGGTTTTCTTGCGGATTTCTTGCAGAAAAGGTCCTGTTTTTCTCAGGAATTTTCTGCAAGAAATCCTGAATGTGTGCACATAGCCTTAGAGTGGACATGACCCAGTTAGTCAAACGTCTTAAAGAAAGCAGATAGGAAAGATGGCACGGAATGCATAACAGCGTCAGCTCACTCGCACAATGATGCAGCCCACGTCAAAGCATCTGCAGACAAAAGGTTTTTAAAAAAAGAAAACAAAAAAAAAAAAAAAACACTGAGCCACTTTTACATATGTCACCGGCAATTTTTTTCTGCCGGGTCCAAAATGTATAGTGCATTGCTTTACAAAGCTCCTTAAAAAGATCTCCATCAAAACGGGCAGGAGTAGGCAAATGTGGAGAAATTTTGCAGAGTGTCCCAAGTGATTAGGATGTGGCAGATGTTGAGAATCTGGCGGCGAAACTACAGATGTCAGATCTTACGCAGCCAGGACAAGCTCCCATTGACAAATAGTATGTTGCATTATCACTCCAAAAAGATAGTCTGCATCCCAACGGTGTTGTGGCTGCATCTTTGAATCCATGGTCTTGGGATTCTGTTAGGCTCACCACGTGAGGTGGAGCCTATGAGCCTCAAGTCTGGGTGGGTACATGAACCCTATACTCAAGAATCTCAAGAGCAGCAGGATGGATAATGAAGTGGTTCCCATTAGGAATGGAAGCAAATTAAACCACAGGATGCCCAGAAGATGGAGCACACCAAGTATAGAGGTCTAGACCCTCAATCCCAAGATACAGGTGTGATTCTCTAGGGAGATTAGGTTATTGATCCATGCCTGATAATTTGCAAAACCTGATGTGGAGAACAGAGGGTAGCGGACCCAGGGGAAAAGAACCAGAGACTAGGATGCCAGGGATAGGTGTGTTACGGTGTTAACCTTCCTTTCATGTTCTGAATTAAAAAAATATGTGCCATGAAACTCCATCTTGTCAAAATTTTGGAAATAGTTCCTATGTTCAGAGAGATACTGATTAAAATCTTACTTTTCAAATGGAGTATTCTTTTATGCTGAGCATTATATATTATGGTTGTGACAAAAAGACATGAAGTACAACAGCGCTAATGATATTGGCTTTTCCTGGTAATTTTAGACTCTTGCTCAGAAAACGATGAAAAGACAACTGATTTAGATCTGCATTTTAAACCTTCTGACCTAATATACTGCTCAGACTTGTACCTACTCAGACAGATTAGCAGCAGACAGACTAAAGGCTGTACGTCCTTGCTGTAAACCCTCTATGGTTTAATCTGCCTACACTGCTCAGTGGTATGTCCATTTTATTAATTATGAATGACGACAAGTGTGTCAGCAATTGTATTTTTAGGTTACATTGACGCCAAGGGAAAGGGGAAAAAAAAAAAAAAGTCTTCATTCTCCCGATCGCAGCTTAGGGACTTCCATTACCTGCAAACACATGCTGTAAGTACCAGGTTTTGCATATAAGATAATTACAGAATACACACAGACAGATTAAGGGTATGTTTCCACATTCAGGATTGCTTCAGGATTTTATGCAGGTAAAATCCTGACCAAATCTGCACCTGAGGTCACTGGCAGGTCACCTGCGTTGTCCTTGCATTCTTTCTGCAATGTAAGGACATGCTGCGTTCTTAAAAGACGTGCCGCATGGGCGTTTTTGCGGGTCTGCCGCATGCGGCTTTTACTGAATAGTGGAGATGGGATTTCATGAAATCCCCTCCACTATGTTGTAACATATGGACGCTGCGTTTTTGACGCTGCGGCTCAATGCAGCGTCAAAAACGCAGAGTTTCCTGAACGTGGAAGCATACCCTTAGTCTACATGAAACATCTTTATGATACAACTGAATATGGGACCATAGTGATGTTTTAAAGGGTTCTCTCAACATGTTCCTCATTATAGAGACAGACTGTTTGTGCTTTGAAGGCCTGTGGGCAGGTCTTTCCTTGGTTTCTCTGGCTTAGAGGAGGAAGATATGACTGCCTACAGCCCCGCCCCGGAGCATGGGCATATCATTAACTGAAAACTTCTAACACCGATTAAACAAGAACCACAGGACAGATTTCTTCACCCCAGGTATCATTTTAAAAATCAGTATAACGGCGCTAACCTGACAATGCCTGTAGTTTACTTCGTAAAATCCTGCTGACAGGTGTGCTTTAACTGCCCTAGACATCACCCGTTGGGAAATCCCTCTTACACATTAGGCTGTCGACTGTGGGTTTGGCCAACGATAGATTAATGTGTAAGCAGGCCTTAAGTGAAAATTTCATTTTGTTATACTATGTGTTGTTCAGAAGTAATATGGCATAGTTGTAAGGCCACCCATGCAGAGTAGACTAATGTTGGCCGAGCCCACCATTATTGAATGATTTTGCATACGGGGTGCCAGCCAACTGATCGTTGCAGGAGATGTTGATGGGAATGTCCAATTTCAGACTGCTTGTGACATATCTCCAGGAGAACAAAACAATTGGCAGAGATGTCGGTCAATGGCTTTCTCAGAGCACAGTAAACCTCAGCCAATCAAGAGCTCCACTGTATGGGAAAAATGTCAGATGGCCGCTGGCCAAACAATTGGTATAAGCCATTGAACAGCCAGCCATGTAATATTGACAGCTTTAGAATATGCCTCGAGAGTTCCACCAACGGGCCTACCATCAATTCACAGCAAGTAATAAAAAAATAAAAAAAATGCTGCGTAGATTTGTAGCCAAAGTTCCCCATTCAGGAACTAACAGAAAGCATCTGCAATAAGCATCTCCTGCTCTGAAGAACCTGCAATATCCAGGCTCATGGACAGTCCATTGATGTTAATGATATGCACCATGCAATGCTTCATTTTAACTGTGGTGGTGTTGTAGGGAATTTTAATACTTTGTACACTGTTAAATAGGTTCCACCACATATTATAACTAAAGACAGGGAGTCCCAACAGCTGGACAAATTGCTGAAGGTCTAAAATACTGGGACCCCCAGCATACTTAGAGCAAGATTTTGTAACCCCCATCTTAAATGGGGGTTACATTCAAGAGGGGTTCAAGAGAGGCCTGGATGTCTTCCTGGAGCAGAACAATATTGTATCATACAATTATTAGGTTCTGTAGAAGGACGTAGATCTGGGTATTTATTATGATGGAATATAGGCTGAACTGGATGGACAAATGTCTTTTTTTGGCCTTACTAACTATGTTACTATGTTACTATGTTAAAGGGAACCTGTCACCCCCAAAATCGAGAGTGAGGTAAGCCCACCGGCATCAGGGGCTCATCTACAGCATTCTGGAATGCTAGATGCATCCTAAAAGATGAGAAAAAGAGGTTAGATTATACTCACCTGGGCAGTCCCGCTGCAGTTGGGTCCGAGAGGAGGCACTGGACCGCGACGCCCATCTTCATACGATGACATACTCTTGTCTTCACGCTGCGGCTCCGGCATACTTAGTCTTCCCTGTTGAGGGCAGAGCAAAGTACTACAGTGCACAGGCGCCGGGCCTCTCTGACCTTTCCCGATGCCTGCGCACTGCAGTACTTTGCTCTGCCCTCAACAGGGCAGACGAAGTATGCCGGAGCCACAGCGTGAAGACCAGAAGAAGACGTCATCCTATGAAGATGGGAGGACCCGGACTGGACCGCGGCGCCCATGGCATCGGACCGCCCGCTCAGGTGAGTATAATCTAACCTCGTTTTCTCATCTTTTAGGTTACATCGGGGGCTTATCTACAGCATTCCAGAATGCTGTAGATAAGCCCCTGATGCTGTTGGGCTTAGCTCACCTTCGATTTTGGGGTGACAGGTTCCCTTTAAATTAAGCTTCATTCAAGTTGGGGCTTGGCATTCAGGATGGTCTCCCAGTAATCAGGACACCCCGTGAATAGCAAGTTATCCCTTTTTTTTTTTTTAGTTACAATAGGCTGGATCAGACATAGAATGGACTCGAAACGTGGTTGATGGACCCCCACCCCTCATTGATGAGCTGCCCTATTCGTACACAAAATTAGTGCCAAAAATGTATATACGTTTACGATTGACTATAGCTTTTGGTTAAAAAAAACAAAAAAAAAAAAAACGGACAAAACAATTTCAATTTTATCTGGGTCAGTGTTTGAGCATTTGCTCTCTTTGTAGGCAATTCTCATGTACACCCACACAGACATTTCTGCTGAAATTTACACATTATCCTAATAGAAGCTGGGCCTGTACTATTTTACTTCTGCCAGCAGATACATTAAATTTGCATCTTAGACCTTTTGCAGAACCAACAGGCAACTGTAAAATGTAACCATTGTCTATTTAGGCAGTTTCATAATCTGGGGGTGGAAAGTGGAGGATGGGGTTTCACAGTCGATCTAAAACAAGGACACACTTTGTGACTCCAACATAAACTGAAGTAATAGCACAGAGGCCTTAGAATGCTAACATTATAAGCCAGGAGCAGGCCTTGTTCAAATACAGACACAGAAATGCGAAACATTGTCTGGGATACAAAGCAATAAATAGGAGACGATGAATGCAACTTTTCTATACAGCCATTTCATTACAATTTTAGGCATTTTAGAATATCTACTATATAATTGTCTAAGGGTCACTTCAGTCTGTCTGTCCTTCTGTCACGGATATTCATTGGTCGCGGCCTCTGTCTGGTCATGGAATCAAGTCGTGGCAAAACGCCCACGACCAATCAGCGACGCCCACAGTCCGGCGGCAATATGGCTGCTCTTTCCTCCCCGCAGTCAGTGCCCGCTCCATACTCCCCTCCAGTCATCCAGTCAGCCCGCACACAGGGTTAATGCCAGCGTTACCGGAGCGCGGTGTAACGCACTTCAGTTACGCAGCTATTAACCCTGTGTGACCAACTCTTTACTATTGAAGATGCGTATGCAGAATCAATAGTAAAAAGATCTAATGTTACAAATAATAAAAAAAACCAAAAAAAAAAAAAAACACGTTATTCTCACCCTCAGACGTGTCGTCCTGTCCTCGGCAGTGCAATCGGAAGGTTCCAGTGCTAAGGATGCTATGCGAGAAGGACCTGCCATGACGTCACGGTCATGTGACCACAACGTCACCACAGTTCCTGCGCTCATCCAACCCTGGAACCGGAAGCTGCCGTGTGCACCGCACACAGGCGACAGGACTACAAGGGCTCCCTCGGAAGGTGAGAATATGTTTATTTTTTAACCTGTTACATACGTGGCCGGGCAATATACTACGTGGCCATGCATATTCTAGAATATCCGATTCGTTAGAATCGGGCCACCATCTAGTATCTCTATATTCGCCAGACAATATTACACTGCTAGCATTATAGAGATTGAGCTTATATCACACGTATACACACACCTAGAAGAAATATGAAATGGCTTTTTCCCAAAGGCTCAATACATTTTTTTCCCTATAAAACAAATGACAAAAAAGGCCACAGAGAGACTAGTTTTAACATGGCAGCCAGATGCTAACCATCTTAAATTCTACATAATTTTACCTAGGGTCTCAACATGGTCTATTTAGGAGCCTCCAGCTTTTTCGTGTCTTTGACATCTTTGCTTCTTCAATATTTTAGCCTCTTGCATAGGTCAGGGGGACTATCCATGACGCACTGTTCACACCAAGTATTTTACGTAAGTATTTGCAAGTCAAAAATGAGGAGTAGAACAAGTCAGAGAAAATGGAGAACAGAAACACATCACAACTTCTGCATTATTAATCCACTCCTGGTTTTGGTTTACAAATACTGAGTGTGTGAATGTAGCCTTACCCTCATTTATTAAAAAAAGACACAGAAGTGAAACACACAGTGATTTAAAAGGTGTAGGCTCCCAGTGTCTTGCTGATTCAGAACTGTACCGCCTACTAGTTTAGCATCATTGCACCTTGATTGCTCGGCATGTACTCATTTCAGTTTTGCAGCCATTATGCCGCACCCTCTCATTTTGCACCACTCGCCCATCTCTCTACACGCCTATGAGAGTCATGACCATCAGCTGATCAAAGATTACAATAGTAGTTGCAAGTAAAAATCTGACTCCACATTTCTGACTGATAGTTCCAAGTAAATGAAATGCAATTCTGATCACTACTAGTTTATCTGGTAGGTGACTTTTAAATATGAGCTAAACTCCTAAGCCAAGTCCACAAGCGCCAGATACTGTCCGCTGCTGATTTGCCGCAAATCCCCTGCATTCTCATTTCAAGGTTAATACTTCATGCAGACCTCTGACCTTACTCACAATGGTTTTAGAATTTAATATACAGTACAGACCAAAAGTTTGGACACCTTCTCATTTAAAGATTTTTCTGTATTTTCATGACTATGAAAATTGTGCATTCACACTGAAGGCATCAAAACTATGAATTAACACATGTGGAATTATATACTTAACAAAAAAGTGTGAAACAACTGAAAAGTCTTAGTTACTCACCGGTTACCGGTGTTTTTCGGAGTCCATGACAGCACTACGGAGAGAGGGGATCCGCCCTTCAGGAACAGGAAACCTACAGATACATAAGGGCGGCACCTCTTCCACGCATCAGTTGGTTTACAGAGCACAAGAGGACCACCAAGGTTAATAGCATACTTAATAAACAACGATACAATAACTAAACTATTCACTACCCGTGAATTATATAAACAAAGGAAGAGGTGTACACCCAGAACTTAAGAAGACGGGAGGGTATGTACAGGTGCTGTCATGGACTCCGAAAAACACCGTTAACCGGTGAGTAACTAAGACTTTATCGGTCGTCCACGACAGCACTACGGAGAGAATTACAGAGAGTAACTAACTAGGGAGGGACTTCGGCTTGCAGCACCCTTACACCAAAAGAGAGGTCAGAAGAGGCACCCAGGTTCAATCTATAGTGGTTATAGAATGTGTTTGGAGAAGACCAAGTAGCAGCCTTACAAACTTGGTCGATCGACGCCTCCAATCTTTCCGCCCACGAAGCCGCCATAGTTCTAGTGGAATGCGCTTTTAGATCTTCAGACCTGTGGCCAACAGATCTACCTCCGGTTGACCCCACCTTTCCACAATGAGGTTGAAGATGGAGCCGTTCAGGGACCACTCTCCCTGCCTCAATGTGTTGCGGCTTAAGAAATCCACCATAGTGTTTTCTGCTCCTCTTATGTGAAGAGCCGTCAATGAGAGAAGATGTTGCTCTGCTAGCTGGAACAGACGATCTGCTACGTACATTAGGGATTTGGAACGGGTCCCGCCTTGGTGGTTTATATATGCCACGGTGACCCGATTGTCCGAGAATACCCGCACGTGATGGCCCTGTAGATAGACAAGGAGTGTTTTAACTGCCTGTTCCACTGCCGTTAACTCTTTCAGGTTGGAGGACATTTCCATCCGACGCTGATCCCAAAGCCCCTGGACCAATATAACCCCCATGTGAGCCCCCCACCCAGAAGGGCTAGCGTCTGAGGTGACTATACGAGTTACATTATATTCCCAGGGGACCCCCGTGGACAGGTTCTCTCGGTCTAGCCACCATTCGAGTGATACAATAGCGTCTTGGGATAGGGTCAGCAGGCTCTCCAGACATCTCCCCAACCTTTTTTGTTGTAACAGCACCTCGCCCTGAAGTATCCTCGTATGATACTGGGCCCATCGGACCGCTGGAATACAGGGCGAGAGAGAGCCTAACAGACATGGCTCTTCTAAGGGACATGGTGGGGTTTTTAGAGGCGTTTAGCACCTGAAGGTGCAGGCGATCAAAAAAACAAAACAAAAACGCTGCACTGTCATGGGCTGTAACCGTTATTTTTGACATTTAGCATTCACCTCAGACGCTCTAGGGCAGACATTACTTTATGTAACTGTTCCAGACAGTGATCCGCCGTTTTACCTACAATAAGGAGGAGATCGTCCAGGTAGGGGATTATTAGAATTTCAGACTCATGTAGGTGGGCCATAACTTCAGCCATTACCTTAGTAAACACCCGAGGGGCGACCGATATACCAAAAGGGAGGGCCTTTATACTGGAAGTGTCTGACTACCCCATCCAACCGTACCGCCACCCTCAGGAATCGTTGGTGTCCTGCATAAATGGGGATATGGTAATAGGCGTCCTTTAAATCCATTACTACCATAAGGCAGTTTTTAAACAGTAGCTTTACTGCGGTGTTAATAGTCTCCATTTTAAATGATTGAACGGTCAGAAAATTGTTAAGAGCCCTAAGGTTGATAATAGTTCTGAAGGAGCCGTCAGGTTTACGTATCAGGAATAGAGGAGAGTAGAATCCTATACCCTGTTCTCCTTCCGGAACCTCTGATAGGACATTCTTATTGAGCAGGTCGTGAACTTCTGTTTCCAGGGCCGCCTGTTCTACTGGAGAGGACCTGAGTGGGGTAATTCTGAAGAAATTCTGAAGGATAGAGAACTCTAGCCGCAGACCTGTAGCTATTATTCCCAAAATCCAATCGCTACTGGAAATTTTGGACCAGGCCGGGTAGAAGGCAGATACTAGTTGCCCCGGTGGGAGGTAGACTAATTGGGGTGGGTTTTTTGACCTCACGGGATGGCTCCTGACGTCCCCCACCTCCAAACATAAATCCAGTACCTTTCTTCTTTTTATCGTCCCATCTGCTCTGGTCTCTAGCTGGTCTTCTTCGAAAGAACCTTTTCCCTGCGAAGGGACACCTGTAAGAAGTAGTCGGTAGACTGGGAAATTTCTTTTTCTCGTCTCCGGCTTTCTCCAGCAAGTTCGTCTAGGACTGGACCGAACAGGTATTCCCCTTTGCATGGGATAGAGCACAGACGGGATCTGGATTGAAGGTCACCCGGCCAACATTTCAGCCATAGGGCCCTGTGTGCCGCATTTGATAATCCTGCCGCTCTGGCCGCCATTCTTGCAGAATCTGCAGATGCGTCCGCGAGAAAGGCAGCAGCATTCTGAATTGTTGGCAGGAATTTTAACATGGAATCTCTGGAGACTCCCTCTTCCAATTTGGACCCTAGTTGATCCAGCCAGACCATCATTGATCTGGCTGCGCATGTTGCAGCTACCGCAGGTCTTAGGGCACCCGCCGACATCTCCCATGTCCCTTTAAGAAACGAGTCTGCCTTCTTATCGAGAGGATCCTTTAGGGAAGCCATGTCGTCAAAGGGAATAGATGATTTTTTAGACGCCTTAGCCACCGCTGCATCCAATTTTGGTGCCTTATCCCACGTGTTCACCAGGGAGTCCTCAAAGGGATATCTACATATAAAGGCCGGTGGAAAGGAGCTGGCCTTCTCTGGTTTTTTCCATTCCCTTTTGATAAGGTTCTGAACCTTGTCATTAAGCGGAAATGACCTACGCTTTTTCGGGTCTAGTCCGCCAAACATTCGGTCCTGCGCTGAAAGTTCTGGCCTTTCATCAGCCACCCCCAAGGTGGATCTAACTGATTTAATCAGCTTGTCCATCTGGTCCAGCGGGAAGCAGAAACGGATAGAATCCTCTTCTGAAGAGGACGCCGAGGAGACAGAGGTTTCTGAATCATTCTCCCTTCTAGGGCCAGCGGACGAATCTGAATCTGAGGCGCTAGGCTCCCTTCTTTTGGAAGGCTCCCCACGGGAGAGGGATTTCAGGGAATCCTTCACTTCCTTCCTGATAATCTCCCTAAGCTTTGACGTAAAATCAGGAGACTCTTCCACCACCGTCTGCCACACACACGACTGACAAAGTCTTTTAGGGTAAGCGTCTGGCAAAGGGCAAGCGCATAGTGCGCACTCCTTGTTTTTTACCTTACCAGCGCATTTTTTCCCCGGATTACTGGGGGGGGGGGGGGGGGGTCGGTCAAGATACTTCTGTTTAGATCTGCGACTGGGCTGATCACTGCGTCCGCGGGTCTTCGGCTGGAGGTTTGCATGGGACCTCTCCGAGGCTCTGTCCTGCTCCAGCAAACCGACGGTAGCTTCCGGCTCATGCATAGCTGGGCTCACAAGCACCCCTGCAGCGTTCTGTTCGGCTATATATAGCCCTTCCCCCGGATCATGTGCAGGTGTGGCCAGAATCCACCCCCCCACGTGCAGATCCCTGCTCCACCCCCCTCCGATCACTCCCCCCCCCCCCCACCGCAAGCAGGACAGCGGCGTTTCCAGCTAAAAGCCGGCCGGCGTTTGATTTCCGGTCCCGGCCCCGCCCCCTGCGCGTCACTTCTGGTATCGGGCAGTGCGCTCAGGGATGCGCCCGGAAGCCGGGGACGGCGCCACTGGACCACCCAGCTGCCCGCCGCTATACCACCGCCGCCCGCAGCACAGCGGCAGAAGCCAGAGTCCGACCCCCGACTCCGGCCCCGCGACCTCCGAACCGAAAGGAGCGCAGAGGGGAGCCCCCGGAAGCCTGCACCGCACCGACGAGGACCAGGAGAGTGGACGGACCCCCGGGGGGGACATACTTACCTCGCTGGCCTCTGGGGATGGACCTCCTCCGGACGCCGCTCCACTCTGCACCACTCACTGTCATGGAGTCCTACCCGGACCCACCGTGGTGCTTCCAGGGACCCGCACTGTCCGAGGTAGGAGACCCCCTCGCTACCTGGGTCGGACAGCCGGCATGGGTATTGATAGGTGAACGAAGTCGTATCTGAAGGGAATCCTGTCTTCCAGGAACAGGAAACCAACTGATGCGTGGGAGAGGTGCCGCCCTTATGTATCTGTAGGTTTCCTGTTCCTGAAGGGCGGATCCCCTCTCTCCGTAGTGCTGTCATGGACAACTGATAAATATGTCTTATATTCTAGGTTCTTCAAAGTAGGCACCTTTTTATTTGATGACTGCTTTGCACATTCTTGGCATTCTCTTGATGAGCTTCAAGAGGTAGTCACCGGGAATGGTCTTCCAACAATCTTGAAGGAGTTCCCAGAGATGCTTAGCACTTGTTGGCCCTTTTGCCTTCACTCTGCGGTCTAGCTCACCCCAAACCATCTCGATTGGGTTCAGGTCTGGTGACTGGAGGCCAGGTCATCTGGTGAAGCACCCCATCACTCTCCTTCTTGGTCAAATAGCCCTTACACAGCCTGGAGGTGTGTTTTGGGTCATTGTCTTGTTGAAAAATAAATGATGGTCCAACTAAACGCAAACCAGATGGAACAACATGCCGCTGCAAAATGCTGTGGTAGCCATGCTGGTTCAGTATGCCTTCAATTTTGAATAAATCCCCAGTGTCACCAGTAAAGCACACCCACACCATCACGCCACCTCCTCCATGCTTCACAGTGGGAACCAGGCATGTAGAGTCCATCCGTTCACCTTTTCTGCGTCGCACAAAGACACGGTGGTTGGAACCAAAGATCTCAAATTTGGACTCATTAGACCAAAGCACAGATTTCCACTGATCCAATGTTCATTCCTTGTGTTCTTTAACCCAAACAAGTCTCTTCTGCTTGTTGCCTGTTCTTAGCAGTGGTTTCCTAGCAGCTATTTTACCATGAAGGCCTACTGTACAAAGTCTCCTCTTAACTGTTGTTGTAGAGATGTGTCTGCTGCTAGAACACTGTGGCATTGACCTGGTCTCTAATCTGAGCTGCTGTTAACCTACGATTTCTGAGGCTGGTGACTCGGATAATGAGTCTTCCTTTCCTGGGGCGGTCCTCATGCGAGCCAGTTTCTTTGTAGCGCTTGATGGTTTTTGCAACTGCACTTGGGGACACTTTCAAAGTTTTCCCAATTTTTCGGACTGACTGACCTTCATTTCTTAAAGTAATGATGACCACTCGTTTTTCTTTACTTAGAATTTGTATTATGGCAAGAAAAAAGCACCTAACAGTCTATTCAGTAGGACTATCAGCTGTGTATCCACCAGACTTCTGCACAACACAACTGATGGTCCCAACCCCATTTATAAGGCAAGAAATCCCACTTATTAAACTTGACAGGGCACACCTGTGAAGTGAAAACCATTTCCGGTGACTACCTCTTGAAGCTCATCAAGAGAATGCCAAGAATGTGCAACGCTTTCATCAAAGCAAAAGGTGGCTACTTTGAAGAACCTAGAATATAAGACATAAAGGAGTGTGAAACAACTGAAATTAAGTATATAATTCCACATGTGTTAATTCATAGTTTTGATGCCTTCAGTGTGAATGTACAATTTTCATAGTCATGAAAATACAGAAAAATCTTTAAATGAGAAGGTGTGTCCAAACTTTTGGTTTGTACTGTACATCATGTAATTAACTATCCAACTTCTACTACGGTGTACTAGAAGCACACTATTGTGAGACTTTACATACGTAGATCGCATCTCCACTGATGAGCATGTAATAGTAGTCTTCAAGCAAGCTTCAAATGGCAATTCTTAAAATTGGGAATGGTCCACACAAAGTACAAAGCGATTCGCACCGCTGTAACACCTATGCCAAAACGTCCAGCGGCTGGGACCACATAGCAGTAGGCATAATTACTAGGATACTCTGGTGCCCCACCATGAAAAAAAAAAAAAAAATACAAAAACTATGTCCATGTGATGAAGAGAAAAGTGGAGGGCACTCATCGTAGAAGCGCAATCGCGCGAAACAGCAGTCATCCGATCGTTCCACTCTCTACCCCCCTTCTGAAGAGGTTTTAACTTTTGCAATAAACATTGGATTTTCTGGATCAGTGAGTGCCCTCCACTTTTCTCTTCATTACAGGGACTTAATATTGGGAATGGCCAAGCACAGGGCACAGTGATTATTAGGCAGAGTCATGAACACAGTGTCATCCATTACAGAGGGCAGGCAGAGCCATGGACAAAGTGTTATCCATTATTTAGCTGTGGCCTCATCCTATATATATTCCCTATAATATAAAATGATAAGATGGGTGAGGAATTGGTTAGCACAGGGCACGGTGATTAATGCACAAAGTCTAATGTTGTGGTGCACCAGACTCTGGAGGGTAATCATGGTCCAGTTCTTGGCCCGGTGTCTAAGCACATGCAGCTGGGACTGTATGAGGGAAATACTAGTCATTTATGTCACGTCTTCTTACTCATTGCTGGTCTATATCCAGATGAGCAGAGAGGGTCCTTGGCTAATCTTAGCGGACAGTAAATGCATACCTCCCAACTTTTGAAGCTGGGAAAGAGGGACAAAGTTTGCGGCACGCAACACGGCAAATTTTAGGCCACGCCTCTGACCACACCTATTCACTGGTCACACCCATATCCACGTCTCAACCACACCCATTTAGCACTGCTGATCACACTATTCATAAAGAATAATTATAAACAAAAAAAATATGGCCACACAGTGCTCCATACTGTGCAATGGCCACACATGATGCTCAATACTGTATAATGGCCCCACATGATGCTCCATACTGTATAATGGCCCCACATGATGCTCCATACTGTATAATGGCCCCACATGATGCTCCATACTGTATATTGTCCGCACATGATACTTTGTACCGTATAATAGCCACACAGCTACTCCTACACACGCAGCTGCGCTCCGTACACTTTGCACACACGACTCCACTCCATACATCTCATACACACACGGCTCCGCTCCGTACACATTCAGCTCCGCTCCATACACGGCACTACTCCGTACACCTTGTACACACACCGCTCCGCTCTATACACATTGCACACGCTGCTCCGCTCCATATACCTTGTACACACATGGCTCTGCTCCGCACACCTCGTACACACGTGGCTCCGCTCCATACACCTTTCACACTCTGCTCTGATCCTTACACCTCATACACACGTGGCTGTGCTCCGTACACCTGACTCCGCTCCGTACACCTTTCACATGCTGCTCCGCCCCGTACACCTCTTACACACGCGGCTGCACTCCGTACACCTCTTACACACACGACTCCGCTCTATAAACCTTTCACACGCTGCTCCGATCCATACACCTCGTACACACACGGCTCTGCTACATCCACACTGTAAACACCTCCTGACCTCACACATACGCGGCCTTACCCTCCTCCGGCACTATGGCAACCAGCAGAGTCCTGTACACGGAGGTCCTCCTCCCATCCTGTGACCTCATCACAGGTCCTGTGCGCACAGAGCAGCCATTATGTGGTGTGCTGCTGTGCGGGCCGGGTGCAGGCACTCAGGGAGCTCTCAGCTGACCGGGTGATATTTACACACCTCCCAACCAGTGCGGGACAATTAATGTCCCGCCCGGGATCGCGGGGCTGACTGTCAAAATCAGGACAGTCCCGCTGAATCCGGGACAGTTGGGAGGTATGGTAAATGTGTGTGCCTTTAATAAAGCTCAGCAGATGGCATATGGGTTCCTGGGGGTGAGCTCAGTGGATAGTGAAATGTAAGCCTGTGGGTGAGCTCAGCGTACTGTAAATGTGTCTGTGCCTTAAAAGGCAAATCGGTCACCTAATTTTGGCCCTATAAACTGCGGCCACCGCCATCAGGGGCTTATCTACAGCATTCCCATAATGCTGTAGATAAGCCCCCAATGAAACCTGAAAGATAGGACAAACAAGTTAGATTATACTCACCCAGGGGCAGTCCGATGGGCGTCGCAGGTCCGGCGCCTCCCATCTTCCTACGCTGTCGTCCTCTTTGCTTCCTGTCGTGGCTCCAGCACAGGTGTACTTTATCTGCCCTGTTGAGGGCAGAGCAAAGTACTGCAGTGGGCAGGGCCTCTGACCTTTCCTGGCACCTGTGCACTGCAGTACTTTGCTCTTTGCTATTATCACAACTTGAGATGGATCAACTGCACTGCAGATCCACCCTACATGAAGACCTGGAAAAACAACATGTGCAACCCCCCATGAAAATCCTGATCCAACCCTGCAACTAGAAAGCACTGCAGCCAATCTGAAACAGAAGATCTTAGATAAACTAAATATCATCAATACCAGAGATCGACTGCCAAGGCTAAGCAAAGAAACACCACCAGACAGTATGCTAGGCACTTGCATCAATACCTACCACCATAACTCAAACCAGGTACGGACTGGGGCTGAAATTCAGCCCTGGCATTTGAAATCATACAGGCCCATGTTGCCACTGCCCCCAAGAACCAGATGGGATATATTACTGATATAACCCTGGATGGAGGAAAGCAAGATTTACTACAAGACCAATATTTCTAATGGTACCCGTGGGCCTGCTGGGGTAAGTGACAAGAGTCAGCAACTATGTTCTTCAACACCCATACTGTTAACAGTTGTGCCTTGAGAACACCGATTATGTTAACAGCGTAGCAGACACATTTGCCAGGATTGCCACAATGGCCAGTCCAGCCCCGACTCAAACTAATAAACTGATCTATGCTACAGCCTCAGCAATCATGGAAATGCTTGGATAAACATCCAGCAAGAACAGAAATATGTGCCCCCTTGGAAAAGAAGACTTGAGACAAAGAAAGATGACAAGAAGGGAAGTCAGCCAACTAACAAATACAGAAGGGTGTAAAGATCAAGAATAAGACCAAGCTGGATGAGCACAAAGGCCTGACCCCAACTGAAGCTCTAGAGACTGCTAAACAGAGGCTCACAGCACTCGATGGAGACTAGGGAGATACAGTAGAGAAGCTGAAACCAAGAAGATAAATGCCGTTCTCCATCCAAGGTGTACTCCCAACTACAGAGTAATAGCACAAAGGCAGCAACTCCACCAATAGCACAGACTGAACAATGCTGGAGGAACACCTAGGAGAAGGTGTGTTATCAGATATGGATCCCTTAAGAATTTTTTTTTTGTCCAACATACTTAGAGAAAACATAGGAAAGAAAGGCTGTGTGCACACGTTTAGGAATTTGTGTTTTTTTTCGCTATAAGAATGCGAAAAAACGCATACATTAAGCATCCTATTTTTAGAATGCATTCCACATTTTTCGTGCACATGTTGTGTTTTTTTCCGCGGCGGAATTGCATTCCGGAAAGAAAAAAAAAAAAAACAAAAAACACAGCATGTTCATTAAAGTGAGGAATAGCGGCGATTCCGCACACCCAGGAATGCATTGATCCGCTGACATCCCGCATGGGGCTATGCCCACCATGTGGGAAATAAGCGGATCATGTGTGTTGGTACCCAGGGTGGAAGAGAGGAGACTCCTCCAGGCCCTGGGTACCATATAATTGTTAAAAAAAAAAAAAAAAAAGTGATATTCTTACCTTCCGGCGACCAGCACAGCTTTCCTGCGCCTCGCGACGCTCCCGTTCCCAAGGATGCCTTCTGAAAATGACCTGTGATGACGTGCGGTCTCACGAGACTGCTACATCATCTGGGGTCATGCTGCAAAGCATTACTGGGACCGGAGCATCGCGAGGAGCGGGAAAGGCTGCCGGGGGACGCCGGAAAGTGAGAATATCATGATTTATTTATTTATTTTTTTTAAGGCAGCATCAATAGTAAAAAGTTGGTCACACTTGTCAAATACTATGTTTGACAAGTGTGACCAACCTCTCAATAAGTTTTCCAAGCAATGCTACAGATTGCTTGGAAAACGCTAGCATTCTGCAAGCTAATTACGCTTGTAAAACGCTAGTTTTTAGCGGGAATACGCATGCCAATTCCGCATGCGATATACCTCTGGCAGGAGTTGCGAAATTGCCATGGAAATTTCCGTGGCAATTCTGCAACATGTGCACTTAGCCTAAAAGAATAGAGCAATGCCTAGACCAAAAGTTAGGTGTCACCGCTATTACCTTTAGCCAGTAAGATGTACGTATTCTAATATCAGCACATATTTAGACAACACCAAAAACCTGGTTTAACCCTTTAGCGACCGCCGATACGCCTTTTAACGGCGGCCGCTAAGGGTACTTAAACCACAGCGCCGTTAATTAACGGCGCTGTGGAAAAAGTCCATAGCGCCCCCCAGAGGCCGATTTTCTCCGGGGTCTCGGCTGCCGAGGGTAGCCGAGACCCCAGAGAACATGATTCGGGGGTTTTTTAACCCACCCCGCATTTGCGATTGCCGGTAATTAACCGTTTACCGGCGATCGCAAAAAAAAAAAAAAAAAGCGATCTCTTTCATTTCTCTGTCCTCCGATGTGATCGCACATCGGAGGACAGAGAAAAGGGGTCCCAGGTGGCCCCCCAATACTCACCTAGCTCCCCCGATGCTCCTCGTGTCTCCCGGTGGGCGCCGCCATCTTCAAAATGGCGGGCGCATGCGCAGTGCGCCCGCCGGCCGGCACCGGGAGAATCTTTGGGGTCTCGGCTGCCGGGGGTAGCCGAGACCCCAAAGAGCACGATCGGGGTCGGTATTACCGACCCCTGTTTTGCGATCGCCGGTAATTAACTGTTTACCGGCGACCGCAGAAAAAAAAAAAAAAAAAAGTAGTGTAATTCTCTGTCCTCTGATGTGATCGCACATCAGAGGACAGAGAAATAGGGGGATTCGGGGACCCTAGCATACTCACCTAGGTCCCTGGATCCTCTTGCTGCTCCTCCTGGCCGCCGGCAGCAGAACATGGCGGACGCATGCCCAGTGCGCCCGCCATCTGTCTCCATCTGCCGGCCGGCAGGAGAACAGCAGTTGGGGCTAAAATTAGGGTTAGGGGTAGGGTTAGGGGTAGGGTTAGGTTAGGGGTAGGGCTAGGGTTAGGGTTGGGGCTAAATTTAGGGTTAGGGTTGGGGCTAAATTTAGGGTTAGGGTTGGGGCTAAACTTAGGGTTAGGCTTCTTTCACACTTACGTCGGTACGGGGCCGTCGCAATGCGTCGGCCCGACATACCGACGCACGTTGTGAAAATTGTGCACAACGTGGGCAGCAGCTGTAGTTTTTCAACACATCCGCTGCCCAATCTATGTCCTGGGGAGGAGGGGGCGGAGTTACGGCCACGCATGCACGGTCAGAAATGGCGGATGCGACGTACAAAAAAACGTTTCATTGAACGTTTTTTTTGTGCCGACGCTCCGCCAAAACACAACTGATCCAGTGCACGACGGACGCGACGTGTGGCCATCCGTCACGATCCGTCGGCAATACAAGTCTATGGGCAAAAAACGCATCCTGCGGGCACATTTGCAGGATCCGTTTCTTGTCCAAAACGACGGATTGCGACGGAATGCCAAACGACGCAAGTGTGAAAGTAGCCCTAGGGCTAGGGTTAGGGTTGGGGCTAAAGTTAGGGCTAGGGTTGGGGCTAAAGTTAGGGTTAGAGCTGGGATTAGGGTTACGCTTGGGATTAGGGTTAGGTTTGGGATTAGGGTTAAGGTTAGGGTTGGGATTAGGGGTGTATTGGGATTAGGGTTAGGTTTGAGGTTAGGGTTGAGATTAGGATTAGGGGTGTGTTGGATTTAGGGTTTTGATTAGGGTTATGGTTAGGGTTGACATTAGGGTTGTTTTGGGGTAAGGGTTGTGATTATGGTTAGGGTTAGTGATTAGGATTATTGATGAGGTTGGGATTAGGGTTAGGAGTGTGTTGGGGTTAGGGTTGGAGCTAGAATTGGGGGGTTTCCACTTTAGGTACATCAGGGGGTCTCCAAACACGACAGCCAATTTTGCGCTCAAAAAGTCAAATGGTGCTCCCTCCCTTCTGAGCTCTGCCGTGCGCCCAAACAGTGGGTTACCCCCACATATGGGGCATCAGCGTACTCGGGATAAATTGGACAACAACTTCTGGGGTCCAATTTCTCTGGTTACCCTTGTGAAAATAAAAACTTGGGGGCTACAAAATCTTTTTTGTGAAAAAAAAAATATTTTTTATTTTCACGACTCTGCATTCTAAACTTCTGTGAAGCACTTGGGCATTCAAAGTTCTCACCACACATCTAGATAAGTTCCTTGGGGGGTCTAGTTTCCAAAATGGGGTCACTTGTGGAGGGTTTCTACTGGTTAGGTACATCAGGGGCTCTGCAAACGCAACATAATACCCGCAGACCATTCTATCAAAGTCTGCATTCCAAAACGGCGCTCCTTCCTTCCGAGCTCTGCCGTGCGCCCAAACAGTGGTTTACCCCCACATATGGGGTACCAGCATACTCAGGACAAATTGGACAACAACTTTTGGGGTCCAATTTCTCTTGTTACCCTTGTGAAAATAAAAATTTGGTGGCTAAAAAAATCTTTTTTGTGGAAAAAAAAAATATTTTTTATTTTCACGGCTCTGCATTATAAACTTCTGTGAAGCACTTGGGCATTCAAGGTTCTCACCACACATCTAGATAAGTTCCATGGGGGGTCTAGTTTCCAAAATGGGGTCACTTGTGGGGGATTTCTACTGTTTAGGCACATCAGGGGCTCTTCAAACGCGACATGGCGTCCGATCTCAATTCCAGCCAATTCTACATTGAAAAAGTAAAACGGCACTCTCTCTTCCAAGCTCTGCGGTGCGCCCAAACAGTGGTTTACCCCCACATATTGGGTATCGACGTACTCAGGAGAAATTGCACAACAACTTTAGTGGTCTAATTTCTCCTGTTACCCTTGTGAAAATAAAAATTTGTGGGCAAAAAGATCATTTTTGTAGAAAAAAATGCAATTTTTTTTTTTCACGGCTCTACGTTATAAACTTCTGTGAAGCACTTGGGGGTTCAAAGTGATCACCACACATCTAGATAAGTTCCTTAAGGGGTCTAGTTTCCAAAATGGTGTCACTTGTGGGGAGTTTCCACTGTTTAGGTACATCAGGGGCTCTCTAAATGTGACATGGTGTCCGATCTCAATTCCAGCCAATTCTGCATTGAAAAAGTCAAACGGCGCTCCTTCACTTCTAAGTTCTGCGGTGCGCCCTAACAGTGGTTTACCCCCACATATGGGGTATTGGCGTATTCAGGAGAAATTGCATAACAAAATTTATGGTTACATTTCTGTTTTTACACTTGTGAAAATAAAAAAAATGGTTCTGAATTAAGATGTTTGCAAAAAAAAGTTAAATGTTCATTTTTTCCTTTCACATTGTTTCAGTTCCTGTGATGCACGTAAAGGGTTAATAAACTTCTTGAATGTGGTTTTGAGAACCTTGAGGGGTGTAGTTTTTAGAATGGTGTCACACTTCATTATTTTCTATCATATAGACCCCTTAAAATGACTTCAAATGTGATGTGGTCCCTAAAAAAAAAAAAATGGTGTTGTAAAAATGAGAAATTGCTGGTCAACTTTTAACCCTTATAACTCCCTAACAAAAAAAAAAAATTTTGTTTCCAAAATTGTGCTGATGTAAAGTAGACATGTGGGAAATGTTATTTATTAACTATTTTTCATGACATATCTCTCTGATTTAAGGGCATAAAAATTCAAAGTTTGAAAATTGCAAAATTTTAAAAATTTGCCATATTTCCGTTTTTTTCATAAATAATCGCAAGTAATATCGAAGAAATGTTACCACTAACATGAAGTACAATATGTCACGAAAAAACAATCTGAGAATCAGCGGGATCCGTTGAGGCGTTCCAGAGTTATAACCTCATAAAGTGACAGTGGTCAGAATTGCAAAAATTGGCCTGGTCATTAAGTACCAAATTGGCTCTGTCACTAAGGGGTTAAAAACAACAGTATCACTGTGCTTGATTGGCCAGCAAACTCGCCTGACCTTATCCCCATAGAGAATCTATGGGGTATTGTCAAGAGGAAGATGAGACACCAGACCCAACAATGCAGAGAAGCTGAAGGCTGCTTTCAAAGCAATCTAGGCTTCCATAACATCTCAGCAGTGCCACAAGCTGATCGCCTCCATGCCACGTCGCATTGATGCAGTAATTGATGCAAAACGAGCCCGACCAAGTATTGAGTGCATTTATTAAACATACATTTCAGTAGGCCAACATTTTGGATTTTAAAATCTTTTTTTTTTCAAGCTGGTGTTATAAAGTATTCTAATTTACTGAGATGACTTTTGGGTTTTCATTGGCTGTAAGCCATAATCAGCAACATTAAAAGGGAACCTGTCACCCCCAAAATCGTATATGAGGTAAGCCCCCCGTCATCAGGTGCTTATCTACAGCATTCTGTAATGCTGTAGATAAGCCTCCGATGTATCCTGAAAGATGAGAAAAAGAGGTTAGATTATACTCACCCGGGGCGGTCCCGCTGCGATCTGGATCCGATGGGCGTCGCGGTCTGGTCCGGGGCCTCCTATCTTTATTCAATGACGTCCTCTTCTGGTCTTCTTGCTGCAGCTCCGGCGCAGGCGTACTTTGTCTGCCTTGATGAGAGCAGAGCAAAGTACTGCAGTGCGCAGGCGCTGGGGCTCTCTGACTCTTCCCGGCACCTGCGCATTGCAGTACTTAGCTCTGCCCTCAGACAAAGTATGCCTGCGCCGGAGCTGCGGCGTAAAGACAAGAAGAGGACGTCATCATAAGAAGATAGGAGGCGCTGGACCTGGATCGCGACTCCCATCAGACCTGCACCGCAGCAGGACCGCCCCTGAGTGAGTATAATATAACCTCTTTTTCTTATCTTTCAGGATACATCGGGGGTGGGGGGGGGTGTAGTTGAGTTTATCTACAACAGTACAGAATGCTGTAGATAAGCCCCTGATGCCGGTGGGCTTAGCTCATACGATTTTGGGGGCGAGTCCCTTTAACAGAAATAAACACTTGAAATACAGTTAGGTCCATATATATTTGGACAGAGACAACATTTTTCTAATTTTGGTTATAGACATTACCACAATGAATTTTAAACAAAACAATTCAGATGCAGTTGAAGTTCAGACTTTCAGCTTTCATTTGAGGGTATCCACATTAAAATTGGATGAAGGGTTTAGGAGTTTCAGCTCCTTAACATGTGCCACCCTGTTTTTAAAGGGACCAAAAGTAATTGGACAATTGACTCCAAGGCCATTTCATGGACAGGTGTGGGCAATCCCTTCGTTATGTCATTCTCAATTAAGCAGATAAAAGGCCTGGAGTTGATTTGAGGTGTGGTGCTTGCATTTGGAAGGTTTTGCTGTGAAGTAAACATGCGGTCAAAGGAGCTCTCCATGCAGATGAAACAAGCCATCCTTAAGCTGCAAAAACAGAAAAAACCTATCCGAGAAATTGCTACAATATTAGGAGTTGCAAAATCTACAATTTGGTACATCCTGAGAAAGAAAGAAAGCACTGGTGAACTCATCAATGCAAAAAGACTAGGGCAGCCACGGAAGACAACAGTGGTGGATGATGGCAGAATAATCTCCATGGTGAAGAGAAACCCCTTCACAGCAGCCAACCAAGTGAACAACACTCTCCAGGAGGTCGGCGTATCAATATCCAAATCTACCATAAAGAGAACACTGCATGAAAGTAAATACAGAGGGTTCACTGCACGGTGCAAGCCACTCATAAGCATCAAGAATAAAAAGGCTAGACTGGACTTTGCTAAAAAATATCTAAAAAAGCTAGCACAGTTCTGGAAGAACATTCTTTGGACAGATGAAACCAAGATCAACCTCTACCAGAATGATGGAAAGAGAAAAGTATGGCGAAGGCGTGGTACAGCTCATGATCCAAAGCATACCACATCATCTGTAAAACCTGGCGGAGGCAGTGTGATGGCTTGGGCATGCATGGCTGCCAGAGGCATTGGGTCACTAGTGTTTATTGATGATGTGACACAGGACAGAAGCAGCCGAATGAAATCTGAGGTATTCAGAGACATACTGTGTGCTCAGATCCAGCCAAATGCAGCAAAATGGATTGGTCATCATTTCATACTACAGATGGACAATTACCTAAAACATAAAGCCAAAGCAACCCAGGAGTTTATTAAAGCAAAGAAGTGGAATATTCTTGAATGGCCAAGTCAGTCACCTGATCTCAACCCAATTGAGCATGCATTTCACTTGTTATAGACTAAACTTCAGACAGAAAGGCCCACAAAAACAACAACTGAAAACCACCGCAGTGAAGGCCTGGTAGAGCATCAAAAAGGAGGAAACACGGCATCTGGTGATGTCCATGAGTTCAACACTTCAGGTAGTCATTGCCTACAAAGGGTTTTCAACCAAGCACTAAAAATGAATGTTTTATTTACAATTATTGAATCTGTCCAATTACTTTTGGTCCCTTTAAAAACAGGGTGGCACATGTTAAGGAGCTGAAACTCCTAAACCCTTCATCCAATTTTAATGTGGATACCCTCAAATGAAAGCTGAAAGTCTGAACTTCAACTGCATCTGAATTGTCTTGTTTACAATTCATTGTGGTAATGTCTATTACCAAAATTAGAAAAATGTTGTCTCTGTCCAAATATATATGGACCTAACTGTAGATCACTGTTTGTAATGACTATATACGAGTTTCACTTTTTGTATTGAAGAACTGAAAAATTAACTATTTGATGATATTCTAAGTTTTGAGAAGCACCTGTAATATACAAAGTTTCTAAAGTCTGAGATTGGATACATTTATATAGGTTTCATACAGTGGTGTTTGCCCTCTTTATTATTGTGCATTTCCGATACAGGTGTCTCTGGGGTCGCCACCATTATTATGGTGTATATTGCATTCAGCTTCTCTGGGGGTTGACCTTTTATTATGGTGAATTTCAGCATTTCCTATAGGATAGTGGCGGTTGAGCCCATTTAAAAAAAAAGTGTCAAATGGCCCCTCAGTGGTGGTTTAGGAGTTAGGTGGAAGTTGTAGGAAGTTATGGTGGACTAATCTGATCTAATAAAGGATGTAATATCTCATGGTGGTGGTGGTGGTGGTGATCAGGCTCGGCTATGGGAAGGGCCAGCCTGAAGTATGTGGTATGGTATTGCTTTTGATATCCCAGCTGTCCAACCTATTGTACCAGGCCAGATAGTCACGGTATCCGGGAATCCCTGCAACCAAGGACTCCACCTATCTACTATATAATTGTCTAAGGGTCACTTCCGTCTGTCTGTCCTTCTGTCACGGTTATTCATGCGCTGATTGGTCTCGCCAGCTGCCTGTCATGGCTGCCGCGACCAATCAGCGACGGGCACAGTCCGGAAGAAAATGGCCGCTCCTTACTCCCCACAGTCAGTGCCTGTCGCCCACATACTCCCCTCCGGTCACCACTAACACAGGGTTCATGCCGGCGGTAACGGACTGCGTTATGCCGCGGGTAACACACTCAGTTACCGCCGCTATTAACCCTGTGTGTCCAACTTTTTACTATTGATGCTGCCTATGCGGCATCAATAGTAAAAAATGTAATGTTACAAATAAAAAAAAAAACAAAAAAAACCCCTGCTGTACTCACCCTCCGTTGCAGCTCGCGCCAGCCGCCATCTTCCGTTGCAGGTTCCGGTGGCAGAAGGACCAGCCATGACATCACGGTCATGTGACCGCGGAGTCATCACAGGCCCTGCGCGCCAAGGACCTGCCATGACGTCACGGTCATGTGACCGCGGCGTCATCACAGGTCCTGCGCTAATACCAACCCTGGGACTGGAACCTGCTGTGGACTACAAGGGCTCCCTCGGAAAGGTGAGTATATGTTTATTTTTTCACCTGTTACAAACCTGGCTGGGCAATATACTACGTGGCTCTGTGCTGCATACTACTTCGCTGCGCAATATACTACGTGGGCTGCGCAATATACTAAGTGGGCATGCATATTCTATAATACTTGATGCGTTAGAATCGGGCCACCATCTAGTGGTTATATAATCCTGTGATTTACATAATGCTGTGGCCATTTTAGGACATCCAAACTCGTGTGTTTTGTGTACTTATTAGCGTTGAGGTTTACTGAAGTTATGGTTTGCTTTATGGGGAGTGAGGGTCCATCCAGTTCCATATCCTTCAGTCAAGAACACTGCTACAACTTTGTATTTCTTTTAAAGTTGTGAAGCAAACAACAAATGGAACACAATAACTGAAAACTTCAGTGTGCATAACTATCACCCCCTAAAGTTAGTACTTTGTGGAGCCTCCTTTTGTGACATTTACAGCTTCAAGTTGCTTTCGATAAGTTTCTATGAGCTTTCCACATCTTCCCACAGGGATTTTTGCTTATTCTTCAAAGCAAAACTGCTCCAGCTCCTTCAAGTTAAATGGTTTCCTCTGGTAAACTAATCTTCAAGTCTGACTACAGATTCTCAATTGGATCAAGGTCTGTGCTTTGACTATCCCTGTATTTCACACCATCAATATTACCCTCGAATGGGACCATTTTCCCTGTCTCAGCCAGAAAACAATCCACACATGATGCTCACAACACCATGTTTCACTGTAGAGATGGTGTTCTTGGGGTGATGAGCTGTGTTGGTTCGGCGCCAGACTTGGCTTTTACCTTGGTGGTCAAAAAGTTACTTTTTGGTTTCATCTGACCATATCACCTTCCTCCATACAATTGGGGTGTAAGGTTTATTGAGGTCGTATGAACACATACTCTGGTCTTTGCTTGGCAATCTTTGCAGCTCCTTTAGGGTTACCTTGGGTCTCAGTGCTATCTCTCTGATTAATGCCCTCCTTGTCCGGGCTGAGAGTTTTGGTGGATGGCCCTCTCTTGGCAGGTATGTTGTGGTACCATTTTCTTTCTATTTGATAATGGAATTGATGGTGCTTTGGGGATTTATCAGAGATTGGAATATTTTTTTTTTTTTATAATCATTTTAACCCAAACCTGACTTTTACTCTTCAACAACTTTGTCCCCAACTAGTTTACAGTTCTCCTTGGTCTTCATAATGTTTGGTTAGTGGTGCCTCTTGCTCAATGGTGTTGCAGCCTCTGTCACCTTTCAGAAAAGAGGTAAATATTGCACACAGGTGGATTTTTTTTCCACACCAAGTATGTGAATTATGAAGGTAATACATTGCACCAGAATATCTTTTTTTTTTTTTTTTTGGGGGGGGGGGCTTAATAGCAAAAGGGGTGAATACATAAGCACATGACAATTTTTAGTTATTTGATCCCGTAAATTTAATTTATGCCTTATTTTTCTCACTTTACTTCACCAACTTAGGCCATTTAGTGCTGTTGCATCACACACAAATCAGATTCTAAAAATATTTAAACAGGTTGTAATCTAACAAAATAGGTAAAAATATAGGGTGGGTAGAAGTGAATACTTTCGCAAACCACTGTATGTGACATTGAAAAGGTGGAAAAAGTTCAGAATTTATTTTTTTTCCTATTATTTTTTGCATGACAAGTCTGGCACTTTAACAGGGCTGTATACACTTTTTACATCCTCTATATTTGGAATAAAGGCTCTGTCAGGTGAATGGAGCCCTATGAATAAATTTAACATATGTTTTAGTAGCATCTCTAAATGTACATGCCAAAGTACTCAGGCACAACCAACACAAAGCCTCATTCTATGCATCAGTCTGTATACCAAGCCAAGAAATCTCATATACAAGAGAAAAATGGCTATACGATCTGCGTTTTGACCCTTATTTTCAGCTCTAAGCAGCAGTTATACAAGCCTTGTTATGAAAAGAATACTAAATTTAGACTGCAGAATGAGGTTTGTGTGTTGCGTCACCGCTATTGGATAAAGAAAATCATAAAACAATGTAACTCTTTAAATGCTTCCTTATGTGCCATTTTATGGGTCAGTGATTCCTGTTTACTTTTGCACTGTCGGCATTTATCATCAAGCTGTACTAGTTACACTGGCTGCATGTTCAGAAGTGAAACAGAAATAAAGAACTTATCCCAAGAACGTCAACAGTGCCATATAAGATTAATTATAACCCACTGACATACTAAACTATAGGGCAGATCACAGGTTTCAGACTTAAGTCAATTCTTGTCAAGTTTCTTAATATACAGTCCGTTGTTTAAGGTACCTTCACACTAAACGATATCGCTAGCGATCCGTGACGTGCAGCGTCCTCGCTAGCGATATCGTTCAGTGTGACACGCAGCAGCGATCAGAATCCTGCTGTGATGTCGTTGGTCGGGGCTAGAAGGCCAGAACTTTATTTGGTCGCTGGCTCTCCCGCTGACATCGCTGAATCGGCGTGTGACACTGATTCAGCGATGTCTTCGCTGGTAACCAGGGTAAACATCGGGTTACTAAGCGCAGGGCCGCGCTTAGTAACCCGATGTTTACCCTTGTTACCATCCTAAAAGTAAAAAAAACAAACTCTTTATACTTACCTTCCGCTGCCTGTCCCCGGCACTGTGCTTTCCTGCACTCACTGTGAGCACAGCGGCCGGAAAGCAGAGCGGTGACGTCACCGCTCTGCTTTCTGGCCGCTGTGCTCACAGCCAGTACAGAGAAGCACAGCGCCGAGGACAGACAGCGGAAGGTAAGTATGAAGCGTTTGTTTTTTTTACTTTTAGGATGGTAACCAGGGTAAACATCGGGTTACTAAGCGCGGCCCTGCGCTTAGTAACCCGATGTTTATCCTGGTTACCGGCATCGTTGGTCGCTGGAGAGCGGTCTGTGTGACAGCTCTCCAGCGACCAAACAGCGACGCTGCAGCGATCCGGATCGTTGTCGGTATCGCTGCAGCGTCGTTTAGTGTGAAGGTACCTTTAGAGAGTGAAAAAAGCCGAACCTACCAATATCAACGGGATTAGTCAACAGTCTAATGTGTACAGTGGGGGGCATTTGACTCAACTGATTGATGATGTCAGAAGACGACGTGGATGACAGTTTGAGTTTTAGTGGCTTACCCCTTTGACATTCAGGCGATAAGCCACTTCCAGAGAAGTTTGGAAGCAGCTTTTTCCCGCTCTCCCATTTGAAGATACATCAACATTTGGCTGGGCATTCCCATATACGAGGGAACTTAGTATAGATAACTGCAGGCCGAATCAACTTTTTGGCAGACAGCCATCTAATGTGTATGGGGGACCTTCAGTGTAGAGATTTAAGACTTAAACACCAGATTAAGGTAGCGCAAAACCTAAAACTGAATGAATACCAGAAGCAACAGAAAAAACAGAAAAAAAAAAAGAACGAAGCAACATTTTCCCCTCCACCCCAGTGCTCGTCCAGAACCATCATCACAAAGCCACATAGTATATAGCACAGGCCATGTAGTATATAGGAGCCATGTAGTATATAGACAAATACTACGTGGCCTGTGCTATATACTATGTGGCTGCTACATACATACATATTGTAGAATACCCGATGCGTTAATACAGGTCATGCAATATATAACAGTGGCCACGCAGTATATAACAGCTCAAACAGTATAGAACACTGCCCACATAGTATATAACACTGGCCACGTAATATATAGCACAGTCCACGCAGTATATAAAAGCCCACATAGTATCCAACACTGGCCAGGTAGTATATAGCAGCCACGCGGTATATAACACAGCCCACGTAGTATTTAGCAGTGTGGGCACCATATCCCTGTTAAAAAAAAATAATTAAAATTAAAAAGAGTTATATACTCACCCACTGGGATCCGGCAAAGCTGTGCTGATGCGCGCCACCTTCCGTTCCCAGGATGCATTGCGAAATAACCCAGATGACTTAGCGGTCTCGTGAGACCGCTAAGTCTTCTGGGTAATTTCACAATGCATCTCTGGGAACGGAAGGTGGCAGCAACCGCACGCGCCTGGGCGGACTACGGAAGGTGAGAATAGCAGGTTTTTTGTTTTTATTATTTTTAACCCCTTCCCGACCTGTGACAGCGTATGCGTCATGAAAGTCGGTGCCAATCCGACCTGTGACGCATATGCTGTGTCACAGAATGATCGCGTCCCTGCAGATCCGGTGAAAGGGTTAACTCCAATTTCACCCAATCTGCAGGGACAGGGGGAGTGGTAGTTTAGCCCAGGGGGGGTGGCTTCACCCCCCCGTGGCTACGATCGCTCTGATTGGCTGTTGACAGTGAAACTGCCAATCAGAGCGATTTGTAATATTTCACCTATTATAACTGGTGAAATATTACAATCCAGCCATGGCCAATGCTGCAATATCATTGGCCATGGCTGGAAACACTGATGTGCCCCCACCCCACCGATCTGTCTCTTACACTGCTCCGCTCCCCTCAGTCCTCCTGTCCGCTCCCCCTCGTGCTCTTATCCGCTCACCCCCGTGCTCCAATCCCACCCCCGTGCTCCAACCACCCCCCCTGTGCTCAGATCCACCCCCCAGTGCTCAGATCCACCCCCCCCCCAGTGCTCCGCCCACCCCATCATACTTAACGAGCCTCCCGTGGTCCGTCCGTCTTTCCTGGGCGCCGCCATCTTCCAAAATGGCGGGCGCATGCGCAATGCGCCCGCCGAATCTGCCGGCAGATTCGTTTCAAGTGCATGTTGATCACTGCGATAAAACCTATCGCAGTGATCAAAAAAAAAAAAAAATACTGAATGACCCCCCCTTGTTACCCCCATAGGTAGGGACAATAATAAAATAAAGATTTTTTTTTTCTTCCACTAAGGTTGGGGTAAGAACTAGGGTTAGGGTTTCGGTATGTGCACACGTATTCTGGTCCTCTGCGGATTTTTCCGCTGCGTATTTGATAAATCCGCAGTGCTAAACCGCTGCGGATTTATGGCAGATTTACCGCGGTTTTTCTGCGCATTTCGCTGCGGTTTTACAACTGCTATTTTCTATTGGAGCAGTTGTAAAACCGCTGCGGAATTCGCAGAAAGCGACATGCTGCGGAATGTAAACCGCTGCGTTTCCGTGCAGTTTTTCTGCAGCATGTGTACAGCGATTTTTGTTTCCCATAGGTTTACATTGAACTGTAAACTCATGGGAAACTGCTGCGTATCCGCAGCGTTTTCCGCAGTGTGCGCACATATCTTTAGAATTAGTCTATGTGCACACTGTGCGGATTTGGCTGCGGATCCGCAGCGGATTGGCTGCTGCGGATTCGCTGCAGTGTTCCATCAGGTTTACAGTACCATGTAAACCTATGGAAAACCAAATCCGCTGTGCCCATGGTGCGGAAAATACCACGCGGAAACGCTGCGTTGTATTTTCCGCAGCATGTCAATTTTTTGTGCGGATTCCGCAGCGTTTTACACCTGTTCCTCAATAGGAATCCGCAGGTGAAATCCGCACAAAAAACACTGGAAATCCACTGTAAATCCGCAGGTAAAACGCAGTGCCTTTTACCCGCGGATTTTTCAAAAATTATGCTGAAAAATCTCACGAATCCGCAACGTGGGCACATAGCCTTAGGGTTAGGGTTGGAATTAGGGTTGTGGTTAGGGTTATGGCTACAGTTGGGATTAGGGTTAGGGGTGTGGGGGGGTTAGTGTTGGAGGCAGAATTGAGGGGTTTCCACTGTTTAGGCACATCAGGGGTCTCCAAACGCAACATGGCGCCACCATTGATTCCAGCCAATCTTGTATTCAAAAAGTCAAATGGTGCTCCTCACTTCCGAGCCCCGACGTGTGCCCAAACAGTGGTTTACCCCCACATACGGGGTACCAGCATACTCAGGACAAACTGCGCAACAATTACTGGGATCCAATTTCTCCTGTTACCCTTGTGAAAATAAAAAAATGCTTGCTAAAACATCATTTTTGAGGAAAGAAAAATGATTTTTTTTATTTTCACGGCTCTGCGTTGTAAACGTCTGTGAAGCACTTGGGGGTTCAAAGTGCTCACCACATATCTAGATAAGTTCCTTTCGGGGTCTAGTTTCCAAAATGGGGTCACTTGTGGGGGGTTTCTACTGTTTAGCCACATCAGGGGCTCTGCAAACGCAACGTGACGCACGCAGAGCATTCCATCAAAGTCGGCATTTCAAAACGTCACTACTTCACTTCCGAGCCCCGGCATGTGCCCAAACAGTTTACCCCCACATATGGGGTATCACCGTACTCACGAGAAACTGGACAACAAATATTGGGGTCAAATTTCTCCTGTTACCCTTGGCAAAATAGGAAATTCCAGGCTAAAAAAAAACATTTTTGAGGAAAGAAAAGTTATTTTCTATTTTCATGGCTCTGCGTTATAAACTTCTGTGAAGCACTTGGGGGTTTAAAGTGCTCAATATGCATCTAGATAAGTTCCTTGGGGGGTCTAGTTTCCAAAATGGGGTCATTTGTGAGGGATCTCCTATGTTTAGGCACACAGGGGCTCTCCAAACGTGACATGGTGTCCGCTAATGATTGGAGCTAATTTTCCATTTAAAAAGCCAAATGGTGTGCCTTCCCTTCCGAGCCCTGCCATGCGCCCAAACAGTAGTTTACCCCCACATATGGGGTATCGGCATACTCAGGACAAACTGGACAACAACATTTGGGGTCCAATTTCTCCTATTACCCTTGGCAAAATAGGAAATTCCAGGCTAAAAAATCATTTTTGAGGAAAGAAAAGTTATTTTCTATTTTAATGGCTCTGCGTTATAAACTTCTGTAAAGCACTTGGGGGTTTAAAGTGCTAAATATGCATCTAGATAAGTTCCTTGGGGGGTCTAGTTTCCAAATTGGGGTCACTTGTGGGAGAGCTCCAATGTTTAGGCACATAGGGGCTCTCCAAACGCGACATGGTGTCCGCTAACGATGGAGATAATTTTTCATTCAAAAAGTCAAATGGCGCTCCTTCCCTTCCGAGCCTTACCATGTGCCCAAACAGTGGTTTACCTCCACATGTGAGGCATCGGTGTATCAGGAGAAATTGCCCAACAAATTTTAGGATCCATTTTACCCTGTTGCCCATGTGAAAATGAAAAAAATGAGGCTAAAAGAATTTTTTTGTGAAAAAAAAAAAGTACCTTTTCATTTTTACGGATCAATTTGTGAAGCACCTGGGGGTTCAAAGTGCTCACTATGCATCTAGATAAGTTCCATGGGGTGTCTAGTTTCCAAAATGGGGTCACTTGTGGGGGAGCTCCAATTTTTAGGCACACGGGGGCTCTCCAAACGTTACATGGTGTCCGCTAAAGAGTGGAGCCAATTTTTTATTCAAAAAGTCAAATGGCGCTCCTTCCCTTCCAAGCCGTGCGCCCAAACAGTGGTTTACCCCTACATATGAGGTATCAGCGTACTCACGACAAATTGGACAACAACTTTCGTGGTTCAGTTTCTCCTTTTACCATTGTGAAATCAAATTGTTGCTAAAACATCATTTTTGTGACTAAAAAGTTAAATGTTCATTTTTTCCTTCCATGTTGCTTCTGCTGCTGTGACGCACCTGAAGGGTTAATAAACTTCTTGAATGTGGTTTTGTGCACCTTGCGGGGTGCAGTTTTTAGAATGGTGTCACTTTTGGGTATTTTCAGCCATATAGACCCCTCAAACTGACTTCAAATGTGAGGTGGTCCCTAAAAAAAATGGTTTTGTAAATTTCGTTGTAAAAATGAGAAATCGCTGGTCAAATTTTAACCCTTATAACTTCCTAGCAAAAAAAAATTTTGTTTCCAAAATTGTGCTGATGTAAAGTATACATGTGGGAAATGTTATTTATTAACTATTTTGTGTCACATAACTCTCTGGTTTAACAGAATAAAAATTCAAATGGTGAAAATTGCGAAATTTTCAAAATTATCTCCAAATTTCCATTTTTATCACAAATAAACGCATAATTTATTGACCTAAATTTACCACTAACATGAAGCCCAATATGTCACGAAAAAAACAATCGCAGAACCGCTAGGATCCGTTGAAGCGTTCCTGAGTTATTACCTCATAAAGGGACACTGGTAAGAATTGCAAAAAACGGCCAGGTCATTAAGCTCAAAATAGGCTGGGTCATGAAGGGGTTAAACATGACATCTTTTTACCATTGATGCTGCATAGGCAGCATCAATAGCAAACAGTTGGGGACACACAGGTTTAATAGCAGCATTAACGGAGTGCGTTACCTGCGGCATAACGCGGTCCGTTAATAGTGGCATTAACCCTGTGTGAGCGCTGACTGGAGGGGAGTATGCGGGTGCCGGGCACTGACTGCAGAGGAGTAGGGAGGGACCAATTCTCGGCCGGACTGTGCCCGTCGCTGATTGGTCGCGGCAGCCAGTACAGGCAGCTGGCGAGACCAATCAGCGACGCAGGATTTCCTTGACGGAAGTTGCCGACAGAAAGACGGAAGTACCCTTTAGACAATTATATAGTAGATAACATTTAAAAAGTGGGAGTCACTTTTTCTGCATAAATTCCCAATAGGGTCCTAGAGAGCCATAGAGGTAGTTAGTACACATGAAAATAAACTCTGATATAGTACAAACCAAAAGGTCGGACACACCTCCTCATTTAAAGATTTTTCATTTCATCAAAGCAAAAGGTGGCTACTTTGAAAAACCTAGAATATAAGACATTTTCAGTTGTTTCACACTTTTTTGTTAAGTATATAATTCTACATGTGTTAATTCATAGTTTTGATGCCTTCAGTGTGAATGCACAATTTTCATGGTCATGAAAATACAGATAAATCTTTAACCCCTTAGCGACCGCCGATACGCCTTTTAACGGCGGCCGCTAAGGGTACTTAAACCACAGCGCCGTTAATTAACGGCGCTGTGGAAAAAGTCCATAGCGCCCCCCAGAGGCCGATTTTCTCCGGGGTCTCGGCTGCCGAGGGTAGCCGAGACCCCAGAGAACATGATTCGGGGGGTTTTTAACCCACCCCGCATTAATAATAATAATAATAATAATAATAATAATAATAATCTTTATTTTTATATAGCGCTAACATATTCCGCAGCGCTTTACATTTTTTCACACATTATCATCACTGTCCCCGATGGGGCTCACAATCTAAATTCCCTATCAGTATGTCTTTGGAATGTGGGAGGAAACCGGAGTGCCCGGAGGAAACCCACGCAAACACGGAGAGAACATACAAACTCTTTGCAGATGTTGTCCTTGGTGGGATTCGAACCCAGGACTCCAGCGCTGCAAGGCTGCAGTGCTAACCACTAAGCCACCGTGCCACCGTAACCGTTTACCGGCGATCGCTTTTTTTTTTTTTTGCGATCTCTTTAATTTCTCTGTCCTCCGATGTGATCGCACATCGGAGGACAGAGAAAAGGGGTCCCAGGTGGCCCCCCAATACTCACCTAGCTCCCCCGATGCTCCTCGTGTCTCCCGGTGGGCGCCGCCATCTTCAAAATGGCGGGCGCATGCGCAGTGCGCCCGCCGGCCGGCACCGGGAGAATCTTTGGGGTCTCGGCTGCCGGGGGTAGCCGAGACCCCAAAGAGCATGATCGGGGTCGGTATTACCGACCCCTGTTTTGCGATCGCCGGTATTTAACTGTTTACCGGTGACCGCAAAAAAAAAAAAAAAAAAAAGTAGTGTAATTCTCTGTCCTCTGATGTGATCGCACATCAGAGGACAGAGAAATAGGGGGATTCGGGGACCCTAGCATACTCACCTAGGTCCCTGGATCCTCTTGCTGCTCCTCCTGGCCGCCGGCAGAAGAACATGGCGGACGCATGCCCAGTGCGCCCGCCATCTGTCTCCATCTGCCGGCCGGCAGGAGAACAGCAGTTGGGGCTAGGGGTAGGGTTAGGGGTAGGGTTAGGGCTAAATTTAGGGGTAGGGTTGGGGCTAAATTTAGGGGTAGGGTTGGGGCTAAATTTAGGGTTAGGGTTGGGGCTAAATTTAGGGTTAGGGTTGGGGCTAAATTTAGGGTTAGGGTTGGGGCTAAATTTAGGGTTAGGGTTGGGGCTAAATTTAGGGTTAGGGTTGGGGCTAAATTTAGGGTTAGGGTTGGGGCTAAATTTAGGGTTAGGGTTGGGGCTAAATTTAGGGTTAGGGTTGGGGCTAAATTTAGGGTTAGGGTTGGGGCTAAATTTAGGGTTAGGCTTCTTTCACACTTACGTCGGTACGGGGCCGTCGCAATGCGTCGGCCCGACATACCGACGCACGTTGTGAAAATTGTGCACAACGTGGGCAGCAGCTGTAGTTTTTCAACGCATCCGCTGCCCAATCTATGTCCTGGGGAGGAGGGGGCGGAGTTACGGCCACGCATGCGCGGTCAGAAATGGCGGATGCGACGTACAAAAAAACGTTTCATTGAACGTTTTTTTGTGCCGACGCTCCACCAAAACACAACTGATCCAGTGCACGACGGACGCGACGTGTGGCCATCCGTCACGATCCGTCGGCAATACAAGTCTATGGGCAAAAAACGCATCCTGCGGGCACATTTGCAGGATCCGTTTCTTGTCCAAAACGACGGATTGCGACGGAATGCCAAACGACGCAAGTGTGAAAGTAGCCTTAGGGCTAGGGTTAGGGCTAAAGTTAGGGCTAGGGTTGGGGCTAAAGTTAGGGTTAGAGCTGGGATTAGGGTTAGGGTTTGGATTAGGGTTGGTATTAGGGTTAGGGTTGGCATTAGGGTTTCGCTTGGGATTAGGGTTAGGTTTGGGATTAGGGTTAAGGTTAGGGTTGTGATTAGGGGTGTATTGGGATTAGGGTTAGGTTTGAGGTTAGGGTTGAGATTAGGATTAGGGGTGTGTTGGATTTAGGGTTTTGATTAGGGTTGTTTTGGGGTAAGGGTTGTGATTATGGTTAGGGTTAGTGATTAGGATTATGGATCAGGTTGGGATTAGGGTTAGGGGTGTGTTGGGGTTAGGGTTGGAGCTAGAATTGGGGGGTTTCCACTGTTTAGGTACATCAGGGGGTCTCCAAACACGACA
Source organism: Ranitomeya imitator (assembly GCF_032444005.1). Classification (NCBI taxonomy): domain Eukaryota; kingdom Metazoa; phylum Chordata; class Amphibia; order Anura; family Dendrobatidae; genus Ranitomeya; species Ranitomeya imitator. The sequence goes on along the minus strand of NC_091284.1, from coordinate 417,369,790 downwards.
GCCAATTTTGCGCTCAAAAAGTCAAATGGTGCTCCCTCCTTTCTGAGCTCTGCCATGCGCCCAAACAGTGGGTTACCCCCACATATGGGGCATCAGCGTACTCGGGATAAATTGGACAACAACGTCTGGGGTCCAATTTCTCTTGTTACTCTTGTGAAAATAAAAACTTGGGGGCTACAAAATCTTTGTGAAAAAAAAAATATTTTTTATTTTCACGACTCTGCATTCTAAACTTCTGTGAAGCACTTGGGCATTCAAAGTTCTCACCACACATCTAGATAAGTTCCTTGGGGGGTCTAGTTTCCAAAATGGGGTCACTTGTGGGGGGTTACTACAGTTTAGGTACATCAGGGGCTCTGCAATCGCAAAATAATGCCCACAGACCATTCTATCAAAGTCTGCATTCCAAAAAGGCGCTCCTTCCCTTCAGAGCTCTGCGGTGCGCCCAAACAGTGGTTTACCCCCACATATTGGGTATCGACGTACTCAGGAGAAACTGCACAACAACTTTAGTGGTCTAATTTCTCCTGTTACCCTTGTGAAAATAAAAATTTGTGGGCAAAAAGATCATTTTTGTAGAAAAAAATGCAAATTTTTTTTTTCACGGCTCTACGTTATAAACTTCTGTGAAGCACATGGGGGTTCAAAGTGCTCACCACACATCTAGATATGTTCCTTAAGGGGTCTAGTTTCCAAAATGGTGTCACTTGTGGGGAGTTTCCACTGTTTAGGCACATCAGGTGCTCTCCAAACGCGACATGGCGTCCGATCTCAATTCCAGCCAATTCTACATTGAAAAAGTAAAACGGCACTCTTTCTCTTCCAAGCTCTGTGGTGCGCCCAAACAGTGGTTTACCCCCACATATTGGGTATCGACGTACTCAGGAGAAATTGCATAACAAAATTTATGGTTACATTTCTGTTTTTACACTTGTGAAAATAAAAAAAATGGTTCTGAATTAAGATGTTTGCAAAAAAAAAGTTAAATGTTCATTTTTTCCTTCCACATTGTTTCAGTTCCTGTGAAGCACGTAAAGGGTTAATAAACTTCTTGAATGTGGTTTTGAGAACCTTGAGGGGTGTAGTTTTTAGAATGGTGTCACACTTCATTATTTTCTATCATATAGACCCCGCAAAATGACTTCAAATGTGATGTGGTCCCTAAAAAAAAAAAAATGGTGTTGTAAAAATGAGAAATTGCTGGTCAACTTTTAACCCTTATAACTCCCTAACAAAAAAAAATTTTGTTTCCAAAATTGTGCTGATGTAAAGTAGACATGTGGGAAATGTTATTTATTAACTATTTTTCATGACATATCTCTCTGATTTAAGGGCATAAAAATACAAAGTTTGAAAATTGCAAAATTTTAAAAATTTTCGCCATATTTCCGTTTTTTTCATAAATAATCGCAAGTAATATCGAAGAAATGTTACCACTAACATGAAGTACAATATGTCACGAAAAAACAATCTCAGAATCAGCGGGATCCGTTGAAGCGTTCCAGAGTTATAACCTCATAAAGTGACAGTGGTCAGAATTGCAAAAATTGGCCTGGTCATTAAGTACCAAATTGGCTCTGTCACTAAGGGGTTAAATAAGAAGGTGTGTCCGAACTTTTGGTCTGTACTTTACATCATGTAATGACAGATGAGGCTTTAAAAATTCTATGGAGACATTCTTCTGCAAGTTCTATAGAACTTTATAAGCACCAACTACCATCTGTTTCTATGGGGAAAGTGGTCTGTATTCATTGAAGACAGATTTTTACTTATGAATTGAAAATGGAAACTTAATCAGTCCAGGAAAAGAAAGAAGCAGACTTGTAATAAAATGCGTAACAAATTAGAGAAAAACTTTTTCTTCTTCTCCTGGCCTGATCATTCATTCAGATTTTACTTGACTTTTCAGAATGAATGACCAGTCCAGGAGAAGAAAAGAAAAAAAAAAAAAAAAAAAAAGTTTATTTCTCTAATTTGTTACGTATTTTATTACAAGTCTGCTTCTTTCTTTTCCTGGACTGATTAAGTTTCCATTTTCAATTCATAGGTAAAAATCTGTCTTCAATGCATACAGATTTCCCCATTACGGAGACAGATAAGAGTTGGTACGTCCAAAAGTCTATGGAAATAACAGTAGAATATCTGCCTCCAGCTCCTCATCCCTCTATAGAATTTTAAAAGCACTGTCACCCCCTATATCAGTAATGGGAAACTGACTACAGATTTTACCCATGAATTGAGAAGGAAAGTTCAATAAAGAAGATGAAAAAAAAAAAAAGCGCCAATTTCTCTGCTGTATTAAAAAGTTTCTTATTTTCACAAGTACTATTAATCCCTTTCTGACAGACATAATATGTTCATACGCCCTGGGCCTATTTGACCAGGGACGGATTATTAAGTCATCATGATTGCACACAGGGGGTGCACGGGTGATCACCGCCAAGTGTCAGCTGATTCTGAGAGATGACACCCAGCACCAAGTGCACTTCAACCCCCGAAATGCGGCGATCGAACGCAAATCGGAGCATTCCGGGAGCGGGCAGAGGGCCGACAGCCTCTCTGCCTTTGGATTGGAGACCCCGCTGTGCAATCGTTGCCATGGTGACAAGATGCCATCTTGATGACATCCGGGTCACCAGAGGTAGGAAACTTGCTGATCATGCGCAGTGCATGATCAGCAAGTTTCTCGCATGATCAGCAAGTTTCTCTATCAGTGCAGAGCTGACAGTTTCTACAGCATGGGGATGCTTCTGCATCCCCACGCTGTAGAAGCAATCAGCCTGCAAAAAGTCCCATAGTGGGACAAAGTAAAAAAATAAATAAATTTTTAAATCATTGTAAAAAAAAATTTTTTGTATATTTGTTATACAAATATTTATCGATACAATATAAGTACACATTTGATATCGACGAGTTAACCCCTTTAGTGAACACCATAAAAATAAAAAAAAATTAAAATCAAGGTAAAAACAATGCTTTATCATCATACCGCTGAACAAAAAGTGGAATAAAGTGCGATCAAAAAGACAGAAATAAACATTGTACAGCAGAAAACAATCTTGCCCCGCAAAAAAAAAAGCTGACATACAGCTCCATTAGCGGAAAAAATAAGAAAGTTATAGCGCTCAGAATAAAGTAATGTTCATTCTGCCTCTCAAAAATTAATAGAAAGCAATGAAAAACTGGCATGTGCTGAAAATGGTACCAATAAAAAAAAAGTCAACTCGTCCTGCAAAAAATAAACATCCATCTAAAATATGGTGATCACATGACTGTGGGCCAAAAATGGAAACAATAGCTCAAAATATGGTGATGCAAAAATTACTTTTTGCAATAAAAAGCATCTTTTAGTGTGTGACAGCAGCCAAGCATAAAAACCCAATATAAATCTGGTATCGCTGTAATCGCACCGACCCGAAGAATAAAGTCACCTCATCACTTATACCGCATGAGGAATGGCATAAAAAAAAAAAAAAAAAAAAAATGGACCGCAGTTTGTTGTAAAAAAAAAATAAATAAAAGAAATGCGTATTAACCCTTAGAAAAATTAAAAACTTGGGGCTAAAAACATTTTAGTGGTAAAAGTAATTATTTCAAGGCTGAGTGGTATAAAATTCTGTGAGGCACTTGTGGTGTCAATGCGATCACTGCACACCTAGATGAATTCAGTGGGGAGTGTAGTTTGAAAAATGACTTCACACATAGGAGGTTTCTTCTGTTCTGGCACCTCAGGGGCTCTGCCAATGTGACATGGCACCCTCAATCCATTCCAGCAAAATCTGAACTCCAATATGGCGCCTCTTCCTCTGAGCTTTGCACTGTGCCTCAAAAGTAGTATTCCCCCACATATGGGGTATCGGCGTACTCAGGAGAAATTGCACAACAAATTGAATGGTGCAATTTCTCCTGTTATCCTTATGAAAATGCAAAATCTGGGGCCAAAATAACATTTTTGTGGGGAAAATGTTATTTTATTTTCACGGCTTAACGTTATAAACTTCTATGAAGCACCTGGGGGCTCAAGATGCTCATCATACATCTAAATACATTCTTTGAGGGGTCTAGTTTCCAAAATGGGGTCGTGTGTGTGTGTGTGTGTGTGTGTGTGTGTGTGTGTGTGTGTGTGTGTGTGTGTGTGTGTGTGTGTGTGTGTGGATGGGGGGGGGGGGTTGTGTCCACTGTTTAGGCACATCTAGGGCTCTCCAAATGGGACATGACATCCCCTAATGATTCCAGGAAATTTTACATTCAAAGAGTCAAATGGACCTCCTTCCCTTCCGAGCCCTGCACCCAAACAGTTTTCTCCCTCGTATGGGGTATCGACGTCCTCAGGAAAAATTGTACAACAAATTGTATGGTGCAATTTCTCCTGTTACCCTTATGAAAATGTAATATTCTGTGCTAAAAACATATGGGGAAAATTAGATTTTTTAATTTATTTATTTTTACAGCTCAACGTTATAAACTGAAGCACCTGAGCGTTTAATATGCTCACCACACATCTAGATCAGTTCCGTGAGGGGTCTAGCTTTCAAAATGGTGTCCATTGTCAGGGATTTTCATTGTTTAGGCATATCAGCAATTGTTGTAGCAAATTTTGCAAAAAGTCAAATACCGCACCTTCCCTTCAGACCTCTGCTGTGCGCCCAAACAGTGGTTTTCTCCCTCATATAGGGTATTCGCATGATCAGGAGAAATTACCCAACAAATTTTGGGATCAATTTTTTACTGTTACGCATCAAAATAAAAAAAATTTGGATCTGAAGTAAATTTTTTGTGAAGAAAAAAAAAAAAAAAAAAAAAAAAAGTTAAATGTTCATTTTTTCCCCCCACATTCCAAAAATTCTTGTGAAGCACCTGATGGGTTAGTAAACTTCTTGAATGTGGTTTTGAGCACCTTGACAGGTGCAGTTTTAGAATTTGAAGTGACTTCAAATGTGATGTGGTCCCTAAAAAAAAAAAATTTTTTTGTAAATTTTGTTGTAAAAAGGAGATGTCAAACAAAATCACTGGGATCAGTTGAAACATTCCAGAGTCATTACCATAAAAAAAGAGACAGGTCAGAATTGTAAAAATTGGCCGGGTCATTAACACGCAAACTACCTTCAGGGGTAAAGGAGTTAATTTAGGGCAGAAAAAAAAAAAATATATAATTTTTTTTTATTTCTAAGAAAAAAAAAAAAAAAGCTATCCGTCGGTACAATAAGATGTTGAAGAAAGATTACTTTACGAGTTTTAACCCCTTCATGACCAAGCCTATTTTGACCTTAAAGACCTTGCCGTTTTTTGCAATTCTTACCAGTGTCCCTTTATGAGGTAATAACTCAGGAACGCTTCAACGGATCCTAGCGGTTCGGAGATTGTTTTTTCGTGACATATTGGGCTTCATGTTAGTGGTAAATTTAGGTAAATAAATTCTGTGTTTGTGATAAAAACGGAAATTTGGCGAAAATTTCGCAATTTTCACATTTTGAATTTTTATTCTGTTAAACCAGAGAGTTCTGTGACACAAAATAGTTAATAAATAACATTTCCCACATGTATACTTTACATCAGCACAATTTTGGAAACAAAATTTTTTTTTGCTAGGAAGTTATAAGGGTTAAAATTTGACCAGCGATTTCTCATTTTTACAACAAAATTTACAAAACCATTTTTTTTTTTAGGGACCACCTCACATTTGAAGTCAGTTTGAGGGGTCTATATGGCTGAAAATACCCAAAAGTGACACCATTCTAAAAACTGCACCCCTCAGGGTACTCAAAACCACATTCAAGAAGTTTATTAACCCTTCAGGTGCTTCACAGCAGCAGAAGCAACATGGAAGGAAAAAAATGAACATTTAACTTTTTAGTCACAAAACACCAAGGTTACTTACTGGTAGCCGGTTTTTCCGGAGCCCATGACAGCACACCTGAGAGAGAGGGATCCACCCAGTCGGGACAGGAAACCTACCGAAACAAAAGGGCGGTACCTCTCCCTCGCTTCAGTTGGTTTTCAGAGCATGAGAGGCCTCCTTGGTTAGTACACATGGTAATCCATCACCACATTATAATAACAAAAAACACCCAACTAAAAGTGCGCATCAAAGGGTGACAAAAGAAGGGAGGGAATATACAGGTGCTGTCATGGGCTCCGGAAAAACCGGCTACCAGTAAGTAACCTTGGTGTTTTCCCGTCTCCCATGACAGCACACCTGAGAGATTTTTGGAGAAAGGAACACCTTAGGGAGGGACCACCGCTTGCAGCACCCTTCTACCAAAGGTAAGGTCAGTTGAGGAGGATAGATCTAGCCGGTAGTGTCTAAAGAAGGTAGACGGTGAGGACCAGGTAGCGGCCTTACAGATTTGATCAATCGATACCTCTGCTTTTTCTGCCCAGGAAGTAGCCACGGCTCTGGTGGGGTGAGCCTTGATGCCTTCAGGGATCGGGGCACCATGAGAAACATAGGATAAGGAAATGGCCTCCCTAATCCACCTAGCAATAGTACCCTTGGATACCCCATATCCCTTCCTGCTACCCTGGAAAGCTATAAATAGTGATTGATCCTTCCTCCACTGACTAGTCAGAGATATATACTGTAAAATAGCTCTTCTTACGTCAAGCGTATGAAATTTCTCTTCCCCTGGGTTCTTAGGATTATTACAGAAAGAGGGCAACACAATTTCTTGACTCCTATGGAATTTAAGAACTACTTTCGGCAGATATGCCGGATCCGGTCTGAGCACTACTCTGTCATCAAATATCTGTGTGTAAAAAGGGGAGATGGACAGGGCTTGCAAGTCACTCACCCTACGGGCTGATGTCAACGCTACCAGAAGTACTGTCTTAAGTGTAAGTATTTTTATTGATGACTCCTGCAAGGGTTCAAACGGAACACTAGTCAGAGCTTCTAACACCAGATTTAAATCCCATGGAGGAACCCTCTGAATTACCACTGGTCTAGACCTACTACACGATTTAATAAAGCGGGACACCCATCTATTGGAGGCCAGATTACAGTTATACAAGGCTCCTAATGCCGACACTTGTACCTTGAGCGTATTAGTTGCTAATCCCAACTGCAACCCCGCCTGTAAAAATTCTAAAATAGTACCCACAGGAGCTTTGTCCCCCAAAGGTTGCCCTGAAAAATCTAGAAACTTTTTCCATGTCCTGCCATATATCCTTGATGTAACTGGTTTTCTACTTTTCAACAAGGTGGAGACAAGCCCTGGTGAAAACCCCTGCCTACTCAGTAATGCCCTCTCAAATTCCAGGCTGCAAGATGGAAGCCCTTCACTTGAGAGTGGCATATTGGACCCTGAGTAAGCGGGTCCGGAATTTCTGGCAGGATCCATGGATCGGTCACTGACATTTGTCTCAGGAGGGAGAACCAAGGTCTTTTTGGCCAGAATGGAGCAATCAAAATTACTCTCGCCTGCTCCATTCTGATTTTTCTCACTACCGTCGGAATCATCGCTATTGGTGGAAACACATATGCGAGACTGAAATTCCATTGTATGTGGAGGGCATCTACTGCAAAGGGTTTTTTTCTTGGGTCTAGTGAACAGAAGTTCTCTACCTTCCTGTTGTTTAGGGTGGCAAACAAATCTATCACAGGTAGGCCCCAAGCCTGCACTATCTGTTGAAACACTCGGGGATTCAAAGACCACTCCTTGTTTCAGCGTTTTGCGACTTAGGAAGTCTGCTTTCGTATTCTCGACTCCCTTTATATGGAGAGCCGAGAGGGAGAGTAGGTGGCGCTCCGCTAGTTGTAGGAGGACAGATGCTGACTTCATCAGGGAAGGGGATCTCGTCCCCCCTTGGTGGTTGATATATGCGACTACAGCGCGATTGTCTGACATGACCCTGGTGTGATGACCCTGGAGGATGGGTAGGAAATGTTTCACAGCTTTTTCTACTGCCCATAACTCTTAGGTTTGACGCTTGTTGTGATTCTGATTGGGACCAAGATCCCTGAACTGAGAGAGTCCCCAAATGAGCTCCCCATCCTGAACCGCTTGCATCTGTGGTTATGATTTGATCTATCGGAGTTATCCACTGGACCCCTGATATCAAATGGTTTCTTACCGCCCACCATTTTAGGGAATCTGTTACCTCTAATGAAAGGCGTAGTTTCCCCTCTAAATGCCCTTTTAACCACCTCTGCGCTGACAGGACCTCCCATTGTAATTGTCTTAAATGGAACTGTGCCCATCTTACTGCCGGTATACATGAAGTCAGAGAACCCAACAGGGACATTGCCCTTCTCAATGTCATTACGGGGTGATGAATCGCTGACTCTACAAGATTTTGAATTTTGACCAGATTGTTTTCTGGCAAAAGACAAAGCTGACGCCTGGAATCCAGGACTAAACCCAGAAAAGATTGAACTAGCTCCGGCGTCAACCTTGACTTGGCAAGATTTATTTTCCACCCCAATCGCTGTAGTGTTGATAAGACTTGTTCCATTTGTGTCTGGCAATGTGTTGATGAGTTCCCTATCACAAGGAAGTCGTCCAGATACGGAACTATAACTACATTCTGGGAGCGGAGGAAGGACATGACCTCTGACACTAATTTTGTGAAAATTCTCGGTGCTATTGATAGGCCGAATGGTAGGGCAGCATATTGATAGTGCCTGAGACAACCTTGTATATAAACCGCCAGTCTTAGGAATTTTTGGTGGTCTTGATGAATTGGGACGTGGTAATAGGCGTCCTTTAGGTCTATGGCCGCCATGAAGCAACCTGGGAACAAGAGTTTTATGGCCGTATTCACCGACTCCATTTTGAAGGAGCAGTTTACTATTGACCGATTTAGATTCTTTAAATTGATAATAGTTCTCAGGGACCCATCTGGTTTTCGTATGAGAAAAAGAGGAGAGTAAAAACCTTTTCCCTGCTCTTCCCCCGGGACCTCCACTAGAACCAGTTTTGATACGAGCTCCAGTACCTCTGCCTCCAAGGTTAGCTGCTCCTCCGGGGTTTTTCTTTGGGGCGTTAAAACAAAAAAGTTTGTTGCGGTGGAAAAACAAAATCTATTCTTAAGCCGTGTTCAATGACCTTTAGAGCCCAACGACTGGGGGAGATATCTACCCAGGCTGGGAGAAAAGATGAAAGCCTTCCCCCCACCTCCGGCCTGGCGTCATTGGGAGGGCTTTTTTGCCGATGTTGAGGGACCTTTAAACATATATCCAGACCCCCTTCTGTCTCGAGAGTCCCAATTCCTTCTATCTCCCGGGGGGCGGCCCCTGCTAAATTTGCCCCTCCGAAAATAAGGTCTTCTAAAGTCCACAGGAAAACGAGGGAATCCCTTTTTTCTATCTCCAGCTTTCTCTAAAATGTCTTCCAACTTTTGACCGAGGAGAAAATGGCCATCACATGGTATAGAGCAAAGTCTATTTTTTGAAGGTAAATCCCCCGGGCATCCCTTCAACCAGAGAGCACGTCTAGCCGCATAAGATAAACTTACGGCCCTAGCTGCAAGTCTTACAGAGTCTGCTGAGGAATCCGCTACGAAGGCAGCTGCCCCTTTAGCCAAAGTTACATTTGTTAGAATTTCATCTCTCGGGGCCTTCGACTTCAGTTGCTCCTCTATCTGCTGCAACCAGACAATAAGGGAGCGAGAGACACAGGTTCCCGCGATTGCTGGTTTCAAGCCTCCTGCAGTTGCTTCCCAGGTGTGTCTTAGGAACCCATCTGCTTTTTTATCTAAGGGATCCCTTAATACACCAGAATCTTCTAAGGGAAGGGATAACTTTTTAGATGATCTAGCAACCGCACCATCGATTTTTGGAACCTTATCCCAAGTCTCTGAATCTTTATCCTCAAAGGGGTAACGTCTTTTAGAAGCCGAGGGGAGGTTAACCGATTTTTCTGGTTTCTTCCACTCTTTCTATAAGGGCTTTTATTCTAGAATTGACGGGAAAGGTACGTTTCCTCTTTTCCTCTAAACCACCAAACATTATGTCTTCCAGGGACTTGGCCGCTTTCTCATCCTTAAGGCCCATTGAAGCTCTAACGGCTTTTACTAACTTGTCCGTGTTCTCAGTAAGAAAGCACGGACGGCCTCCCACATCACTATCAGAAGAGGAGTCAGAGGACTTAGGAGAAGAGGAGCAGGGAGATAATGGTTCCACCTGACCTTCCTCATCAGAAGGAGACACTTCAGAAACCGAAACTGGTTCAGGGTGTTTACTACCCTTTTTTTTAAGGGCTGCTTTAACAGAGTCTTGTACTTCGGCTCTGATTATTGCTCTAAGACTAGAGGCAAATTCAGGGGTCTCTTCCTGGATAGTCTTTTGAATACAATCTATACAAAGACTTTTCTGCCATTGAACTGCCAATGGGACTTCACAAAGGGCACATTCTTTATTCTTTGTCTTGGAGCTAGCCTTCCTCGGCGCCTGCCAAGCAAACAGAAAATGTAGCCCATTACCACCAGGGTGACATTCACGTAGATCACTCACCACCCGCTGACCATAAAGGGTACCGGATTCCGAGGCGGACTGGGAGCACGGGGAACATTCCTCCTGGATGATGAAGAGTCCTGAGATGTCCGACTAGGACGATTGCTGCTCCTTCCACTTGAACGGCTATTTTTTTTCGCATGATGATGAGCAGATGTATCGCCCGATAAGGGCTCTTGCTGCTGCTGCTGTTGCTGCTGTAATAGCTTCTGCTGCTGCTCCATACCCTCCATCTCTGGAAACTGTATGGAAATGAGCAGCGATCTAGTGTAGCCACCCCCTTAATAAGGGGTCTTTCCACAGCGCTCCCCGCCTCTTCCGGTAACCATTGTCGCTCCTCTCCCCCTCAAAAAAACACCGCCGGAAAGCTTGCGTTATCACCGGCGTCTTACTCCATGGGCGCCGCCATCTTGGATCCGGCGTGCCTCTCTGACGTCAAGCAGGCACGCCCATTCCCAGCGTGCTCTGTTGCCGCACGCCAGCCGCGCACCGGAAGTCGCCCAGCAGAGGGGGAGAGAGCGGCGTGGCAGCCGCAGAATGGCTCCAGAGATCCGGACTGCGCTGGACCAACGCCCGCGCGTACGCAAGAGCCCGAGGGATCTGCGGACGGAGCTACCAGCAACCCGAAGGCCGACACACAGGCGTTCTGCCTGCGCTTCAAGTGACGGGACGGGAGTGGGTAAGAGGATCTTCAATCAAGCACGATAAAAATAAAAAAGTACCGCCGTGATTCAGCACAAGGGTTCCCATCAGGACAGGAAACCAACTGAAGCGAGGGAGAGGTACCGCCCTTTTGTTTCGGTAGGTTTCCTGTCCCGACTGGGCGGATCCCTCTCAGGTGTGCCGTCATGGGAGACGGGAAAAATTATCTTTTAGCAACAATTTTTTTATTTTCCCAATGGTAAAAGGAGAAATTGTCCTGAGTACGCTGATACCTCATATGTGGGGGTAAACCACTGTCTGGGCGCACGGCAGGGCTTGGAAGGGAAGGAGCGCCATTTGACTTTTTGAATGAAAAATTGGCTCCACTCTTTAGCGGACACCATGTCACGTTTGGAGAGCCCCCGTGTGCCTAAAAATTGGAGCTCTCCCACAAAGTGACCCCATTTTGGAAACTAGACGCCCCAAGGAACTTAACTAGATGCATAGTGAGCACATTGAACCCCCAGGTGCTTCACAAATTGATCCGTAAAAATGAATAAGTACTTTTTTTACAAAAAAATTCTTTTAGCCTCAATTTTTTCATTTTCACATGGGCAACAGGATAAAATGGATCCTAAAATTTGTTGGGCAATTTCTCCTGAGTACACCGATACCTCACATGTGAGGGTAAACCACTGTTTGGGCACATGGTAAGGCTCGGAAGGGAAGGAGCGCCATTTGACTTTTTGAATGGAAAATTGGCTCCAATTGTTAGCGGACACCATGTCGCGTTTGGAGAGCCCCTGTGTGCCTAAACATTGGAGCTCCCCCACAAGTGACCCCATCTTGGAAACTAGACCCCCCAAGGAACTTATCTAGATATGTGGTGAGCACTTTGAACCCCCAAGTGCTACACAGACGTTTACAACGCAGAGCCGTGAAAATAAAAAAAATCATTTTTCTTTCCTCAAAAATGATGTTTTAGCAAGCATTTTTTTATTTTCACAAGGGTAACAGGAGAAATTGGACCCCAGTAATTGTTGCGCAGTTTGTCCTGAGTATGATGGTACCCCATATGTGGGGGTAAACCACTGTTTGGGCACACGTCGGGGCTTGGAAGTGAGGGAGCACCATTTGACTTTTTGAATACAAGATTGGCTGGAATCAATGGTGGCGCCATGTTGCGTTTGGAGACCCCTGATGTGCCTAAGCAGTGGAAACCCCTCAATTCTACCTCCAACACTAACCCCAACACACCCCTAACCCTAATCCCAACTGTAGCCATAACCCTAATCACAACCCTAATTCCAACCCTAACCCTAAGGCTATGTGCCCACGTTGCGAATTCGTGTGAGATTTTTCAGCATCATTTTTGAAAAATCCGCGGGTAAAAGGCACTGCGTTTTACCTGCAGATTTACCGCGGATTTCCAGCGTTTTTTGTGCAGATTTCACCTGTGGATTCCTATTGAGGAACAGGTGTAAAACGCTGCGGAATCCGCACAAAGAATTGACATGCTGCGGAAAATACAACGCAGCGTTTCCTTGCGGTATTTTCCGCACCATGGGCACAGCGGATTTGGTTTTCCATAGGTTTACATGGTACTGTAAACCTGATGGAACACTGCTGCGAATCCGCAGCGGCCAATCCGCACCGTGTGCACATAGCCTAATTCTAAAGGTATGTGCACACACTGCGGAAAACGCTGCGGATCCGCAGCAGTTTCCCATGAGTTTACAGTTCAATGTAAACCTATGGGAAACAAAAATCGCTGTACACATGCTGCAGAAAAACTGCACGGAAACGCAGCGGTTTACATTCTGCAGCATGTCACTTGTTTCTGCGGATTCCGCAGCGGTTTTACAACTGCTCCAATAGAAAATCACAGTTGTAAAACCGCAGTGAAATGTGCAGAAAAACCGCGGTAAATCCGCCATAAATCTGCAGCGGTTTAGCACTGCGGATTTATCAAATCCGCAGAGGAACAGAATACGTGTGCACATACCGAAACCCTAACCCTAGCCCTAACCCTATTCTAACCTTAGTGGAAAAAAAAAAAAAAAAAATCTTTATTTTTTTATTGTCCCTACCTATGGGGGTGACAAGGGTGGGGGTCATTTATTATTTTGGCGGGCGCATGCACCCGCCATTTTGGAAGATGGCGGCGCCCAGGGAGAAGACGGATGGGGGGGGGGGGTGGATCAGAGTGCAGGGGGGTTGGATCGGAGCACCTTTTAATCTAAAGGTGGCCACAGATGTTACAGAAATAGGTTGATGGTCAGACAACTGATGAACAAACAATTGTTTGGTGAAGTATCGGTACACAGACACAGCCAAACTCCTATACATTATACACTGTATAAATACTAATTTATTTAATATCTATCTATATATTTTGCAGGGTCTTCAAATCCTGTTCCGTCCAGATGTGTCCGGATCCCAGAATTCCAAGCGGTGGAAGTTAATCGACCTCTATATTGGGACATGCAAGTGATGGGTGTCTCAATATGGAAACTGATGGTGGTACCAGCCTCTTGTGCGGTACCACTAGCGGGACACCGTTGCACCACACACACAGTATACGCAATACACAACACATACACACACACACACTATGTGCCGTATGCACTACACAGCTCCTGGGGAGGAAGCAAAAGACAATACTGACATCACAGCAGGAGATCGCAGAGGATACATTTTGTGAGGTAAAATATTGTTTAAGAACAGTCTGTGAAATATTTTACCTGACAAAAGAAATCCTCTGTGATCCCCTGCTATAATGTCAGCATTGTCTTTTGCTTCCTCCACTGACCAGGAGATGTGCTATGCTCCGTACACGGTCAGACACAGAAAATTCACAGGTCAAAGAAGAGATGACATGAGAGGAGAAGACAGCAGATGGGGGAGAGAGAAAGCGCACAGGGGTGAGTACAGGAGGGGGGGGGGGGGAGAGAGCTCAAACAGGACAGCACAGCACTGAAAGGAGAGAGACAGCAGACAAGGGAGATAGCACATGGGGTAGACAGGTTAAAGAAGAGCGCACAGACGGGAGAAGTCAGCACATGGGGAAAGAGTGGATAGGCGAGTGAGCACATGGGGGGACGCTGCAAAGCCTGCCCACACCGTGACATGAAGGCTAACGCATCGGGCCTCCATCTAGTATATATAAGAAACCACACACACTGGAGAATAGTGTGTAGCCAGCCCATAAATAATGAACATAGTGTGACAGCAACTCCAGAAAAATAAAATATTTCAGTGAAATTTACACTTCTACCAAGTCCCAACAACAACAAAAAAGAGCCCTTGAGGCCTACTGCCATCAGAAGAACTTTAGTCGTTTTTACAGAGGATATAGTACCATGGCCACAGTCAAAGAGGGAACGGCGTCTCCACTTGACAAGTATAACCACGACACAATGAGGATCCACTGTTAGCGCTGCATGGCTCAAGAGGCCATAGTATTCAAACTGAATACTGCATGAATAAGTAATAAACCCTTACACAACAGTGAAAGACCTCTATTCAGGGGTAATACAAGCATATTTAATGGGAGGACAACCCATGCAATTCAGAAGGCGGGTTCTACTGTCAGACAACAACATTACTGTTGGAGCATCATCTATCTCTATTTTTTGACAGTCATTATATGCACCTACTAACAATGACAAACGTGTCTGAAAGGTAGGATTGCCGCTTAAATATGTATAGGTTTAGATGTAGAACTATATAACTTCGTAATGTACCTGTGTGTCCTTGTTTTACAGTTGATCACAGCTCCATTTCCAGAGTTTCTCTGCGACACAGTATATATATATATATATATATATATATATATATATATATATATATATTCTATTAACTACTGACGTTTGCCAAGTAAGAGAAACGCGCAACTCGTAATTTTTTCTTTCATAAATCAATAGCATGCATAAAAATAAGTAACATTGCAATATATCATTCGAGCAATATGCTTCTTTTATATGGATTAAGCCTTCATTCTGAATATTCTCAGTTCACAGGAAAAATCTGTCTTTAGCGACTACAGATCTCATTACCAAGAGGACAGTTGGGGATTGTAAAGTTCTATAGAGAGCAGTAACAGCCTTTCAGGACAGCTTGTAGTAAAATGTCTGGGTCTGCCTCTAGCACCCTCCCCTTCTCCACAGAATCTTAGAAGCACCAACTCATATCCTCTCTATATGAACATCTGTCTTCACAGACTATAGACGTTACCCATGAATTGAGAGTAACAGATTAAACCAGGAGGAGAAAAACAAAATTCTGACATTTTATAAAGTTGCTCAATTGAAGGTGTACAATAAGTTGATGGAATAAAAATGACTGTTACCCTTTCAAGCAGCTCCCTTCTGTCTAGGCATTGGCAGTGATAAATAAGTATGGGTAGCCTTACCAGAAGTTAGCAGTCAGCCAGCCCCCATCATATCCAAGTGTCCACTTTATACATCTTTTGAAACCCTACATTTGTAAGTTTGCATGTATTTACATCGCGGAAAAATCAAATAGTTTATGTGGATAACCTCTTTCATTGTGCCGCTGTATATCAAAGTTGAGTATCTATTTATATAATTGCCTTGTAATGTTTTCATTTCCTGTTCTGTCCAGATGTCACGCATCCCAGAATTCCAAGAGGAGGAAGTTCACCGACCGCCATATTGGGACACTCAAGTGATGAGTGTCTTAATACGGAAACTGCTGCTGGTACCAACTTATTGTGCAGTACCACCAGCGGAACACCGTCGCACCACACACACACTATAAGCCGTATGCACCTCACACACACAGCCTCTTGCGCGGTACCACCAGAGTCACAAACACGCCAGTCAGCCAAATAATTCACTGACTGCTGCCATCTTTGTACAGGAGGAGTGCATGTGCAGTTTTAATGTGACCGCCGCCATCTGTCTGCACACAGATGGCGGCGGTCTGATTTACTGCGCCTGCGTGAATTAAGCGCAGGCGCAGTGAATCATTCGGCTGATCCCGGGGGCAGATGCGTGATGTGTCTATAGGCAGAGGAAGCCGGTCACATTAAAGGGGTTTTCCCACGAACGAAAGTTTATTTTAAAAATTGACTGAGTGTACGGAGCATACCACATCTAAGCGGAGGAAGCAAAAGATAATACTAACATTACAGCAGGGGATCACAGTGGATTCATTTTCTGAGGTAAAATATTTCAGACTGTTGCCAACATGGCTCCTCATAAAAAGTATGCCAAGGACAATGAAAGGAAAGCAGCAAAGGCACAACGTCGAAGTCAGCAACAGGCAAATGAGACTCTTGAAGAGCAACAGCATCGCTGGGACAAAAACAATGTATATAAGCGTAGGCGTCAAGCACATGAGTCCTCAGATGCAAAAGTCATTAGATTATCACAGGATGCCATTAGGCAACAACAGCGCTGCATGCCTGCCGCCATCGTGACATTAACACCCTCCCGATGAGATAGCATCAGGCCTCCATCTAGTATATTGATATCTCTAAATGCAAAGATATAGTAATGTATTTATAAAATAGAGTTGCACTTGAACACAGCCATCACCAATAATTGGGTCATAGAAGGGTTATGATTATTAGGTGTTAAAAACATATATTACACACACGTTGTAAATATAAGGTTCAGCTGTCCTACATCAGTGTAAAATGGAGTGATTCACTCTAAGCAGGACATAAATAGGTTATGAAACACTTGTTCTAGCATCCAAAATAATGTATTCTATGTATGTATGTATTGCTTGCCAAGTAAAAAAAAAAAAACACTTAAAAAGCTTTTCAAAAGCTGTAATTTAATGGGAAGCACATTTTCCTTTGATATGATGATGCCGTTCTGTGTCTTACTAACGCTTGGACTTGTGATCTCCATAGAAACTGCATAAATGCAGTAATCAACTATGAGGTAAGCAAATGTTAGAAGAGAACTGACAGGCAGACATGAAGTTCTCAGCTGGACACTTTTCTCCATAAACGCAATGTTAAAATAGAATATAAAATTTTTTGTGGATGAGGAACACAGAGCCACCGCTGGGTGCATCAATAAGTCAAAAAAATATAAAAAAAATAAAAATGTAATGCTGGATCCTTGAGAAAAATATCAGTGTCTTTATTTGAAAAAAATAAATAAAAAAATTCACATCAGGGTAGTCAGTTAAAGACTTTTTGGAATATATATATATATATATATATATATATATATATATATATATATATATATATATATATATATATATATATATATATATATACACATAATCTATCTACATATACACACACACTGCTCAAAAAAAAAATAAATAAAAGGGAACACAAACAACAAAATATAACTCCAAGTAAATCAAACTTCTGTGAAAATCAAACTGTCCACTTAGGAAGAAACTCTGACAATCAATTTCACATGCTGTTGTGCAAATGGAATAGACAACAGATGGAAATTATTGGCAATCAAGACACACTCAAATAGGAGTGGTTTTGCAGGTGGGGACCACAGATCACATCTCAGTACCAATGCTTTCTGGCTGATGTTTTGGTCACTTTTGAATGTTGGTTGTGCTTTTACACTCGTGGTAGCAGGAGACGGACTCTACAACCCACACAAGTGGCTCAGGTAGTGCAGCTCTTCCAGGATAGCACATCAATGCGAGCTGTGGAAAGAAGATTTGCTGTGTCTGTTAGCGTAGTGTCCAGAGGTGGGAGGCACTACCAGGAGACAGGCCAGTACACCAGGAAATGTGGAGGGGGCGTAGGAGGGCAACAACCAAGCAGCAGGACCGCTACCTCAGCCTTTGTGCAAGGAGGAACAGGAGGAGCACTGCCAGAGCCCTGCAAAATTACCTCCAGCAGGCCACAAATGTGCATGTGTCTGCACAAACGGTTAGAAACCGAATCCATGAGGATGGACTGAGTGCCTGACGTCCACAGATGGGGGATGTGCTCACAGCCCAACACCGTGCAGGACGCTTGGCATTTGCCACAGAACACCAGCATTGTCAAATTCGCCACTGGCGCCCTCTACTCTTCACAGATTAAAGCAGGTTCCTGACTGCCATTAGGTACCGAGAAGAGATTCTCATACCCCTTGTGAGACCATATGCTGGTGCGGTTGGCCCTGGGTTCCTCCTATTGCAGGACAATGCCAGACCTCATGTGGCTGGAGTGTCTCACCATTTCCTGCATTGAAGCTATGAACTGGCCCGCTCATTCCCCCAACCTGAATCCGACTGAACACATCTGGGACATCATGTCTCGCACCATACACCAATGTCACATTGCATCACAGACTGTCCAGGAGTTGAGGGATGCTTTAGTCCGGGTCTGGGAGGAGATCCCTCAGGAAACTATCCACCGCCTCATCAGGAGCATGCCCAGGCATTGTAGGGAGATAATACAGGCATGTCTTGAGGCATTTCCATTGAAGTTGGATCAGCCTGTAACTTCGTTTTCCACTTTGATTTTGAGCATCATTCCAACTCCAGACCTCAGTGGGATATTAGTTGTGATTTACGTTAATCATTTTTAGGTTTTATTGTTCTCAACACATTCCACTATGTAATGAATAAAGATTAACAACAGGATTATTTCATTCAGTGATATCTAAGATGTGGGATTCTGGTGGACCTCTACAATGACATCCCAAGTAAAGACCTGAACCTGGTACAAAAAGAGCTTGTGAAAAGACTGAAAGCTATTGGAGGAAAAGTTCAAAGATTTCCAAAATCCTGTGGATACACCAATCACACTGACAGAAATAGCAGAAAGGATCACACAGATAAAAAGGTAAAAAAAAGCCAGTGGTCCAGATGGGATCCTCCCAGAAATGCTGAAATACAGCCCTCCAAACATCCAGGCTGCGATAACAAAACTATTTAATATTGTACTGCAGGCCGGCTGCTTCCCCAAAAACTGGAACCAAGGCCTCATAACCCCTATACACAAAAATGGGGACAAGTACGACCCAGCAAACTACCGAGGGATATGTGTCAGCAGCAACATGGGTAAACTCTTCAACTGCATCCTGAACTAGAGGGTCCTCACCGAGCACAACGTCCTCAGCAAGAGCCAAGCAGGGTTCATGCCAAACCACCGCACCACTGACCACATCTACACTCTGCACAGCCTCATCAAGAGCCACGTCCACAATACAAAGAACGGGAAGATATACGCTTGTTTTGTGGACTTCAAGAAGGCCTTCGACTGGGTGTGGCACCCAGGACTATTCCTAAAATTGCTGGGGAGCGGAATAGGAGGCAAAACATATGACGTCATCCGAAGCTCCTACACTGAGAACAGTTGCAGTGTGAAGGTCAACGGAAGGAGGACGGCCTATTTCCAACAGAGTCGAGGAGTGAGACAGGGCTGCAGCCTCAGTCCAACGCTCTTTAACATCTACATCAATGAGCTGGCAGTGGCCCTAGAGTCCTCCTCAGCACCAGGACTCACCCTCCATGACACCCAGGTGAAATTTCTGCTGTATGCAGATGACCTCGTGCTGTTATCACCAACTGAGAAAGGCCTCCAAGACCATCTGAAAATCCTAGAGACCTTCAGTAGCACATGGGCACTGCCAATCAACGAGAAAAAAAAACTAATATCATGGTGTTCCAGAAAAGAAAGCCAAAACCCACCGGCCATCCTACCTTTATGATAGACAACCATCCACTTACAGAAACCAACAGGTACACCTACCTGGGCCTAGAACTCAGCCAGTCAGGGAGCTTCAAGTAAGCCATAGAGTTACTAAAAGACAAGGCATCCAAAGCCTTCTATGCCATCAGAAGGAGTCTGTACCACCTCAAGGCACCAGTAACTGTATGGCTAAATTTTTTTGACTCCATCATTGCCCCAATTCTTCTATATGGTAGTGAGGTCTGGGGCCCAGCCTCATACCCAAACTGGTCAAAGTGGGACGCTGGGCCGACAAATATTCCACTTAGAGTTCTGCAAGCATCTTCTCCAAGTCCATCGGAGCACATCAAATAGCGCCTGCCGAGCAGAGCTGGGTAGATTCCTACTACACATTGCAATAAAGAAGAAGGCACTGTCATTCAAGGCTCATCTACAAAGTAGCAGTCCCAGCTCCTACCATCACAAAGCCCTCCTACACCAGGAAGCCTCAGGAAGCCTCCCAAGAAAAAGTACCCAAAGCCAGTCTGACCAAGCCATCAGCCATGCATTCAGCCATGGCCTGACAAAAGGTGAAATCCAGAAGATGGTACACAAAGTCAAAGAGGAATATCTCAGCATCTGGAGGAACGACAAACAAATCCAAGAAACTGACAATATACCGGAATCTACAGAGGGAGTACAAACTGGCCCCATATCTAGAGAAACTAGAAAACCCCAAAGATCGACAGATCCTGAGCCAGTACAGACTGAGCGCCCACAGCCTACTCATCGAATCCGGGCGGCACCGACAGAACTACAAGCCCCGAGAGAGCTGACTCTGCCAGCAGTGCCCCCAGGAGGCTGTGGAGGATGAGGTCCACTTCCTGCTGAGGTGCCCCAAATACTCCGCAGTGAGGGTCACTCACTTCAAGAGACTGTCTGATCTCCTCCCAGACTTCACCTCCAAGGAGGAGGAAGAGAAACTGCCGATAATACTGGGGGAAGAGGAAAGTGCAGTGGCCGTAGCAGCGGAATATGTCAGTGCCTGCCACAGACTAAGAGGAGCCTGATATGTCATGGACTCCCGTACCCCAACACTGGACATATCCCTATCCCCCCGACCGAAGAGCCCGATATGTCATGGACTCCTATACCCCACCCTGGAAACCTCCCCTATCCTCTAAAAGGAATTTGATATACCCTGGACCTCTATATGCCTCCCTCCCCCACCCCCGTATTTTTACCATATGCTTTGGCAATGCTAACATGTACTTAGTCCTGCCAATAAAGCTCATTTGAATTGAATTGAGTTGAGAGACAGACAGACAGACTTGGATTCGTGTGTGTGTGTGTGTGTGTGTGTGTGTGTGTGTGTGTGTGTGTGTGTGTGTGTGTGTGTGTGTGTGTGTGTGTGTGTGTGTGTGTGGGTCAGCGACGGATCCTGCGTCCATAGGCTTCTATTGTAGCCGACGACGGGCAATGCAGGAGGAGCCGCTGACCGATTCTACAACGTGCACAAAAAAAAAGTTACAATGAACGTTTTCTCTGCATGGCGAGCCGCTATTTTCCGACGGATCCAGTGCACAACGGATGAAACGGATCAACGGATGGCCATCCATCACAATCCGTCGCTAATACAAGTATATGGGAAAATGCAGACTCCATTCTCAATAAAAAAAAACAAAAAACTGATTGTGACAGATCTGAAAAGACGGAAGTGTGAAAGGGGCCTTAATAATGAACTGCAAGTCACATCTTGAGGTAAAAAAAAAAATATCTTAGTCAAGAAAATAAAGTTTTATTTTCTTTTTGTAAGAACTGGACAAATAAATGCATTCCATTTAAGTGTGTCTATTCACAACATTCAATTCCATTAAAAACACTGGTTTCCACTTACACTATATGTATACAGTCAGGACACTGTCTGCACGACTTCCCCCAAAGTCAATATATCCTTTTTTGGAAGGAGTGCCTACAGTATGCCTTTTGTTAGGGTGTCCATTAGACCGTGGGAACTCCTCTATGGCTTAAAAGCGGCCATGTATAAAAAAAGACCACTTTCTTATACAATGTAGCACTTCAAGGATTCGCGTGGCATTTTAGAAATTCCATCTAACTATTTTCTTTAACAGATTGCAAATGTTAGCCAACTAAGCTGACAACTTTCTACATCCCAGCAAGTCAGAATTTCCAGAGAATAAGCCTAGACTTTATTTAGCAGAAGTCAAAGTTTCCGTTACTTTTTCTCCACATTTCTGCTGGCTCGGTTGTGCATTTTATTTCTGTCTATTTTTAGTTTCTATAAACCATGCTTGCACAGTAGATTTTGTTGCAGCAAGAACTGCAGAGACAAAACTGATATTAATCATGGTCTGTATGCGACAGGAGTACATTCCTGCTTATCTCTTATTCCGGTCCTCGGGGCTTATCTGAAACAACTAAATACACAAGAATAAAGGTACCGTCACACTAAGCGACGCTGCAGCGATACCGACAACAATGTCGATCGCTGCAGCGTCGCTGTTTGGTCACTGGAGAGCTGTCACACAGACCGCTCTCCAGCGACCAACGATGCCGGTAACCAGGGTAAACATCGGGTTACTAAGCGCAGGGCCGTGCTTAGTAACCCGATGTTTACCCTGGTTACTATCGTTAAAGTAAAAAAAACAACCACTACATACTTAACTACCGCTGTCTGTCCCCCGGCGCTGTGCTTTCCTGCACTGACTGTGAGCACAGCGGCCGGAAAGCAGAGCGGTGACGTCACCGCTCTGCTTTCCGGCTGCCCGGCGCTCACAGCCAGAGCAGAGAAGCAGAGCGCTGGGGACAGACAGCAGTAGGTAAGTATGTAGTGGTTGTTTTTTTTACTTTAACGATGGTAACCAGGGTAAACATCGGGTTACTAAGCGCGGCCCTGCGCTTAGTAACCCGATGTTTACCCTGGTTACCAGCGAAGACATCGCTGAATCGGCGTCACACACGCCGATTCAGCGATGTCAGCGGGAGAGCCAGCGACGAAACAAAGTTCTTGACTTTCTGCCCCGACCAGCGATATCACAGCAGGTGCCTGATCGCTGCTGCCTGTCACACTGGACGATATCGCTAGCCAGGACGCTGCAACGTCACGGATCGCTAGCGATATCGTCTAGTGTGACGGTACCTTAAATCCCAATATCAACCGGTTTAATAGAAGGTGTGTTTACACTGGTCAATCATGGCCATTAACCTACGCCAAACAGGCCAACCACACTTCAATGCGCACAAAATACCATTATACCATGGTTCTCAGCACCAGGTCCTGTTTACATGAGACAATGTGCTAATTAGAGCAATGATTTCTAAGCTTTAAGCGGTCAGGTTTTTGCTGCAAGATTTAGGGGCACAGCACACAATTATAGAGATACTAGATGGTAGCCCGATTCTAAAGAATCGGGAGTCTAGAATCCATATATACTTTATTTATTCAAATGTAAGAATAATACAATTAATAAATAATAGTAAGAAAGAACAAAAATAATAGGCAGTATATGGAGAAAACACCAAACAAAAGTTCAAAATTGGTGTGAAAATGTCACTGAACCACTTCACAACTAAATATATATAGTTTTGGTAAATGGTATTATCATTTTTTTGACGAAATTCGGCAGGAGCTTGAAGAGCAACGTCACTGGGCCCGCCTCCACGCGGTAGAAACTTGCTGTGAGGTAAAAATTAAAAAATCACACCAAAATGGCGGGCGGAGTGTGTCACAGTACGGCACGTTTCTGATTGGTTGCCGCCTGCTGCGAGCGACCAATCAGACACTGGACACTGTTGACGTCACTTATCTCCGGACATTAGCTCCGGACATTAGCTCCGGACAGGAAGTTGGCACAAATTGCAGGAAGTAGTATTCTAGGCAATTATATATTAGATGTCACTTACTGGGCTGTTGTCAGTTTAATAATAATCAGTATCTTAATCAGCAGGAGATCATCACTTGAGGACTAGTTGTCTTGTGCCATGTAGTCCTCCTGCTCTGTGTAAGGGCAGTCTCACACGTCCAGATAATTCCGGTAAAATCGGTACCGGAATTATCCGTGTCCGTGTGCCCGTGCGTTTCTGTGGCACATCAGTGTGGCACACGTGTGCCCACTGGGTACCACAAGCACCAGCATCTATTGCTGAAGCCACCATCCATATCTTCCCTGCAGCAGCGTTTGCCTCTCCTGGCAGAAAACGCACCTGCGGAGTAGTCGCGTTTTTTTATGCGGTTCCGCAGCGGGTTTTTTTCGTGCCTTTTTCCTGCGGTTTTCTTGCGGATTTGCTGCGTTTTTTTACCCTTCGGTTTTCTATAATGGAATGGGTACAAAAACGCTGCAGATTCACAAAAGAAGTGACATGCTTCTTTTAAACCGCAGTGTTTCCGCAGCGGATTTTTCCACACCATTAGCACAGCATTTTTTTTTCTCATTGATTTACATTGTACTATAAATCAATAACGGATCTGCAGCGTTTCTGCACTGCAAAAAACGCTGCGGATCCGCAAAGAATCCGCAACATGTGCACATACCCTAATAAATACAGCCCTGAGGCTATATTTGGCTTTATAATTCTGATGTATAGTCATCATACCTGGTCATACCTGGTTCCTCTGGCTGTGTAGCCCTTTATTTTTTTATGTCCACAATTGATGCTATACAGTAGTAGGATAGGGAGGGCTGTGGAAAGCCTGAAACAAGGCTCCACTGCTGCGGGATCAACACAGCAAGTAGTCATTTGTGCTAGTCCATTTAACTAAACATAGATATATAATCTGATTTAAAGTTATATGAACTAGCCCAAATCCCACGGCAGTAGAGCCTTGTTTCATGCTTTCCACAGCCCTGTCCATGCCAATGTAGCAGACGTTTTAAGACATTGTCACGTTAGCATGGAGGACTAGTTATGGTGACTATACATTAGAAATATACTGTCAGAGTGGAAGACTGCTTTATTATTTTAATGTTATGAATGTACTTAAGGCAGTAAATGGAGTTACATACTGTACAAGCCAAGTGGCCCAGTACGAAGGGTCCGCACAAAACCTGTCCACTCTAATTCATACATATATTCATGGCAAAAAAAAAAAAAAAAAGTACACAAATAACTGAAAAACACCAATACACTGCATATGAGTGAAATAGCAAAATAACCAACTCAAAACAGGTTGTCTACTACTAGGACAAACTCTTGAGCTAAAAGGTTTACTCCATGCAAAATAAAACTTATACGCACCACCAGTGCCATTCTAGCGGTGTCGGCACTTGCGGAAGTCCGGGCTGCTGCTGATACCAGGCTTCCTCTTCATGTTCAATCCAATCCATACTTAGGCCGGCACAGTGACAGTAGCACTGATTTGGCGCTGGGCACCACGTCACAAAACAGCACGAGAGTCCTGGGGAGAAAGTGCTGACACCGCAGAATTGGCGCCGGTAGTGGAGGAGAGTAAAGGTTGTTTTATTGGGAGCAAGCATTTAGTTCAATAAGGGGTTGTCCTAGTCCAACCTAGACCATCGCTTCATACAACTTCTCTACTTTAACCACCCATGGTGGGAGGAGTGGAGCATAAAGGGTCCTTTGCCTAACAAAATGCAAAAGTTATGGTTGAGGGTGACACGCCTCTAACAAGTCATATCTTGTGTATCTAGATACTATATTTTTTGATCAAGGTAACCAGTTATATCTGCCTTTTTTTAATACATGGCTGACATCTATGTATGGTACTTTAGCTTCCTACAAATCAACATGCAAGACCCATGACCAACTGTTGGTCATACCCATCACTAGAGCAGGATTCCTGTTCACCAATCCATCAGAGCTAGATGGAGGAGCATGGTTAATCTAGAGTCCCGCTCTATTCATGTCGGAGGGCCTCATTTAATTGGCCGATTGCTGCACGCAATGTTTATGGGGCCATCAGCCGTGTTTCTCTATGCTCAATCCATCACAGAAATAATGAGGAATCAAGTCCTCATCCTAGTAGGCAATGGGGTTTCCCAGTGAATTCCTTGCTATCAGACAGTTATCACTTATTATAAATCAAAAAGTAGGTTAGATCAGAATTGTCACCAATACAAAAAAAATAAAATCTTAATTTATTGTGAACTTGTCACACTGAGAACTGCCATTTCCCTGACAAGAGTAGTAATCTGCAGGTGAATAGCATTTAAACCCATCTGTAATTGGCTTACTTTATCATCAGCTTCAGGGAGAAACCGATATGTTACAGTCCCTGAACCAGAAACACATGGGCTACTTGCACAATGAACACGTCTGTAGGAACCTGTTCACACACCACCAAGAAACTTGAAGACAAGAGCATAGGGAGGTCAAAAATACTCTAAAAAAAACAACAAAAAAAACAGTAATAAGCTAGTGCTAGTCAAAAGATGGAAAAAACAGGGTATTTAGTGGATACGTTTTTCTTTGCAAAGAAAAACGTAAACTAAATACCCTGTTTTTTTCCCATCTTTTGACTAGCACTTGCTTATTAGTGTGATTTTTTTTTTTACAACAGTATTTTTGACCTCACTGTGCTCTTTTGTGTCTTCAAGTTTCTTGGTGGTGTGTGAACAGGTTCCTACGGACTTGTTCATTGTGCAAGTAGCCCATGTGTTTCTGGCTCTAATTGTTCTCTTGTTTCTACAAGACTAGGGAGTCCACCACTCCTTATGGGTCATTTGCATCAAAGCTGTTCCATCCAGCATGTCCACATGAAAATTCCCTCTCTGAACCCTGCTTATACAGGTACTATACAGATGATCAGGTTTTAAAATACATCAGATGGGGATTATATACATTAGGTAGTACTGCTCTATATGGGTATACCTTGACGATTGGTGGAGCAGCTTAGTATACTTTTTTTGCATAAAAATGTATCAACTAAATACCCTGTTTTTTTCCATCTTTTGACTAGCACTTGCTTATTACTGTGATTTTTTTTTTTTTTTTTTAAACAGTATTTTTGACCTCAATGTGCTCTTTTGTGTCTTCATGTTACAGTCCCTGTAGCCGCTCGCCTACAGTCATCAGTACACTGATGTAATCACTCCCAACACAATACCTGACAGCAGTTCTTCGCTGTCTAGGTGCAAAACAGGCGGTCAGTCAATGAGCTAGCAAGTGCTTACAGTGCACTCACTGTAGTGAGAGGTCACTATCTGATCCTTGCACTGTATTAATGTCAGGACGTGAAGGGATGCAAGGAGACTAACTTCAATTTTTTCTGTAGTCGTTCCACTAGCAATCTACCTATCTAGGGTTTAAATGCCATTTACTTGCAAAGCACATTTCTCGAGGTGACAGATTCCCTTTAAGCTTATAGGAGAGAGAGTGTGTGTGTGTGTGTGTGTGTGTGTGTGTGTGTGTGTGTGTGTGTGTGTGTGTGTGTGTGTGTGTGTGTGTGTGTGTGTGTGTGTGTGTGTTCCTACTTATGTTTGGAAAAGCCAGCATTGTAAACATGGTACACAACAGCACACAATGGCAGTAGCGCAAATTAAACTTCTGCAGTAAAGCACATCGATGGAAGTTCAAATCAGAAATCAGCTGGCACCCAAGTAGAAATTATATTCATTTATTTTTCATTACTTATGTAGTTAGGAAGCCATGCAAAGATCAATCATAACTGATGTGGCGGCAAAGCATACAGTAAGTGAGATGCATTTGTGAAGATTTAATCAGGTGAATGTAAGCATTCAATAAAGATCTAGTAAATATTCACCAACTATCAGCAAGGATGCTTTCACATTGCATTGTGTCCCCGTTCCGGAATATGTCTAAAATTCCCCACAAAACGACATGCGCCAATAGACAGGGCCACCGCGAGCTCTGACGTGCACCATATTTGGGAATGTACGCCTACAGGAGGCGGACACTCAGACCTAATAGACTGCGTCTGAGTATCCGCCTCCTGTAGGCGTTTCCTCACCAAAACAGTACACAGCAGAGCTCACATTTGCTCTGCCGTCATCATTACAGTCTATTGGCAAGTCAGCGCATAAGTCCGAACCACATTTTATGGGAGATTTCAGATGTATGCCAACGGGGAGACAGAACGCAATGTGAAATCACCCTAAGGCCACATTCACACATTCAGTATTTTACATCAGTATTTGTAAGCCAAAATCAAGACTGAAACAGTCCAGAGGAAAAAGTATAATAGAAACACATCACCACTGTATTTTTCACGCACTCCTAGTTTTGGCTTACAGATCCTGAACATGTGAACGTGGCCTTACAGTGACTTAAGCTCCCCTGCTGATCACTCCCAGAGTTATCAAAGTAGTAAAGCCATTTTACCTTTGAAATAAGCTCATCGTGATTTGCCAAGTGAGCTCTGCAATGAATGCAGCTGTACGTTCTATGGCAGGATGGCAGGTAGGCCTGAAACGTTTTGGACCTTGTCATTTTCACCATTGGAGCCACTGAGTGCTGAGTAAACTCTGGAGTGGCCCACGAGGCGCTCCCACAGGAAGGATCGCACGGGAAACACCGGAAGACACAGGTAAAGGCCGTGGTTTGGCAGGTTATGGGTGTGGGGGCAGGCTCCACACGCTGAAGGAAACACTAATTGTTTGTTACAGGCTGTCCAGAAACAGGCATCAATATCTCAACCACCTGGAAAAAAATAAAGACAACATATCAGAGGTACATTTTATTGGGACACAATGTACTTGCTACATTATAATAGAATCGTAAATACAGAAATCAAATTGGATTCAGCAATATAGAAGTAACAAAATCTGACAGAGGCCAATTGTTTCCTATATCATAGCTGTCAATTTAGAACTGATGAAACTGACTAAATTTAATGACCCCCAATTCAAAAAAAGAATTACAAACATGAAATATACATTCTATAAACCCAGCTATAGTCCATGTATATTCAAGCTGAGAGAGCTAAAAAGCAAAATCACCCATCAATACCCATGTAACAACTATGTGCTATTCCTGCTATTTCGCTTACTACATGCTCTATTTACCAGCAAGCGCCTGCTAGGATGATGGGGAAGTTCTCATTTTCAAGCTTTGCTCGAAGCCATAGACCACATATAGGCCATTATCAATTCCATTGTGCAGTACAAGAGATCTGTAGTACTATCTAAATCCACACAAAGCAAAGTGATGTTGTATGTAATTTATTCAATGCTCACTGGGACGTTTAATGAAATGGTCTGAAAACCCATCTATTGTCTTTAGGCTATTAATGTATATGCTTATTTATTCATCGTCCTTGCGGAGTTGCTGATAGCAGCTGTTAGAGCATTCTCCTTATCTTTCCATGGCTAAATGCAAGCCAACTGTGGTCAGGAGTCTGAAAGGCAGACACTGCGTGAAGGAACATGTGTACTGTGTAACATGTCTTCTGCACACAATGCTGCAACTCAGGACAGATTTCTCAGTCACAAAACTTTCTGTCCCACGTGACTCATCTGTTCTATTATTTGACGTGCTTCTCTAGTCAAAACCGATAAACACAAAATATTTGTTAGAGCCTGAACAGATTTTTGTCAGTCATTTGTTTTTGTATTGCACCCATGATTTGGAAATATAAAATGGAGCAACTTTTCAAATGGTCGATTAAATATTCCTCCATGCGCTTGGATAGAGAGAAGTGAGGGACAGAAGAAAGATGATGAGTGCGCAAGTCTGGAAAGAAGATGAAAGCGGTTGGACACATTCAGTCAGTCAACATTGTGAGCTGACAAAAGCAGTCACAAATACCCCACACATCGCTAAACCCTGAGATACACGTTCCATCCATGATTCCCGAGGATCACAGAGCTTCCCTGGCTATGTCCTCATCTGTACATGTGCGGAAAGCATACGCAAGGAGGGGGGGGGGGGGGTCCCACTGTCCAGGGTTTACACCAATGAACCGTGGGAAGCAGAGGTAAACAACGGCATCATTTATGGCAGATGAAGACATTAAACGTTAGGGCATTTTAGAGATTTGTCCAGAATGTGGTGAGCCCTTTCAGGAGTTACTAGGCCTTATTCAGACATCTGAGTTCCAAGTCTGTGTTACATCTGATTTTTACGGACAGAACATGTGTACCCATTATAATTTGTGGTCACACATTGTGTTTTTTTCTATGGATCATGCCTCCATGCAAAAATCACAGAGACTAGTCTTTGTTTTTCTGCCAGCTCATAAGAAAAGTGCCAATACAAGTCAATGGGTCTGTGAAAACACAGGACAGCAAACATGTGTGTGCTGTCCTTCAATACTGCTAACGATAGAAGACTGACATCTGAATGAAGTCTGAAAGGAAAGGGTTCATTTTTTTTTTAAAGGGAATCTGTGATTGGATTTTTGCTACCCCACCGGATAGCAGCATGATGTAGGGGCAGGGACACATTTCAGAGATTTATCAGCTGCTTGCTCACTTCCCCCCCCCCCCCCCCCCGCAGCTGCAGTAAATCTACCAGTTCCCTGAATGCTGCGCTCAGATTTCCACTAATTGACAGCTTTCAATGTTCACTGTGCATAGGCAGAAAGTTGACAATCAGCAGGGTTGTGCAAAGCTCTTGAATATGGAGGACTACCAGGCAGCAGATTTACAAGTTCTCTAATGATAAAATCACTGTTTTATCAGCAGGAGATTATCAAGAATACAGCAAGCAGCCCAGTAAGTGAATCATGGCTGGAATCAGGGTCTGTCTCTATATTTGTTGGCAAAAACCTGACAGTCCATTCCAAGGAATGCTTCAGGCAAATCTGAAATATTACAGGAAGCAACAAACCCCACATGAATTCTCACTGATTTTTTTAATCCCTCCATGTCATACACTTTTGTCAGTCCCTGCTATAGGTATAAGCACAGGGTAGTATTTTTTTTCCAGAACTGTTCCTTTAAGTTCACAACTGGATATTGCTTAAATGAAGAAACATCAATTCAATTATGGTAAGTTGCCGGCTTATGTTGTAGAGCAATAATTCCACTTCATACGAGTCAGTAAAATCTTCATGTGTCAAGATTAGCGACTTAAAATTATCCCTTAGGCTGTGTGCACACGTTGCGTTTTTTCCCCGATAAAAACGCTATAAAACCGCATACAATAAGCATCCCATCATTTAGAATGAATTCGGCATGTTTTGTGCACATGATGCGTTTTTTTCCGCGAAAAAAAAAACCGCAGCATGTTCATTAATTTTGCGTTTTTTTTGCGGATTTCCCACTACAAAATGCATTGGGAAGGGTCTGGAAAAACGCGTCAAAACCGCGGCAAAATCGCATGCGGTTTTCTTGCAGATTTCTTGCAGAAAATGTCTGGTTTTTCTCAGGAATTTTCTGCGAGAAATCCTGAACATGTGCACATAGCCTTAGAGTCTTACACCAAGTGAATAGGACTCGTGTCTCTGAAACCAATAACGCACCTTTGCATTATACATGGATTACACTTCACGAAAGACATCAGCAGTTTCATCCCTGAGCCACAAGCATCATGAAATTCTGACATGCTCCTTCATTACATATAATTATAAAAGAATACATAGTTACTAAAAGAGCCAAGCAATATGAAAGATGCCCATTGGTGGCTCATCAACAGGTCTCCCTCCATTTGTGTATGGAGAGGCTGGGGGAGGGAAGAGATAGATAGATAGATACACAACCACCACACAGGTCTCGCCAGAGCACAAGCATATCATTAACTCAAGACAGAAAACAAACATTAAACAACCACAAGATGGTTGTCATCAACAAAAGGTACCTGTGGAGACAGGGTGGGCCGGGTGTCCCCGATTAGGTGTATTCAGCCGTATAGCTTTTGACAGATCACTATTTTACATAATGAATAAAAAAAAATAAACACACACACACACACACACCCCCTTGAGAAGAGACGGAAAAAAAAAAATCCCTATCTGCAGGCAGGCACCTGCGCTGCAGCATGATTGCATCTAGAATGTGTATGTAATTCATTTGTTTTAGGCTATCCATGAATTCGTGACAAGAAAAAACAAACAAACCACCACAACAGTTTGAAACCGGAGAGAGATAGAATTATGTACAATAGGGGCAGGTCAGTGAGGGATCAGTGTCCTGTCAGAAGCCATACACATGAATACCTAATAAGAGTACCACATGAAGATCCCTCCTCCCTCCCAAGCATATCAAACTGAAAATAAAAGATTAAACAACAACCACAAGACAGATTTCATCAGCCCAGGTATCATTTTAATTAGTATAACGGCACCAACTGACACTGTGTGTAGGTTACTGAGCACAATCCTGCTGACAGGTTCCCTTTAACCCCTTAAGCCCCAAGGGTGGTTTGCACGTTAATGACCGGGCCAATTTTTACAATTCTGACCACTGTCCCTTTATGAGGTTATAACTCTGGAACGCTTCAATGGATCTTGGCGATTCTGACATTATGTCACGAGAAAACATTGTACTTCATGATAGTGAATAAAATTTCTTAGATAGAACTTGCGTTTATTTCTGAAAAAAAATAAATGGAAATTTGGCGAAAATTTTGAAAATGTTGCAATTTTCCAACTTTGAATTTTTTATGCCCTTAAATCACAGAGATATGTCATGTAAAATAATTAATAAGTAACATTTCCCACATGTCTACTTTACATCAGCACAATTTTGGAACCAACCTTTTTATTTTGTTAGGGAGTTAAGGGTTAAAAGTTGACCAGCAATTTCTCATTTTTACAACATCAATATTTTTTAGGGATAACATTTGAAGTCATTTTGAGGGGGTCTATATGACAGCAAATACCCAAGTGTGACACCATTCTAAAAACTGCACCCCTCAGGGTATGTGCACACGTCAGGATTTTTTCCTGGCAAAATCCTGAGAATTCTGCCAGAAATCCGCGTGCTTTTTTCGCACGGAATTTGCGCGTTTTTTGCGTGGATCTTTTGCATTTTTTATTTTATTTTCCGGAATGTCCTTTTTGATAGGAAATCCGCAGAAAATCCGCAAAAAGAGCATGTCCAGATTTTTTGCGGTATGCTTTTTTTTTTTTTTTTTCGGAAAAAAACGCTAACATATGCACAAAAAATGCGGAATGCATTCTAAAAGATAGGATGCATAATGTTAGCGGCTTTTACCGGATTTATAGCGTTTTTATTGCGAAATTCCGCAAAAAAAACAAACGCTAAAAATCCTGACGTGTGCACATACCCTCAAGGTGCTCAAAACCACATTCAAGAAGTTTATTAACCCTTCAGGTGTTTTACAGGAATTTTTGGAATGTTTAAATAAAAATGAACATTTAACTTTTTTTCTCTCCACAAAAAATTTACTTCAGCTCCAATTTGTTTTATTTTCCCAAGGGTAAGAGAAAAAATTAGACCCCTAAAGTTGTTGTGCCATTTGTTCTGAGTATGCCGATATCCCACATGTGGGGGTAAACCACTGTTTGGGCGCATGGCAGTGCTCGGAAGGGAAGGAGCGCCATTTGGAATGCAGACTTAGATGGATTGGCCTGCAGGCGTCACGTTGCATTTGCAGAGTCCCTGATGTAACTAAACAGTAGAAACCCTCTACAAGTGACACCATTTTGGAAACTAGACCCCCCCCAAGGAACTTATGTAGATGTGTTTTGACAGCTTTGAACCCCCAAATGTTTCACTACAGTTTATAAAGCAGAGTCGTGAAAATAAAAAATAATTTTTTTCCCCACAAAAATGTTTATAGGCCCCCCAAATTTTTATTTTCCCAAGGGTAACAAGAGAAATTGGACCCCAATAGTTGTTGTCCAATTT
The DNA here is from genome assembly GCF_032444005.1 of Ranitomeya imitator. Classification (NCBI taxonomy): domain Eukaryota; kingdom Metazoa; phylum Chordata; class Amphibia; order Anura; family Dendrobatidae; genus Ranitomeya; species Ranitomeya imitator. Next base: position 417,336,324 of record NC_091284.1, on the reverse strand, counting down.
GTCCTGAGTATGCAGATACCCCATATGTTGGGGTCAACCCCTGTTTGGGCACACGGGAGAGCTCGGAAGGGAAGGAGCACTGTTTTACTTTTTCAACACAGAATTGGCTGGAATTGAGATCGGACGGCATGTCGCGTTTGGAGAGCCCTGATGTGCCTAAACAGTGGAAACCCCCAATTCTAACCCCAACACACCCCTAACTCTAACCATAACCACACCCCTAACCCTGACACACCCTTAACCCCAATCCCAACCGTAAATGTAACCCTAACTTTAGCCCCAACCCCAGTGGGAAAATGGAATTTAATTTTTTTTTTTTTTTTTTTTTTTTTATATGTTTCCCTAACTAAGGGGGTGATGAAGGGGGGGTTTGATTTACTTTTATAGCAGGTTTTCTAGCGGATTTTTATGATTGGCAGCCGTCACACACAAAGACTTTATTGCAAAAAATATTTTTTGCGTTACCACATTTTGAGAGCTATAATTTTTCCATATTTTTGCCCACAGAGTCATGTGAGGTCTTGTTTTTTGCGGGACGAGTTGACGTTTTTATTGGTAACATTTTTGAGCACGTGACATTTTTTGAATCGCTTCTTATTCTGATTTTTGTGAGGCAGAATGACCAAAAACCAGCTATTCATGAATTTCTTTTTTGGGGGGGGGGGGGGGGGGCAGGGGGGGGGAGGCGGACTTTATACCGTTCCACGTTTGGTAAAATGGATAAAGCAGTTTTATTCTTCGGGTCAGTAAGTTTACAGCGATACCTCATTTATATATCTTTTTTTTATGTTTTGCCGCTTTTTATAAAAACTATTTTTTAGAAAAAATAATTTTTGCATCGCTTTATTCTGAGGACTATAACTTTTTTATTTTTTCGCTGATGCTGTATGGTGGCTCGTTTTTTTGTGGGTCAAGATGACGTTTTCAGCGGTACCATGGTTATTTATAGCCATAATTTTGATCACGTGTTATTCCACTTTTTGTAAGGCGGTATGATAAAGCATTTTTTGCGGTGTTCACTGAAGGGGTTAACTAGTGGGACAGTTTTATAGGTGGGGTCGTTACGGACGCGGCAATACTAAATGTGTATTTTTATTGTTTTCTTTTATTTAGATAAATACATTTCTTTATGGGAACAATATATGTTTTTCTTTTAGGATTTTTTTATTTTTTTTTTACACATCTAAAAAAAATTTTTTTTTTACTGTGTCCCAGGGGGGACATCACTGTATAGTGACAGATCGCTGATCTGACACTTAGCTGATCTGACACAGTGCTCTGCAATCTGGCATGCCCTGCTGCTTGGTTACCAGAGCCTGCTCTGGACCCGGAAGTACTCCCTGTAGGACCCGGAAGTAGCCCCGTGGCCATTTTGGATCCGGGGTCTGCAGGGAGGAGACGCTCGGTACAAGGTGAGCACATCGCCTTGTACCGATAGTCTCAGGGAAGCCCGCAGGGAGCCCCCTCCCTGCACGTTGCTTCCCTATGCCCCCGGAACACTGCGATCATGTTTGATCGCGGTGTGCCGGGGGTTAATGTGCCGGGAGCGGTCCGTGACCGCTCCTGGCACATAGTGCCGAATGTCAGCTGCGATAGTCAGCTGACACCCGGCCGTGATCAGCCGCGCTCCCCCTGTGAGCGCGGCCGATCGCGTATGACGTACTATCTCGTCACTGGGAATTCAGTCTCAGGTCACCTTGACGGGATAGTACGTCATATGGGATTAAGGGGTTAATATAACAAATGTGGGACAGGGATCTTTGTAATGAGGCAACTAGCTTGTCAATACTGACAGCTTCCCTTTAAGGCACAGAGAACAAAACATGGACTATGATATTAGTTTGCAATTTAGGGATCGGCTGCAATGTGTCTATTCAAGTATTTATAGCTCTGACCTTTAACTAGTAAACAAAGATTTCAAGTAGCAACTTACATTTGGCCTTGAACACCTTTGTTATGTTCTCTGCTGAGTGTTAGCATTTAGTGGAAGAAGACACTAAGCATGAAAAATGGGCACTATTTCTGTGCTTGATAGTCTGCTTATGGTCATCCAGGTTTTATTTTACTTGTATCGGAAAAACAGGACAGACCAAATGCTACAATAACTTCTCTGGGGCAGGACACATAGTCATGTATATAGGACAAAAAAAAAAAAAAAAAAACACACCACACAAGACTAATAATGAGAACTTTTAAATGGTCAAAGAGTTTAGTTTTGGACAGCAAGATCCAACTCTCACCTTAAAAGTACTTGTGGGAGCAGCATGAATGTCTGCGTGTTACATTTGCCCAGAGAGAATGAAAAGCCGGATTACTTACCGGTAATGCTCATTAAAGAGTCCACGACAGCACCCCACGAGAGAGAGGGATCCATCCATAGGAACAGGAAACCTACAGAATAAAAGGAGGCGGTCCCCTCTCCTCAGTTTAGTTTTCAGAGTATAAAGGGAACCGCAAAGTTTTAGTATTAACTCATAATCAGCAATAAAAATGTCTTAAACTCTATACAACCATTATTTGTGAGCTTTAAAGAAGGAATTTGTGCATAATTAGGGAGGGTAGTAAATGGGTGCTGTCGTGGACTCATTAAAAGAGCATTACCGGTAAGTAATCCGGCTTTTTACCCTTTGCCACGACAGCACCCCACGAGAGATTTTCAGAGAGCCATTATCTGGGTGGGATTACTGTACTAAAGGACAGCTCTACCAAAGGCCAGGTCAGAAGATGTAGATAGATCAAGTCTATAATGGTTGTAAAAAGTAGAAGGTGTTAACCAGGTTGCGGCCTTACATATTAAATGGATTGGTACATCTGCTTGTTCCGCCCAGGAGGAAGCCATGGCTCGTGTTGAATGTGCTTTTAGACCCACTGGAGGAATTTCGCCTTTTGATGTATAGGCCAAGCAGATCGCTTCTCTGATCCGAGATACAATAGCTTTTGTGACCCCATGTCCTTCACTGCGGCCCTGAAAGGAGACAAACAGAGCCCTACTTTGCCTCCATGTCGGAGACCTTTCTATATAGGTCAGGATGGCTCTTCTGACATCTAAGGTGTGGAACTTATGTTGTTCTGGAGTTACAGGGGAATCAAAAGGAAGGGAGAAAAATTTCCTGTGATCTGTGGTAGGTGGATGCCACTTTAGGGAGGTATGAGGGGTCTGGCTTTAGGACTACCCGATCTTGGAATATTAGTAAGAAAGGTGGGTCTACTGAGAGGGGCCTGGATGTCGCTAACCCTTCTGGCTGAGGTTAGGGCTACTTTATATGTTAGAACATTTAAAGGTATGGAATCTAGTGGCTCAAATGGGGAGTCGGTTAAAGCCTCCAGTACTAGATTTAAATCCCACGGAGGTAGACGGGGAATATGGACCGGGTTACTACGTTCACAAGATTTTATAAATCTGGAGATCCACCTATTAGCTGCTATATTGCATCCATATAGGGCTCCCAATGTTGAGACTTGTACTCTTAAGGTGTTTATCGATAACCCTAATTCTCGGCCCTTTTGTAAGAATTCTAGAATAGGCGTCACCGGAACTTGCCTAGTGAACGGTACTGTATAAAAATCTAAGAATTTATTCCATACCCTACTATATATTAGGGTGGTAGATTTTTCTTCTACTTAGTAAAAGGCTGTTTACTAGTTCTACTGAAAACCCTCTTGAACTTAATAGCTGCCTCTCAAATTCCACGCCGTCAAGTGAAGACCTTTCACTTGCGGGTGGAAAAAGGGGCCCTGGAACAGTAGTTCCTTGTTTGATGGAAGAATCCACGGGTCGCATAGACACATGGTCTGGAGACAAGAAAACCATGGTCTTCTTGGCCAAAAGGGTGCAATGAGGATTACTCTTGCTCGTTCCCTCCTGATTTTTCTGATCACTAGTGGAATCAGACATTGGAGGAAAGGCATATGCTAGTTTTAACTTCCAAGGGTTGTGAAGAGAGTCCAACATGTCTGGATGATCCATGAAGTTCAGGGAAGCGAACCTTTTTACTTGTCTGTTGTCCCTGGTGGCTAACAGATCTATTTGTGGTATACCCCATGATCTTGTTATCATTCTGAATAAGGTTCTGTTGAGGGTCCATTACCCTTGGCGTAACATGTTTCGGCTGAGGTAGTCTGCTTTGATGTTTTCTATACCTCTGATGTGTAGGGCTGCTGGGGATGCGAGATGAGTCTCTGCTAGCTGGAAGCTGTCTGCTGCTATGGTCAGACTTCCTGACCGTGTACCACCTTGACGGTTCACATATGCCACTGTGGTTGAATTGTCCGAGAAGACCCTTACATGTGCTACTCGAATCTGTGGGAGAAAATGATTTAAAGGCATATCCTACCGCTCTCAAATCTTTCCAATTGTAAGAACATGTCAACTCTGTCTGATCCCAGATATCTTGGGCTAGACTATCCTCCATATGGGCACCCCAACCCTATGGGCACCCCAACCCGAAGGGCTGACGTCGGTGGTAATTATCCTAGAAGGGTCTATTATCCATGGTACTCCCTTTGAAAGGTGCTCCATATCTAGCCACCAGGATGGGGATTCTATAACATCCCTGGAAAGAGTTAGTTTACTTTCCAGACGTCCCTCTTTTTCCTGAACCGATAATACTTCATACTGTAATGGACGGGTATGAAATTGAGCCCACAGCACAGCTGGAATACATGAGGATAATGATCCCAGTAAGGACATAGCGTTCCTTAGTATCATGTGTGGGTTTTCCATTGCCCATGATACCTTTGATTGTATAATCAATCTTTTCGACTGTGGGAGGAAGCATTTCTGACTTACGGAGTTTAGCTGGATTCCTAGAAATGTTTGAACGGTTTCTGGATTCTTCGAAGTTGACGATCCATCCTAACTCCTGTAGGGACGAGATCATATTAGATAATCAAATCTTACATTGAGGTATAGAATTTCCTACTACTAGAAAATCATCTAGGTAGGGTATTATTAAAGTGTCCTGTTGGCGTAGATGTTATGATAAGGTAATTCAGTACCACAATGGACATAGAGGTCAGAGCACATACAGTGACCTGACAATAACCCAAAAACATAGAACGAGCTCTGAGACGTGGGAACTCTGCTGACCGCAATCCCTAATCCTCTCCAACCACACTAGAGGCAGCCGTGGATTGCGCCTAACGCTCCCTATGCAACTCGGCACAGCCTGAGAAACTAGCTAGCCTGAAGATAGAAAATAAGCCTACCTTGCCTCAGAGAAATACCCCAAAGGAAAAGGCAGCCCCCACATATGACTGAGTTAAGATGAAAAGACAAACGTAGAGATGAAATAGATTTAGCAAAGTGAGGCCCAACTTTCTGAACAGAGCGAGGATAGAAAAGGTAACTATGTGGTCAACACAAAACCCTACAAAAACCACGCAAAGGGGGCAAAAAGACCCTCCGTACCGAACTAACGGCACGGAAGTACACCCTCTGCGTCCCAGAGCTTCCAGCAAGCAGGAAAAAACAAAAAGACAAGCTGGACAGAAAAAACAGCAAACAAAATAGCAAAGCGGAACTTAGCTATGCAGAGCAGCAGGCCACAGGAACGATCCAGGAGGAAACAGGTCCAATACTAGAACATTGACTGGAGGCCAGGATCAAAGCACTAGGTGGAGTTAAATAGAGCAGCACCTAACGACTTCACCACATCACCTGAGGAAGGAAACTCAGAAGCCGCAGTACCACTTTCCTCCACCAACGGAAGCTCACAGAGAACCAGCCGAAGTACCACTTGTGACCACAGGAGGGAGCTCTGCCACAGAATTCACAACACGTAGATGAGCCATCACTTCTAATATCACTTTTGTGAAGATGCGGGGGAGCTATTGAAAGCCCATTGCTACATATTGAAAATGACGAACCTGTCCCGCCAGGATAACCGCTACCCTTAGGTACTGCTGGTGTTCGGCATGTATAGGAAGATTACAGTAGGCATCTTTTAGGTCTATCCCCGCCATGACACATCTAGGGAACAAAAGTTTGATGGTAGAACCAATGGATTCCATTTTAAAAGTATGATCATGCAAAAAAAAAAATTAATTTGAGATTTATGATGGTTCTAAATGAACCATCTGGTTTATTGATAAAAAATAAAGGGGAATAGAACCCCTTCCCTTCTTGATCCTGGGGAACTTCTATCAAGACTCTTTTAGATAGTAGGGATAGGATCTCTGATTCCAGAGCATTTTGTTGTTCTCGTCCTTTTGGTGATGTTACTACAAAAGAATCCCAAGGGATTCAATCAAATTCCAATCTTAAACCGTGTTGTATAATGTCCAGAATCCATTGGCTAGATGTTATTTGTTTCCATTTAGGAAAAAAAAATAAAAAATTTTAATCTGCCGCCCACTTCATGGTCAGCGGTATTTGTTACATTTCGTATTATACGATCCGCTAAACAAAGGATCCAGAACAAAAAGGTGCTCTGTCTCCCAGCGCTCCCTTTGAGTCTCAAACGGTTTGTTTCTGGTAAAGGGGCGTCTTCTAAAGGTTCTCCTGTAAGATGGAAGAGATTGATTAGGGAAGCCTTTCTTTCTCTCTCCCGCTTTATTTAGAAGATCATCCAATGTTTTCCCAAAAAGGAACTCACCCTGGCAAGGGATCGCACAAAGTTTTGCTTTTGCCTGTGTGTCCCCCTTCCAGTTTTTCAACCAGAGTGCTCACCAGGCTGTGTTTACTAGACCGGCTGATCTGGCTGCTAGGCGTAGCGAATCCACAGAAGCATCTGCCAGGAATGCTATCGCTTCTTTTATTAGAGGGATTTTCGGCAAGATTGATTCTCTCAAAGTTCTACCTCTAATTTGTTCCTCCAGCTGCTCCATTCCCACTAGTAGTGCTCTTGCGGTGCAGGTACTAGATATAGCTGTCCTGAATGCCCCCGTGTTAGCCTCCCACGATCTTTTTAATAAGGCTTCTGCTTTACGGTCTAAAGGGTCTGTCAGGACCCCCGAATCCTCTACTGGTTAGACCGATTGTTTAGAAGTGGAAGCAACTGCGGCATCAACTTTAGGCACCTTTGACCAGGCATTTAGTTCCTCATCGCTGAAGGGATAGCGTCTCTTAGAGGATGATGGTAGGAAACCTCTTGTATTCTGCTTATCCCATTCTTTTTTGATTAGGTCTTTAATATTGGGTATGACGGGGAAGGATCTACGTTTTTTCTGTCCTAACCCCACAAACATGATGTCCTGAGATGAATTTTTCCCTTTTTCATTTGGACACCCCATTGTGCTTCTGACGGATTTTACCAAGTTGTCTATACTGCTGTTAGGTTCGTTTTCAGATGAACTCAGCTGGGATCTAGATTCGTCCGAGGGTCTATGTACATCCTCTGATTCTGAGCTTGCTGGGAACAGGGACCTGCTTGGTTGGAGGGTACTGGTGCTACTTGTATGCGCCAAACCCTGCATCTCTTCCCGAATTATGGCTCTAACATCCGATGGAGTCATTATATTTTCTTGCCAAAGGTTAACATGATACATTCTGAGCATAACCTTTTAGCATAAGAATCCGGAAGGGGCTGCGTACATAAGGCGCATTCTTTGTGCTTGGACTTGTGTGTCCGTTTCTTAGTCTAGAGGAAGAGGGATACAGGAGGAACATATATCAGCATATAGGAAGAGGATTTAAAAAAAACTCACGCAGTGAAGCTGACAGGTACCGGTTCTGGAGGCGGATTTTTTTGGCAAATGATCCTTGGTATTCTGTTTGGTGGTGGATCGCTTCTCTGGGGGGCGACCACCATTCTTGGTGCTGCTCCTAGCGCTTCTCTCTTTACTGGGAGAACGTTGCTCTGCTGCAAGCAGGTGCGCTTCGTCGGCCGGTGAAGCCATACTCTCACACACCGGTCCGACCTCAGCGCTGCTTTTTGAATCTGGCGCCGATCTCCTGCCTCCCCGGACCCAACCCGGAAGTGCTCCAGTGACTTCCGGGTTAGACGCGCCGCTCTCTCTCACCATGCGGCAGCCGGAGATGTTAAAGCCGGCTGCTGCAACGCGTGCGCCCTCATGGAGACGGGCGGACCAGCGGTGACCAGACCCGGACCACAGATAGCTGATCAGACGAGGGGGGAGGCTGCAAGAAGTTGCTCCCCCGCCGCTGCTTCTGGAACTGCAGCCACAGCCGTTCCCCCAGAACCGACACAGGCGGATGCATGGCCCAGGAATCCTCTTCATCTGTAGGTAAGCTGGGATTCCTATAGGAACAGGAAACCTAAACTAAGGAGGAGAGGGGACCGCCTCCTTTTATTCTGTAGGTTTCCTGTTCCTATGGGCGGATCCCTCTCTCATGTAGGGTGCTGTCTTGGCAAAGGGTAAACATTTAAATAAATCATTTTTGTTAGCACAGAGAAATTAACACTTGTGTCATCAATGGAGGCATCTGACAGCATGATTCCCAGGTTTTCCAATAGTGATACACCCTGTGGTCACCTTAAAGGGATTCTGTCACCTAGTTTTTGTTACCTCCATCTGAAAGCAGAATGAAGTAGTGGAAGAGACCCAGATTCCAGAAATGTGTCACTTAGGCTACGTTCACACTAGCGTTGTGCGCCGCTGCGTCGGCGACGCAACGCACGCAAAAACGCTGCGTTTTGCGACGCATGCGTAGTTTTTTGCCGAAAATCGGACGCAAGAAAAATGCAACTTGTTGCGTTTTCTTGGTCCGACGCTTGCGACAAAAAAGACGCATGCGTCGCACAACGCAACAAACAAAAACGCATGCGTCCCCCATGTTAAATATAGGGGCGCATGACGCGTGTGTTGCCGCTGCGTCGCCCACTAGCATAACGCTAGTGTGAACGTTACCTTACTGTGTTGCTTGCTGTCATCTTGATAAAAAAAAAAACAAAAAAAAAAACAAAACACTTATTGGCAGCTTACTGCCCATATGCCAGGGGTGTCAAACTGCATTCCTCGAGGGCTGCAAACAGGTCATGTTTTCCTGGTACTGCACAGGTGATAATTTAATCACCAACTCATTATTTGTTTAGGTGATTAAATTATCACCTGTGCAGTACAAGGAAATCCTGAAAACATGACCTGTTTGCAGCCCTCGAGGAATGCAGTTTGACACCCCTGCCATATGCAGTGTGGCAGAAACACGGTGACATTCCCTTTAATTTAGAAAGGTTTGTCTAACAAAAGAGGAAGTGTTCAGCAGACAACTTTTAGCTTATGTGTAAAAAAAAAAAAAAAAACAACCTATCGACTACATGTTTATTCCATTATACCGAATAAACAACAAAAACCACCCGCACACAAATAGATCTGTGAATCTCCAGCTGACCTCTTTCAGATACTAGTTGCATGCAGTATACACTTATTTCTCAGAATATAATGGTACAAGCAGCTGACCACATTTTGAGACCTGTTGGGGGGAGGAGCACATTACAACATAGCACAGTGAGAAACCGCTTGTAACTACATATCCTCCTCCAGACGGCTCCAGTAATAGGTTGTATTCCTACCTAGGCGATGAATATTTACAGAACGTTACTGGATTTACTTTTAGAAGATACAGGCCTAATGTTTCACTAATCCAGAAAGCAACTATTAAGGTACCGTCACATTAAGCGACGCTGCAGCGATATAGGCAACGATGCCGATCGCTGCAGCGTCGCTGTGTGGTCGCTGGAGAGCTGTCACACAGACAGCTCTCCAGCGACCAACTATGCCGAAGTCCCCTGGTAACCAGGGTAAACATTGGGTTACTAAGCGCAGGGCCACGCTTAGTAACCCGATGTTTACCCTGGTTACCATTGTAAATGTAAAAAAAAAAAAAAAACTACATACTTACATTCCGGTGTCCGTCCCCCGGCCTCAGCTTCCCTGCACTGTCAGCGCCGGCCAGCCGTAAAGCAGAGCGGTGACGTCACCGCTGTGCTTTACGGCCGGCCGGCGCTCACAGTCAGTGCAGGAAGCTGACGGCGAGGGGACAGACACCGGAATGTAAGTATGTAGTGTTTGTTTTTTTTTACATTTACAATGGTAACCAGGGTAAACATCGGGTTACTAAGCGCGGCCCTGCGCTTAGTAACCCGATGTTTACCCTGGTTACCAGTGAAGACATCGCTGAATCGGCGTCACACACGCTGATTCAGTGATGTCTGCGGGAGATCCAGCGACGAAATAAAGTTCTGGCCTTTCTGCTCCGACCAACGACGTCACAGCAGGATCCAGATCGCTGCTGCGTGTCAAACACAGCGATATCGCTATCCAGGACGCTGCAACGTCACGGATCGCTAGCGATATCGTTGTTAAATTGTTCAGTGTGAAGGTACCTTTAGTCTTAAGGTACCGTCACACTCAGCAACGAGAACGACAACGATCCGTGACGTTGCAGCGTCCTGGATAGCCATCTCGTTGTGTTTGACACGCAGCAGCGATCTGGATCCCGCTGTGCCATCACTGGTCGGAGCTAGAAGTCCAGAACTTTATTTCGTCAGGTCGTCGTGTATCGTCATGTTTGACATCAAAAGCAACGATGTCAGCAACGTTTTACATGGAGCTAACAACCAGCGAGAACAATAAGTGAGTCGCCGTTACGTCACTGGATCGCTCCTGCATCGTTCTGCTGTTACAGTGTTTGACGTCTCTACAGCGACCTAAACAGCGACGCTGCAGCGATCGGCTCGTTGTCTATATCGCTGCAGCGTCACTGAGTGTGATGGTACCTTTAGGCTATGTTCTCACAATGAACTTTGTGGGGTTTATTTATTTGCATTTTTCGATCTTGTTGTTTGTTTTTGATACTTCCTGGTATTTGGCTTAGATAAAACTTTATTGATAAACGCATGTAATCCCCACATGACTGTATGATCGAGTTTTCGCTCCGGAAACATTTTTTAACACCGGATTTTCTGCATCTAATGCAAGTCTATGATGAAAATCTGCACATAAAACTTAGCATACCTGCAAGAGAAATTGAGAAGTTGATTGGAAACAATGCACGCAGGTCACTTTACAGATTCCTATAAATCCCATCCACTTCGCTTGAAATGTAAGAAGCTGCGTTTTTTGATGTAGCTTAAAAACACAGCATCAAAAATTCATTGGATTAGGTAGGACAACAATGACATCTGGAGGAAGCATCAAGCTGTAAGGTCTAACCGAAGTGTGTGAGTGTCTTTATTTAAAATGGTCGGCTGCACTGAGCAATCTACACATGAGCAGCCGCCATTTTCCTGAAGAGCTCAATCTGCACGAGCGCCATCTGCATGAAAACTGAAAAAAAAAAAAAAAACAGATACAGTGGAGGGGATACAACAAAGCTGAAGACAGAAGACCCTACCCACAGTTCCACCCCAATGAACAAAGATATAAACACGAGGAGACCGTAAAACACAGTTAAAGATCTACGAAAATCAGTTTTTTCACCTGAGGTATTTTAATCAGTATGACAGCGCCAATATGGCCCTTTCTGTACTTTACTTAGTAAAATGCTGCTGACAGGTATACATGCACGCTCAGCAAAACAGAGTGTATATGAATAGGAGGTGGAGTAGGGGGAATAAGTGTTCTCATTCATTGTGCGGCTGGTGGCATACTTACATGGGACGTTATTAGAGAACAAGTATTCCCACAGACATTTGCAGTTTACCTTGTCATCTAAAAGAGGAAATGGAAAAAAAAAATACCTCTAAAAGGATAAATAACAGTGTTGGTCTGATATGTTCAGGGGTCTGATAGCCCTATGCAAAGAATATAGATACTGTACTCTGAGACCTTTGACTGTTTGCACTCCTTTCTAGATCATAGTTTGTAATATGCCGCAGGCAATGGAAGGATTCTGCGATGCTGGATAAACGACAACCCATGATAGAGAATGAAATGTTGGTTTAATGTCAATGCGTTTCAGAGTCAGTATGACTCCCTGAGGACAACCACAAATGAAAAGAAGTGAATAACATACATGACATGGAGAAAAAAAAAAAAAGAAAAAAAAAAAAAAAAAAGGGCACCAAGGAGAGGGGAGGAGTACAAGCCGTCACATGTGATCGGGGGATAAAGCTCATACGTCATCCTATCACATGTGACTGTATATACACCGCTCCCCTCAGCACCTTTTTAAATGTTCTCATGTTTATGATCGCATTTACGCTATTAACTACGGTACTTTCATTTGTGGCTATCCTGAAGTAGGAGTCGGAGTGACTGACATTAAACCAACATTTCAATCTCCATCATGGGTTGTCATTTTGGACGTGCTCGTAGATCATGTTTGTGTCCCCGCAGCTGCATGATTTGTGGCTGTTAAACAGCCTGAACACATGCAGGGATTGCCTGCTTGTTAGGGAATCCCCACATGTATTCAGGCTGTCTAGCAGCCACAAAAACATGCAGCTGCGGGGACTCAAACATGATCTACGAGCACGGCCAAGATACTCTGAGAACACCTGAGCATGCTCAGAAAACTCAAGTAACGAGCACACTTGCTCATCACTAGTTGTCATTTATCCATCAGCAGAGGATACTTCATTGCCCGTGGCATATTTCATTACAAATCCTCTGAAAGCTGCAACAGCTTGAAGCTATGTATTTTTAGTGGTTGTGTCTTACACAACCTTATAAAAAAGGTGAGAATTATTACTAGTGATGATTGAATAACTCCAGATAAGGCTTCTTTCACACTAGCGTCAGAATCTCCCCGTCGCAATGCGTCGGGGAGAGATTCCGACGCTAGCGTTTGCTGCATTGCACAATGGGTGCAGCGGATGCATTTTTCCGTCGCATCCGCTGCCCCATTGTAAGGTGCGGGGAAGTGGGGGCGGAGTTCCAGCCGCGCATGCGCGGTCGGAAAAAGCGGTCCGTCAGGAGAAAAAAACGTTACATGTAGTGTTTTTTGCTCCCGACGGTCCGCCAAAGCACGACGTATCCGTCGCAAGACGGATGCGAAGTGTGGCAATCCGTCGCAAATGCGTCGTCAATACAAGTCTATGGGGAAAAAACGCATCCTGCAAGCACTTTTGCAGGATGCGTTTTTTCTGCAAAACGACGCATTGTGACGGATTAAAAAAACCGCTAGTGTGAAAGTACCCTAAGTGCTTATCCGAATAGCTGCATCGTTAACCCGGATAGGCTACGTTCACATTTGCGTTGTGCGCCGCTGCATCGGTGACGCAACGCACAACGCAAATAAAACGCACCAAAACGCACGCAAAAACGCTGCGTTTTGCGACGCATGCGTCTTTTTTGACGAAATTTGGACGCAAGAAAAATGCAACTTGTTGCGTTTTCTGCGCCCGACGCTTGCGGCAAAAAAAACAAAACGCATGCGTCACAACGCATGTCCATGCGTCCCCCATGTTAAATATAGGGGCGCATGACGCATGCGTCGCCCGACGCAAACACGCAAAACCTAATGTGAACATAGCCATACCTGGAGCGTTCCCGATAATTAGCTGTTCGGAGCGGCAGCTGCATGTGTCAGGGCCATTTCACTGTCACAACACATGCATGGAGATCCTGTGTGTTGTGACTGTCACACGGCCGTGACACATGCAGCAACGAACAGCTAATTATCGGGAACACTCCAGGTATCCGGGTTCCTGAAGCAGCTTTTCAGTAAGCGCTATAGCTATTCGCTCATCTCCACTTATAACCTATTGATCCTCTTTTACTACTTTGATAAGACTCTATTGCGCTTTTGCATCTTTCATATAGTTTGGCCTTATACAACTCAATGGTCCTGATCCCTTATTGCATATGTACCTGTATTAAGTCTAGATTTGAGTTTTGCAACTTTAAATTCACTATTGTGATAATAGTTTAGGGCTTAAAGGTTTTCTGCTTATTTATAATTTGAGAAAAGTCATGAATGGATTCCATAGCCCCCTACCCTTTCCTGATGTAGCTTTATGTACTCAAGATTTCAGTGGAAAAATCGTGCCATTGTGAACTGTATTAAAAGAGATTATATATTACATACTACATACCAATACTCTGCCAGAGCATTTCAGATAAAAGCCCTAGAAATCATCAGACTGCAAAACACAGCGGACAGCCCATAAGGATACATGCACATGATAACTTTTTCAGGCAAATATGCTCCATATCCAGCCTAAAAAAAGCGCTAGAGAAGTGTCAAAAAGATTGATCAATTGTACTGCAATGTAGAAACCACTTGCTGTGCACATGTTCTGTCTTTTAACCGATTCATGTTTGTAAAGCCGAGGAACAGTGAACAGAAATGACCTGAACATTAAAAGGAACCTGTCACCTGAATTTGGCGGGACTGGTTTTGGGTCATATGGGTGGAGTTTTCGGGTGTTTGATTCACCCTTTCCTTACCCGCTGGCTGCAATATTGGATTGAAGTTCATTCCATGTCCTCCGTAGTACACGCCTGCACAAGGCAAGATTGCTTTGCGCAGGCGTGTACTATGGAGGACAGAGAATGAACTTCAATCCAATATTGCAGCCAGCATGCAGCCAGCGGGTAAGGAAAGGGTGAATCAAACACCTGAAAACTCCGCCCATATGACCCAAAACCAGTCCCGCCAAATTCAGGTGACAGAGTCCCTTTAACCCCTTAATCCCATATGACGTACTATCCCGTCCAGGTGACCTGGGACTTAATTCCCATGGACGGGATAGTACGTCATATGCGATCGGCCGCGCTCACGGGGGGAGCGCGGCCGATCGCGGCCGGGTGTCAGCTGCCTATCGCAGCTGACATCCGGCACTATGTGCCAGGAGCGGTCACGGACCGCTCCCGGCACATTAACCCCCGGCACACCGCGATCAAAGATGATCGCGGTGTGCCGGCGGTGCAGGGAAGCATCGCGCAGGGAGGGGGCTCCCTGCGGGCTTCCCTGAGACGATCGGTACACGGTGATGTGCTCACCGTGTACCGAGCGTCTTCTCCCTGCAGTCCCCGGATCCAAAATGGCCGCCGGGCTGCATCCGGGTCCTGCAGGGAGCACTTCCGGGTCAGGATCAGGCTGCAGCTGCAGCTCTAATCCTGCCCGGCTGTATGTCAGATCACCGATCTAACAGAGTGCTGTGCACACTGTCAGATCGGTGATCTGTGATGTCCCCCCCTGGGACAAAGTGAAAAAGTAAAAAAAAAAATTTCCACACTTGTAAAAAAAAAAATAAAAAAAAAATTCCTAAATAAAGCAGAAAAAAAAAAATATTATTCCCATAAATACATTTCTTTACATAAAAAAAAAACAAAAAAACAATAAAAGTACACATATTTAGTATCGCCGCGTCCGTAACGACCCGACCTATAAAACTGGCCCACTAGTTAACCCCTTCAGTGAACACCGTAAGAAAAAAAAAAAAAAAAACGAGCCAAAAAACAACGCTTTATTATCATAACGCTGAACAAAGAGTGGAATAACACGCGATCAAAAAGACGGATATAAATAACCATGTTACCTCTGAAAACGTCATCTTGTCCCGCAAAAAACGAGCCGCCATATAGCATCATAACCAAAAAAATAAAAAAGTTATAGTCCTCTGAATAAAGCGATGCCAAAATAATTATTTTTTCTATAAAATAGCTTTTATCGTATAAAAGCGCCAAAACATAAAAAAAATGATATAAATGAGGTGTCGCTGTAATCGTACTGACCCGAAGAATAAAACTGCTTCATCAATTTTACCAAACGCGGAACGGTATAAACGCCTCCCCCAAAAGAAATTCATGAATAGCTGGTTTTTGGTCATTCTGCCTCACAAAAAAATCGGAATAAAAAGCGATCAAAAACTGTCACGTGTCCGAAAATGTAACCGATAAAAACGTCAACTCGTCCCGCAAAAAACAAGACCTCACATGACTCTGTGGACCAAAATATGGAAAAATTATAGGTCTCAAAATGTGGAGACGCAAAAACTTTTTTGCTATAAAAAGCGTCTTTTAGTGTGTGACGGCTGCCAATCATAAAAATCCGCTAAAAAACTCGCTATAAAAGTAAATCAAACCCCCCTTCATCACCCCCTTAGTTAGGCTAGGTTCACATTGCGTTAATGGGTTAACGCTAACGGACAGCGTTGCACGGCGAAAATGTCACAATTAACGCCGTGCAACGGGTCCGTTAGCACACCCATTGACAGCAATGTGATTTTCAGGTGTAGCGCATCGCTAGAGCGTGCCATTTTCGGCTCGCGCTAGCAAGGTGCCATTCTTTTGTGGCGCGCCTCAGACGCTGCTTGCAGCGTCCGCGGCGCGCCCGAGGTCCGATCCCCGATCTTCCAGAGCGGGGACGTTAACGCGACCACTAAACACGACACCTAAAAAGACATTGTGTTAGCGCAATCCGCTAGTGCTAAACGGATTTCCCTAACGCAATGTGAACCTAGCCTTAGGGAAAAATAATAAAATTAAAAAAAATGTATTTATTTCCATTTTCCGGTTAGGGTTAGGGTTAGGGCTAGGGTTGGGGCTAGGGTTAGGGTTTGGATTACATTTACGGTTGGGATTAGGGTTGGGATTAGAATTAGGGGTGTGTCTGGGTTAGGTGTGTGGTTAGGGTTACAGTTGGGATTAGGGTTAGGGGTGCGTTTGGATTAGGGTTTCATTTATAATTGGGGGGTTTCCACTGTTTAGACACATCAGGGGCTCTCCAAACGCGACATGGCGTCCGATCTCAATTCCAGCCAATTCTGCATTGAAAAAGTAAAACAGTGCTCCTTCACTTCCGAGCTCTCCCGTGCGCCCAAACAGGGGTTTACCCCAACATATGGGGTATCAGCGTACTCGAGACAAATTGGACAACAACTTTTTGGGTCCAAGTTCTCTTGTTATCCTTGGGAAAATAAAAATTTGGGGGGCTAAAAATCATTTTTGTGGGAAAAAAAAGGATTTTTATTTTCACGGCTCTGCGTTGTAAACTGTAGTGAAACACTTGGGGGTTCAAAGTTTTCACAACACATCTAGATAAGTTCCATGGGAGGTCTAGTTTCCAATATGGGGTCACTTGTGGGTGGTTTCTACTGTTTGGGTACATCAGGGGCTCTGCAAATGCAACGTGACGCCTGCAGACCAATCCATCTAAGTCTGCATTCCAAATGGCGCTCCTTCCCTTCCGAGCTCTGCCATGAGCCCAAACAGTGGTTTCCCCCCCACATATGGGGTATCAGCGTACTCAGGACAAATTGAACAACAACTTTTGGGGTCCAATTTATTCTGTTACCCTTGTAAAAATACAAAGCTGGGGGCTAAAAAATCATTTTTGTGAAAAAAAAAAAGAATTTTTATTTTCACGGGTCTGCGTTATAAACTGTAGTGAAACACTTAGGGGTTCAAAGTTCTCACAACACATCTAGATAAGTTCCATGGGAGGTCTAGTTTCTAATATGGGGTCACTTGTGGGGAATTTGTACTGTTTGGGTACATCAGGGGCTCTGCAAATGCAACGTGACTCCTGCAGACCAATCCATCTAAGTCTGCATTCCAAATGGCGCTCCTTCCCTTCCGAGCTCTGCCATGCGCCCAAACAGTGGTTCCCCCCCACATATGGGGTATCAGCGTACTCAGGACAAATTGGACAACAACTTTTGGGGTCCAATTTATTATGTTACCCTTGTGAAAATACAAAACTGGGGGCTAAAAAATTTTTGCGAAAAAAAAATAAATTTATTTTAACGGCTCTGCGTTATAAACTGTAGTGAAACACTTGGGGGTTCAAAGCTCTCAAAACACATCTAGATAAGTTCCTTAGAGGGTCTAGTTTCCAAAATGGTGTCACTTGTGGGGGTTGTTAATGTTTAGGCACATCAGGGGCTCTCCAAACCAACATGGCGTCCCATCTTAATTCCAGTCAATTTTGCATTGAAAAGTCAAATGGCGCTCCTTCCCTTCCGAGCTCTGCTATGCACCCAAAAAGTGGTTTACCCCCACATATGGGGTATCGTCGCACTCAGGACAAATTGCACAACAACTTTTGTGGTCTAATTTCTTCTCTTACCCTTGGGAAAATAAAAAATTGGGGGCGAAAAGATCATTTTTGTGAAAAAATAAGATTTTTTATTTTTACGGCTCTGCATTATAAACTTCTGTGAAGCACTTGTTGGGTCAAAGTGCTCACCACACATCTAGATAAGTTCCTTAAGGGGTCTACTTTTCAAAATGGTGTCACTTGTGAGGGGTTCCAATGTTTAGGCACATCAGGGGCTCTCCAAACGCAACATGGCGTCCCATCTCAATTCCAGTCAATTTTGCATTGAAAAGTCAAATGGCACTCCTTTCCTTCCGAGCTCTGCCATGCGCCCAAACAGTGGTTTACCCCCACATATGGGGTATCGTCGCACTCAGGACAAATTGCACAACAACTTTTGTGGTCTAATTTCTTCTCTTACCCTTGGGAAAATAAAAAATTGGTGGCGAAAAGATTATTTTTGTGAAAAAATATGATTTTTTATTTTTACGGCTCTGCATTATAAACTTCTGTGAAGCACTTGTTGGGTCAAAGTGCTCACCACACCTCTAGATAAGTTCCTTAAGGGGTCTACTTTCCAAAATGGTGTCACTTGTGGGGATTTCAATGTTTAGGCACATCAGGGGCTCTCCAAACGCAACATGGCATCCCATCTCAATTCCAGTCAATTTTGCATTGAAAAGTAAAATGGCGCTCCTTCCCTTCCGAGCTCTGCCATACGCCCAAACAATGGTTTACACCCATATACGGGGTATCAGCGTACTCAGGACAAATTGGCCAACAATTTTTGAGGTTCAATTTCTTCTCTTACTCTTGGGAAAATAAAAAATTGGGGGCGAAAAGATCATTTTTGTGAAAAAATATGATTTTTTATTTTTACGGCTCTGCATTATAAACTTCTGTGAAGCAATTGGTGGGTCAAAGTGGTCACCACACATCTAGATAAGTTCCTTAGGGTGTCTACTTTCCAAAATGGTGTCACTTGTGGGGGGTTTCAATGTTTAGGCACATCAGTGGCTCTCCAAACGCAACATGGTGTCCCATCTCAATTCCTGTCAATTTTGCATTTAAAAGTCAAATGGCGCTCCTTCCCTTCCGAGCTCTGCCATGCGCCCAAACAGTGGTTTACCCCCACATATGGGGTATCAGCGTACTCAGTACAGATTGTACAACAATGTTTGGCATCCATTTTATCCTGTTACCCTTGGTAAAATAAAACAAATTGGAGCTGAAATAAATTTTGTGTGAAAAAAAGTTAAATATTCATTTTTATTTAAACATTCCAAAAATTCCTGTGAAACCCCTGAAGGGTTAATAAACTTCTTGAATGTGGTTTTGAGCACCTTGAGGGGTGCAGTTTTTAGAATGGTGTCACACTTGGGTATTTTCTATCATATAGACCCCTCAAAATGACATCAAATGAGATGTGGTCCCTAAAAAAAAATGGTGTTGTAAAAATGAGAAATTGCTGGTCAACTTTTAACCCTTATAACTCCCTAACAAAAAAAAATTTTGGTTCCAAAATTGTGCTGATGTAAAGGAGACATGTGGGAAATGTTACTTATTAAGTATTTTGCGTGACATATCTCTGTGATTTAAGGGCATAAAAATTTAAAGTTGGAAAATTGCGAAATTTTCGAAATTTTCGCCAAATTTCCGTTTTTTTCACAAATAAACGCAAGTTATATCGAATAAATGTTACTACTAAAATGAAGTACAATATGTCACGAGAAAACAATGTCAGAATCGCCAAGATCCGTTGAAGCGTTCCAGAGTTATAACCTCATAAAGGGACAGTGGTCAGAATTGTAAAAATTGGCCCGGTCATTAACGTGCAAACCACCCTCGGGGCTTAAGGGGTTAAGGCTGGGTTTACACTGCGTCTGTTAGACGGACTACGTTACACCGCGGCGTAACGCCGTCCGTTAACGCTGCCATTATGCCAAGGTGTCTTATGCACTGGAAACCTCAAACAGTAGAAGACTAAGAACAAAACTGCCTCCTCTGCCCACAGCGAGCGATTCACACATCAATCATGGAAACATCTGCTGTGCCAGGCTAAACCGCAGTGCACACCTCTGGCCTGATCTGTCCATTCTGTTTCAGCACATGCCCTATCATCGCCCCCCCAAATATTGGACTCAGCAATGACGTTTACTAGGACTCAATTAAAAAACCCAAACAATGATTGTGACAGGGATCGATCACTTCCATCTAGCCCAAAGACACAACCTGACAATAGAATCTCCCACAAGCAGCAGGCCATGGGTACAACTTACAGGCACTTCCTAACCAATGGAAAAGGCCCAATATATCACACGGTTAATAAACGCACATTTCATAACACATGTACCACCTAGTTACTAAAAGTGGTGCAAGTGGCAGCGTTGTCATAGCAACCTAGCAAATGGCAGCTTTTCTAGCCACAGGTCCTAGTGACCCCACAGGCTGCTGCGGCCAGCTGGGGGCGCAGTCCTCCATGCCTGTGTGTTGGTAAATATGAGGGCACATGGACAGGCGCCACCGCAGGCTTCTCCCTCACCGCAGGCCCCGCTCCTATGTCCTGACAGGAATGTAAACAGCGCCGCACACGTCTGTCAGCAGCCGCCACCTGCAGGTGAGCGCGTGACATGTCGCGATAACTGGCTGCCGCCTGCAGTGCGCCCGGCGCTGGGAGCCGCACAGTGAGCCGGGCAGCCGGCAGGTGACATTGCCTCTGCAGAGGCCGGCTCACTCAGTGCTGGGACGCCTGCTCCTGCGCATGTTTGGCTGTCACTCTCCACCACGACCTGCGGGCAGCCGGTCACCGCTCCTGTGAGGGCACATCCACACAGACACGCACACAAGGCCAGCTCGTCCGCCACTTACTGGGCCCAGCGACACGTTATCTAGTGTCCCGAGTGGAACTGGTCACGCAGCTGTAGCCACTTTCCAGCCAGCTCTGCATTTGAGCTCTATGCAGCTCTCCACAAGCACAACTGAGGCAGCGCGCACATAAGTGACACCTGGAGCCACCTATACGTAGCTGCGAGCAGCTAGCAACACTGCGCCGATTGGCTGCTGCTTGTCGCTGCCCCCATTCGTGAAGAGCCAACCATACGTCAGAGGATGGAATGGGGCGGGACAAGGGCGTGGCTTAGGGGTTAACTGTATACAAACGACAGGGAACAGTCAGGCAGGTAGCAGCTGACCCTCGGCCTCCTCCTATGGGTCCTGGTTCTTTCTCCAGGGTTCTTGCTCCCAGTGTTCTGCCGAGCTGTATGTTTGGTCAATATAAGTGTGTTGTCTCCCTCCTCAGTGTTTGCTGCAGGAAGGGTTAACTGTTTCAGGAGACAGGCGCCGTGACTGACAGAGCATCAGCACTTCCGGTCCTCAGTCAGACTGTGACAGACGCAATCGACTTCGAGGTGCACGGCACAGTGGAGAGAACGTAAGGGTCTGTGTGGGGGGCGCTCTTCTTCCCCTGGGGATTGCGCTGTGCCCGTATAGTCTGAGCCACTCTCCCTTTCCATGGGTTGCCCAACTCTCCCCAGGGCTTGTTCTGGGTCCGTATAGTCAGTGTTCCCCTACCTTCCTCCCCCGGGGGTTGTTCTGGGTCCGTATAGTCAGTGTTCCCCTACCTTCCTCCCCCGGAGGTTGTTCTGGGTCCGTATAGTCAGTGTTCCCCTACCTTCCTCCCTCGGGGGTTGTTCTGGGTCCGTATAGTCAGAGTTCCCCTACCTTCCTCCCTCGGGGGTTGTTCTGGGTCCGTATAGTCAGAGTTCCCCTACCTTCCTCCCCCGGGACAGTCAGTGTTCCCCTACCTTCCTCCCCAGGGCTTGTTCTGGGTCCGTATAGTCAGTGTTCCCCTACCTTCCTCCCTCGGGGGTTGTTCTGGGTCCGTATAGTCAGAGTTCCCCTACCTTCCTCCCCCGGGACAGTCAGTGTTCCCCTACCTTCCTCCCCTGGGGGTTGTTCTGGGTCAGTATAGTCAGT